>NC_059430.1:94412985-94731319 GCF_021028975.2 Sphaerodactylus townsendi | reverse complement strand
GTTGGGGTTCAGAGCTCTGTATGTGCTACTATTCTGTTCATATAAAGAAACCCTGTACTGGACCCAGATTTTCAGCTTCTTAACAGCCTCTCTTTTATAAAGCAAGTTGCTAGACCATGCGGTTAAAAGTTTATGACATTTCAGAAAATGGAGGAACTGGTCAATATATTACCCATGGGTCCAACTGTGAGGTTTCACTGCCCTGTGAAATCTCTTGCTCCTCCCTACAGCCAACGAAAGCAAAACAAGGGCTCATAATTTGCATAATTGGGGCCATATTTTCATAAAGTAACATGGGGAGGTAAGTAGTGCAGGGATCTCCAACGTGGTAGTCTTGGGCACCATGGTACTTGTTGACCCCTTTTTTGGAGCCCACAAAGTGTTTTTAGGAAATGGGTGGGGTCAATTAGGGCTTCCCCCCCCCCAATCATTTGATTGACTACTGGAGATTTGATTGACTGTTCAGATCTTTTAAGAAAATGTGGCTTGGGCAACAGCTGCCACCACAGCACAAGAGTCTACAGTGTGTTACTGACGTTCAGCTGTGGCAATAATGTTTTGTCTGACTGTGCCCACATTTATTAGAAACTAGGGCATGGGCTGTAACATTTAAGTTTTGGCTGCGTCTATGCTTCTGCACAGATCCAAAAAGTTTATCTTTGCTAGAAATGAGGGAGCTTCAGCTTTCAAAGTGGTGGCTCCATATTGAAAAAAAAATCTTCTCCTTGGGTTTCTCATGGGAGTCTCTTCATATGCTTACCGCCACAGAAATTTACCATCATCTAAAGATCAGACTGTACGACCAGGAATACCAATCTCTCCTGAGTGCTGCACAAAGCTCCTGTTCCCCTCTATATTTTGGGATCACACCCCCGAAATCTAGCCCTGCTGTATATTTAGAACAGCTTCTTAATTATAAATGCAGATGGGTCATGACAAGAGCAAGGTGCAACTCATTCCCCTCTATCTATCTTCAAGGTTGTTTCCTTAACATCCCACAAAGTGAGCGTTGTTGTCGGTACTGTCCCAACGCTATAGACTCAATCCCTCATATCCTGCTTTACTGTTCGGGGTATAATGATATTAGAACCGATCTGGGAGCTTTATTACCTCTAGAATTTATGTTTCTCTCAGACAAACTAAAAATGTCTAAGCTATTGAACAGCCCTAATGTAGAAATTTCTGAAGCAATTGCTACATTTTTAATCCATGTTCTACATGGTATATAACAATGATCCTGTTTTTGTACTTGGAATGTATGGTACTTCTGGTTTATGCCTAATAAAGTTTTTTGGATTGGATTGGACTGGGCCCATCTTGCCATGTCAGAATTCCAAATTTGCCTGCAGCCTCAGAAAGGTTGTGGACCCCTGAACAAGGGTATACAAACCTTGGTTGTACCTATCTGTGTTCTCCACCAAAACTAGCTGCTATTGCGAAGGGCTGTGGCTCAGTGGTAGACTACCTGAGTTACATCTGGGAAGCCCCAAGTTCAATCCCTGCCAACCTCAGTCAAAAAGATCTCAGGTAACTTGTGTTTGGAAAGAGCCTTGTTTGTGCCTGAAAGTATTAGAAGAGACAGCAGCTAGTCAAAGAGTAAACTTGTTCTGACTGGACGTCTTTTTAAAATGTTCTGCTGTTTGGAGTTGTTCATTAGGGCTCTACTTAATTGCAGGGGACCTTGCCAACAACTCTGATTTTGACCTACTAAGTCAGATCTAGGAAAGCCTCTTTTCACAGCCCCTGAAGGACGGTTGGTCCTGAGGTAAAACTGAGGGAAGGAAACTGTGAGGAGACATATAATTTTTTTTAAAAAGGTCAACTAAGCAGCCTTAGAGTTTCTGGAGCCCAGGATGAAGATCCAGAATCCCTGCCACCACCATCCCACCACCGGCCCCTCACTGCTGTGGCCAAGCAGTGGGCAAAAGCCTCTTCTGGAAACATCTGCCTGAGAAAACAGATGGGGCAGGTGCAAGTGGTGGCCTGAGTATTCTTCTTTGACCTCTTCCTTCAGGGGGGCCACACATGGGGCCAAAGCAGCTCCCCCATGCCCAATGACCAAAGCTACCCCCAGATCGGACAGGCCCCTCAAAGTGGGAGAGACAAAGAGTCTGTAATTCTGAACTGTGTTTTTGTTCTGGGTGCCTCAACTCCTCTCTTTGGGGAAGTGAAGCCTGTCAGATCAGAATCTCACCCCAGATTTCATGCCACTGTTCATCTCCAGTCTGATGAGATGGGCTGCTATCACTTGATAGCCTATAGGCAGGGGGAGGACAGAAAAGAGTCGGGGAGAGAGATGTGACGACCAATATAGTGAGCAAATACATGGTCCACATCCTGCATCTATTTAAAATGCTGACCGTGGGAAACTTCTGCAGACGTGTGGTTTCTCGAGAACTGAGAGAGTTGTGACTTTAGTAGCTGGGGAATGAGTCACACTCTGAATTGAAGAGAGTGTGAAATGCAGAGAGAAAATGGCAATCCAAAGGCTTGCCTTTGAGGACAGGACATGCGTAATTATCTTAAAAAACAGACACGGCTGAGCAAAGATCAGGAAAGAGCAAAACGGGGAGATGGACAGATATCAATTAGGACAAATGGTTGGGGAGAGGTCGTGACCGATCATGGAACATTTTTGCAGGTCACAACACAACCCCGGAACCTGCATGGAAATTAGGCTGCCATTGTTTCTGGACATGCACAGAGTGCATTTCCTTACCATTATCACTGGGTAACCACAACCAAATATGGGTTTTGGCAAATCAAGACAAAGAAGGGTTGTTTTGTTCCTAGGGAGAGATGACACAAGAGGGAGCTGTCTCCAGCAGGTGGCCAAGCCCAGCAAGCAGGATTTCCTCCCCCCCTCGCCCGCCAATTATCTGTTCAGGGGGAGAAGGCAAGAGGGCAGTTGGCCCAGCCCGTCTTCCAGGTGCTGCCATTGTCATGCCCCAAATACCTCCCACCCCAAATCCTGAAGTTGTCATGAATTTGCACAGCCCACAAACGTTCCACATCACAAAGACTAATTAATACAGCCACAACATACAGAGGAGCAACCACAGACTCTTTTTATTTTCCACAAAGAATCCCCTCAAACCAGGGAATTTCAACTTTTAAAAGACCTAGAGGTCCCCTTATGAACATATGAGAGTTCCTATTTATTTCTTACATGCACCCTGATCTCCTCAAACTCAAGGCAAACCGAAAGAACCACCAAGGTTCTAAGCAGGACACAATATTATAAGTTTCCAGTAGCAAGTTACAGCTAAAATATATTGGAGGAAGTATCCGCTTGGCCCAAAGAGGTCCCAGACTCATACTGGGGATCCCTTCTCCTTCAGCTCAGCTTATCCATTTTAAAGGATGTTTTCTTGTGCACACTTTAAGAAGGAGGTTGGAGATCCTTTTATGACCTCCAGTTAAAAGGGTCTCAGAAGCTGAAGAAAACCCATCTATGAGACCCTAAAGAACCACCACTGATCAAGTTGAAAACTGCTGGGGGTGCGGTGGGGATAATGTTTGATGTTCTAACTTGATATAAAGCAGCTAGATATGAACCAATCAATTAACTTGAGTGTATTGTCGAAGGCTTTCACGGCCGGATTCAACTGGTTGTGGTGGGTTTTCCGGGCTGTGTGGTCATGGTCTGGTGGATCTGGAACAAGGTGCACCAGACCACGGCCACGCAGCCCGGAAAACCCACCACAACCAATTAACTTGAGATTGCTAGAAGCAATCATGCAAAGGCCAGACTAATCCTGGGAAACCAGTTAACAGCTTCTCCAAGGAAATAAAGTCACAAGACCATTTATTTCATGGTTGGGGATTTTGCTGTCATCGAAGGTAAACAAGTGTCCATTTTTTAGCATCTGGGGATCATTTTGGATTTCTTTTTGTCTCATGCACTGAGCTGTCCTGGGAAGAACTTGGTATTTGGTGAGAGTTAATCTGAGACAATCTTTGAAATTGACTTGGGGAATTCCACACATATACACCGGAATGAAAAAATCTCGTTATTTATTGTGTACTGACAACACAGACATGACAAAGGCAGTTTCCGGCATAAAAATAAATTGAAAGGCTTTTTTGGAAATGCCACCAGACAGAATGAAGGGCTTGGTCCCAGCATGCAAAGACGGCTTCTCAAAATGCCACATCTCCTTTTTTGCCTCAGAAAGGAGAAGTCTGAACTGATGGGGGAAATCGCTGGTTTTTTGATGGTCCTCAAAGTGTTTTTTCTGCACCTGCTACCTCAATGCAATCGCAAAACACTCAGACTGTGAGACAGGATGCTGGTTGAGAGATGGAACAGCGAGGGGGAAGGGGGCAGGGAAGATGTTCGTGGGAGGATCAGGTCCCCCTTCTTCATCAAAGCAAAAAACTTGGTTGCTGCAGGTTGGTCAATGGCAAATATTACAAAACGATCATTTTTCTTCCTCTCCCACTACTGTGCAGCCCCAATGGACTCCTCCAGGTGACAGAATGAAATGGCAGAGGACCTAAGAGACAAAATGGACTGTGCCACTTCAAACTGCAGGGTGACAGGATGCAGGGTGAAGACAGCAAGGTGACGCTATGGCAAGCCAGAGGATGCCAAATCTTCCTTGCTGCGTTATATAAAACCAAAAAAGGGCCTACAAATAGAGAGAAAGGTTTGAGTCAGTTCTCTCTCTCTCTCTCTCTCTCTCTGCCATGCAGGGCTTCTGCCTGGGAAAAGTTTTAATGGTGGGAAGCATTCTAAAAATGTGAAGTCTGTAGCAGTACAGTTGATGGGCTCAATATAACCAACTTTTCCCACTCAGTCTTACCCCATTCCTCTCGTTTCTACAGCCCATGCAGGTCTCATAATTCCTGGCACAGAACTTTTGGGTGGTCAGTGGGAATTTTTGGGGTGCTCCTTCCTTTCTGAACAGCAGAACAACTGGCTGGATCCAGCCCTATTGCTCCCCCATTCCAGGGCCCTGCATTCTCAGTGATAGGTTCATTCCAACAGAATGGCCTACCACAGTGGGAATGGAGAGTGCCTTCACTTACCATATTCAGGAAGACATGTAAGACTCTTCTGTTCCCAAAGGCATTTGGTGCAAGGGAAATCATTTGTTGGCTGTATTTTTAAGTGTGTGTATTGACTCTTATCTGCATGTATTGGCTTTTAACTATGAATATTCGGTGTGGTGTGGTGTCCCACAGGGGGCACTATTGTCCCCATTGTTATTTAACATCTATGTATGACCCCTTGCTCAGTTGGTACGAATTTTTGGGCTGATCTGCCATCAGTATGCTGATGACACTCAGCTCATTCTGTTGAGGGGGGGCAGCCACTGCCTCTGTGGCTCTGCAGCACTGTTTGAAAGCTATGGCTGAGTGGTTGAAATGTAGCAGGTTGAAACTGAATCCAGCTAACAAGGAGGTCCTGTGGGCAGGTCGAAATGGGGGGAGTGAGGGGTTTCATCTGTCTTGCTCGAGGGGGTCTCTTTGCCAGTGGTCTCCTTGGTTTACAGCCTGGGGGTCCACCTGAAGTCATCACTGTCTATGGAGACCCAGGTGGCTCATACAACCGGGTTGAGTTTTTTCATCTCCGTCAAGCACGGCAGTTGGCCCATTACCTCTCCCAGACCGACCTGGCCACTGTGATCCACCCTACAGTCACCTCTAGGTTTGATTATTGCAACTCGCTCTACACGGGCCTTCCCTTGCGACTTATCTGGAGGCTGAAGTTGGTCCAACATGCGGCAGCGCGACTGCTCACAGGTAGTTCAATACGAGACTACATCTCTCCTGTACTGCGCCACCTGCACTGGCTTCCGATGGAACACCGGATCATTTTCAAGATGTTGGAATTAACCTTAAGGCACTCCGTGGTCTGGGACCATCATACCTTAGAAACCATCTGTCCCCCTATGTCCTCACCCAGCCTCTGCATTTGGCAGAGGCCAACCTACTAGTGGTCCCAGGTCCCTCCATAAAACAGTTGACCTCCACCTGGGCCAGGGCCTGCCACCATCTGTCCATGCCCTGCATAGTTCCGCAAGGCTTGTAAGACAGAATTATTCTGCCGGGCTGGGGGGAGGGGGGGTTAGCCATTGAAGTGCCATCCCCTACATTCCATCTAGTGGTCAATTTTGTAACATCTAATGTTGTTCCCACCTTGTCTACCCTCATTGACACAAATAGGACTGCCATCTTGTTAAAAAAATTATACTGATTATTATATCTGTTAATTTATTGATTTTAAGTGATTTTATATTGTATTTGGTTTTAATTTGCCAATTTATATGTTGTAAACCGCCCAGTGCCCTTCGGGGGTGGGCGGTATAGAAAGTTTAATGAACAGACAGACAGACAGACAGTTTGGGATTTGCTGGACATCTACAATGGCTTGCACTTGAGTTTGCAAAGATAAAATGGTATTTCTCAATAGTTACAGACCTAAATAGACACGGACCAAGTCCCTGAGATATAAACCAGGTACCTGAGATACAATAGTCAGGGATCTCCAGTCAAAACACATGCAACCTGGAATGAGATCTGAACCACTGCAGAGAGGATTTTTATCCCCACCCCCCAGGCACCCCTGTGCCTTCTACTTAAAAAACAAAACAGATGCATTTTTAAAGGCTGGCTTTCTTTAAACAATCATAATAACAATACGTGCGGGGGAGGGGATGTCAAACTGAGCAAGGGATGAATGGTTTCACTCTCACTCTCCAGCACTATCTTGAGTTCATCCAACAGATACTTGTCAGGTATAACGAAATTAATGGACAGATGAAACCAGCACAAACTTCTGTACACTTTGCAAACTTGCAGCTGAGTGCATAAACGGATGCCACAAGAGTTCTGTGTGGCGACCAAGTTGATGTTGGATCTTTGATGACCAATCACATAGGCACACAGTCATGCATAGGTACAGAGATGGACTCATGAATGGCATGAATGTAGCATGGGATCTTTTTGCACTGGGAAATGTTGTGCATGAATCCTACCAAGTGGGATTAGAACCTTGAGAGAAGGTGCAGATCTGCATAATATATGACATGGTAATGAAGAAGAGGAGGAGCTTGGAGTTATACCCCACTTTTCTCAACTGTGAGGAGTCTCAAAGTGGCTTACAAACACCTTCTCTTCCTCTCCCCACAACAGACACCTTGTGAGGCAGGTGTAGCTGAGAGTTCTGAGAGAACTCTAACTAATCCAAGGTTGCCCAGCAGACTTCAGGAGGAGCACTGGGAAACAAACGTGGTTCACCACATTAGAATCCACCATTCATGTGGAAGAGTGGGGAATCAAACCCAGTCCTCCAGATTAGAGTCCATTGCTCTGAAACTCTATACCACACTGGCTCTCTTGAGTAGCAGAGCTTAAGTGATGGCCATTAGTTCTGATGGTTTTAAAGGGGGGATTAGACAAGACTGTGGAGAACAGCTCAATCTATTGCAACTAGTTATCGAGGCTCCATGTCCAGAAGCATGAAAACCAGAGGGGGTGAAGGGGAGCCCAGGTCTCCATTGGCCTTGCTGGGCATCTGACTAGCCAATGGGAAACAGGACGTTCGACTAGATCAGGGGTAGGGAACCTGCGGCTCTCCAGATGTTCAGGAACTACAATTCCCATCAGCCTCTGTCAGCATGGCCAATTGGCCATGCTGGTAGGGGCTGATGGGAATTGTAGTTCCTGAACATCTGGAGAGCCGCAGGTTCCCTACCCCTGGACTAGATGGACCATTGATCTGATCCAGCAGGGCTCTTCTCACCGACTTTAGGTCAGTAGCAATGACTGCAGCACCTGGACAGCTCCGAACCCTGCAGCAATGGCATTGTATTGGCAGCAACTAGATCTTTGAGGAAAAACCTATGTATCCAGTGCTGGCCTGCTGTTGGCCAGAATCCCATCCTGCAAAGGCAACAGTGTCCACTACATTGTGCTTGTTGCCTACAGGCAATCTGGAGGCTTAGAGAGGGGAGTACGGTCTCAGGGTATGAATGGTGTGAAGTGACATAGCCTGGGTGTTCTGCAGTCCTTATTCAAAACTTTAGTTCAACTTGCCTCTTAGCCTCTTCCTCTGAGGGGTCTTATGGGTACTCCTTTTCAGATTTTTAAAAATGTAAAACATTTTTATGCTGCCTTTCTACCCAAATAGGACCCAAAGTGGTGAACATGACTTGAATATGTACATGCAGCTAATACTTCATAACATTTGAAGGTCTTTCACATCTACTACTACTGGATGCTTTTAACTGGTCATGTCAAGGACTAAACCTGGGTCCTTCTGCATGCAAATACAGAGCCACAGTCCCTCCCCCAAATGTATCTTGTTGAAGCCCTCATAACGTCCCTGTAAAGTAGGCCAGTATTATTAATTTCATATTACAGATAGAAGGGATCTGAGACAGAGTAGTCTGTCTGATATTGTCTAGTGAGTTTGTGGCAGAGGTATAGTTTGAGCTTTTGCCCAAAATGTAGTAGCTACCCTTCTTTACCTCTGGACTTTCCAGTAAATGTGCTGTACATTAGTCTACAACTAGCAGATTGTTTCCTGTAAAATCTATTTGCTCCGACCACAAACCGCTTTTCAGGCATGATCCTATGCCAACGTGGCACCAGAATAGAAACCAGCAGGGAGAGATTTCCTTTGCTACTTGTGATAAAAAAGCAAACTCTGCCCCAGCCTGTTACTGAATAGTACAAATTGGGTCCTGTGATGATGTCATTACTCACTGTCAGTTGCTGTTTGTGAGGAAAAAATTGTTTGGGCCTAAAGAATCTGGGAAGAACTTCACTTTGCATTTGTATCTACAAAAGGTTCAAGGCGCACAATCACATGCATACAAAATGTGAAGCTCATATTAAAATAAGTGTTGATAGTCTTCAATGTTTCACTAGGCTTTTTATTTCGCAACAATAGACAAAAATGGCTACCTACCTCTTTGCAAAACCCGATGTTCTGGGCTTCTCTGAAGGTTTATGCACACATTACTCAGCTTGGATCTACGGTCCCCACCCTGCGTAGCAGTCATATGTGAATAGAGGGTTCTTGTTTATTTTTGATTGTGGGAAGTCCAATTTGGATTGAGACTGTATCACACATGGAATCCAGGGAAGGCACTGTTTGGCCCACTGAGGAATACCATGGGTATCCATTGAAATATGTATTTCCCTAATGGGCCAAATAATAACTCTGAGACCAGATTTTTTGGGGTTTGGGGAGGCTGAAGCCTCTTCTTCATGTGCAAAATGGCCAGTCCTCCTTTGGAAACAAGACAAGTTTGTTTGGAAATCTGGAAAGAAAGTTGGACAAGGAGCATTTTGGAAGCATCTCTGGATCTGACCTTCTCCCTCTGACAGACTGTGTTGATTTCTCTCTCACTATAAGCATTCAATTAGGTATCCAAGTTGTTATCCTATGAAGAATGGAGATAGGTTTATCAGTGGCTACTAGCCATGCTGAAAAAAGGGAATTTCCACATTCAGAGGCAGCAAACCATTGAATCCCAGTGCCAAGAGACAACATCAGGGGAAGCCCCCAGCCTGTAAACCTTGTTGTTAGATCTTCAGGGGAACTGGTTCATCACCGTATGAGAAAGAATGCTGTATTAGATGGGCCACTGATCTGATCCAGCAGAGCTCTTTTTATGTTTTTATACTGTTATCCTTTTAAAATGGTGTTTTCACACAATGCCACCTATGCCATCTACACACCCCAGTGACTTGATGCTGCTGCTTTTTCTTTGGAAGGAGTTAGGTCTGCAGAGTGGAGAGGCAAGCTTTAGCTTCAGATGAAAGGAATTGGTGGTTTAAATGAAGGTAGAAAGGAATATGTACATACAGGCATGCTGTCAAGTCACAACTGACTTATGGTGACTCCAGCAAGGGCTTTCAAGGCAAGTAAGAAGTAGAGGTGGTTTGTCATTGCCTTTCTCTTCAAAATCTTTGGTGGTCGGTCTCCTATCCAAATACTGAACTTGCTCAGTTTCCACGATCAGATCAGGCTATACCATGCCACCTTACCTCCCGTGGAAAAGAATATCAGGTTTTAATGCTTGTGCCAAGTAAAGAAGTCCAAATCTCAAACAGCTGATAAGCAAATGCCTAAACTTTTTTTTTTTGGGGGGGGGGGGGGGTTAATGGTTTTAATGGATTTTAGTAAATATGGTCACTCGGGGATGGGGCGGTCCATAAATTTAAATAATAAAAAAAAATAAACTTCCCTTTCCCCTGGTTCTCTGTATCTCCAGGAGTACCTGCTCGTAAGGAAATTTAAAAAGAGTACAAAATCATTACAATTTTTTTCAACAACAAAGAATAACTAATGAAAAATAAATATATCCCCATGAATAGTGCAGAGCCCTTTCTGAGATATTGATCTGTCTTTATCAAAACTTCATTTGGTTACATTAAAATTCCTCACATTTTATCCAAAAGGAATCTCAAATTACCTTCAAAATTTATCTTCCCTAGTCTCAAGTCTTATCAGCTTTGTAACTACAAAAGGACTTTCCCCTGAGTGTTGGATTTGAGTCCTATGGAACTGATTTGTTGTAAGCAGAGCCGTGTATTATGTCATTGAGATGCTGTGTACTTGTGTTTTGGTCTTCTATAGTTAAGGTTTTCTGATCTGTTGCTAAACTGAATTTTATTGCGTATCAGTTTTACTGTATATATATTGAGCTTTAGAAGGGCAGGGTAGTTCCTCGGGAAGGTGTCTAGCTCTGAGCTATCTGTCCAACTTTGTCTTTATATATAAGTATCAGACAGGGAGAAGCAGAGCTACCTTTAAAATCTATCCCATATTCTCAAAACTCTCTGATTCCTGTGAAATTCCTCCCAAGGCACACCTCTGAATTGAAAGGAAGCAAATGCCAACTCTTCAGTTCACCAGAACTGAATCTACAGTTGGGTTGAAGGAAGTGAAAGAATCCAGCAAGTATATTTAGCTCTGTGTGGGGAAACTGCCCCCTTGTGGGCCAGATGAGCAGTTTCTCCTCAGAAAAACAACCAGAAGAAATAGCTGGTTTAGTATAATTAACGGACCAGCTACAGGAGGTGGGGAGAGAAACGTCAAGCAGTAATAACTTAACCATGACAAGTAAGAAGGGGCTGAAACCACATTCCCATTATTTCAGACATACTAACTTTGGTCAGTTCTCCCCCACCCCTGTTTCATTAGCCCACCCTCTCACAATAAGTAATTTTCCTTTAATGCCTCAAATCACTCTCAATACCACTGTGGTGCATGTGTGGCCAGCGTGAAGTATGAGGAGGTCACAGGCGATGTGTCTTCCTTTTGTGTGGGGTTTTCATTAGATGGGAATGACCACAGAATTAAACAGCCTACAGGCCAGCAAAACTGCCCACTAATTGCTTTAGTGTGTGTTTTATGGTATCACCACAATTTCCCCTCGTCGATACTGGGATTTCTCCACTTAATCCAGCAGCCATCATCAGGATTAAATGAAGACACAAGACTCCCTCGTTAGATAAAACACTATTTTGTTTGGGGTTTTTTCCCTTTATTGAGTTTTTGTGGCCTCTTCGGCCATTTAACCTCAAAGGCTTGTAAAGCTGAGGAGAGGTCTCGGCCTGTTGGAGCCGCCAAACCAAAATTCTAATTACAGGAGAAATGCTGACAAAACAGTGACTTCCAGGGCTATATCATTAAGATGCTGGGAAACCACTGGAGTTTCTTTGGTGTTGAGGGATGTGGGTCTTCTGGCTGTCATCGTAACCTGCAAGCTATCCTTGGATACCACTAGTGGTTAAATTTTAAGTCAGAGCTTGAGCCCTTATCAGGGGTTTTGATCCAGGGCATGTCAAGGGGAGGGGGGATTTGAGCCTCTGTGCCTCCTTTGAGTAGCAGAATGGCAAGGGAATTACACAGTGACTAAGCCACACCTGCAAGAATATTTCCAGAATACCTCCAGTATCAAAAAGGCTAGGGCAGGTCACATAAAAGTGCCTGACCTCCAACCCCTTTGAGCTCAAAGTTTCAACAAACTAGGAGATGCCCATGAACACATGAGCCTGCCATATACTGAGTCAGACCCCTGAGCCTATCTAGGTTGGTTTTGTCTACACTGAGTGGCATCAATTTTCCAGAGTCTTTCCCATAATCCACTACTCGACGCTTTAAACTGGAGAAGCCAGGGAATGAACCAAAGACCTTCTGAATGCAAAGCAGGTTTTCTAGCACACAGCCATGACTCCACAGGAGTTTGCTGCTTCCTCTCACTATAGGTTGTCCCTATGACCTTGATCATATCTAGCCACACCCAAACTTACCCGCAGTTAGTCTTTGCATGTTGTGCTCTTTCTTGTTGAATAATGTAAGACTGTACTCAGGCAGTCCTAGCTTTTCCTGTGGCTGATCCGAGGATACTGGTGGGGACAGCAGGATCAATTTTTTTTCTTCTCACTGAAACTCTTCTACTGTGAATACTGCCTACCTATTATGGCAATAGAGTGGGAAACAGACAAATCTGCTCATGACACAATATGTCAGGAAGTCCTCCTGTATGAGCCCTATTGAAATGAAATCCATTTGAGGATCTTGTACAACTCTTGTAGTAGGACTTACTCAGGGGAATATTCCAGTGGCTCAGATCTTGGAGGCTGCTTGGATATGTGTGCATGGTTAGGGAAGGGGTTGTTACATCTGGATCTATCTGAACCATACAATGCAATGTATGGTTTGACAACAGGTCAACTTTGAATATTTGCATGCAGCTGCCATACACAGAGTAGGTCATTGTTCCATCTAATTTAGTAGTGTCTACTGTGACAGGTGATGTCATATATTTTGTAGTTAATATGATCAGTACCCATGATCACCAAACCTCCAATCTGCACTGAGCAGCTGTTGAAATAAGTTGCAGCTGCACAGTAGCTGACTGTCATAGTGAAGCTTCATTTCTTGTAGTGGTGGTTTCATTTCATTCACTTGTGGAGGCGTTCTGCACCTGCACAGACCAGTAGAAGGAGAGATTATTCTACCTCGGGTCATAAATGGGGGCATCAGATGATTAAACATGGAGTATTACTGCATGAAAACGTACATGCACAAACTGCATTGTACTGTATGGTTCAAATACACAAAAAGTAACCTGGTGAACAGGCTCCAACTGTTCACAAAGAACCAAACTGATAGATGAAAAATCAGCTTCTTGTTCACAGCTGGAAGATTGTGAGCTGAGCCAGTGGGTGTTCAAGCATCCCTGACTGTGATCTGTTGTGGGCTTCCAGATGGTCAGGCAGTGAATATCTGCTACCTGAAATCCCTGTACCAGCTACCTATAACTCCTGTAACTGGAGCTGCTGACTGGGATTGAACCCAGGTCTTCTACATGTGTAGGCACTCTTCCCCTGTGCCATAACCATTCCTCACCTGTAATATACCAGCTGTAAAATGACAGATTGATATTAACATGATCCCTATGTGACAGGAATGTCATTTCTGATTGCTGCTTGAGGCAGCTGTGTATCTTTACCCAGTCCAGGGACAAATGGGCCTTAAAATCTGCTCAAAGTTGGCACCTTTGTCATAAGACCTTCCCATCTGTTTCAAGACTTGCATTTTACTATTAAGAAAGCACAGGTACATTGTCCTCACTGGTTTTTGTTCTTTTTTTCTTTTCTTTCCTTCTTTTTTGTTTGAGCCCAGCACAACACATCCGACTTTGTAATGTCCTGTTCTGTGGCCGAAACTTGCATTAAGCTTTCAAGTCTTTTTAAATTGCCTGATCAAAATGTGGCTCCATGCGGTTGCAGGGCATTTTCTGTTTAACTTGCCTCAAAGTGCTCCAAAGAATTGCAAGTGCATTAGCGGTCTAGCTTGCAAATTGCTGCTCTAACCCGGAGACCTCTGCCAATCAATCTTGCTGACACCCATTAAAATGAGCTCATGGTGCTGATTTTATGGCCGGATTAAGTAGCGTATCTGTCGATCAGGCGGCCCAGAAAGAGCGTCATGCTGCTAATGATTTTGTTATTGATCTTTAATGATTTCCTACATTAGTAGAAGCTGAATTAGCTTCATCAACAAGCTTCGGGGAGAAAATAAGCTGGCTGAATAATTGACTTGGTTCAGCAGTGATTACATGTCCCCCTCGACTGTGTTAATAGGAAAAGAATCCTGTGTAATTACATTGGTTGATCAAAGTATATTAAAACCTTCCCCACCGCTTTGTAGTTAACACGCTGAAGAAAAATTCTGCTTTTCCCGATTGCAGTTATTGCCCTTAACAACCACGTGATGTTTGTACTGCACTTTTGTGCAGTAGATTGAAACTGCTAGCATTGTGCAGAAAACATGAAACAACTTATCCTTTTTCACAATACATTTTGCAGTTTCAAAAAATGCATTTCTTTTTCCTGTGATTTTTCAGCACAGTTTTCAAAATTTCGCCTGTTTGTTTCTATAATCCTCCTCCGCACAGTCCCTCCCACCTTATGTTGATTTTATTTGCCTTCCATGATGTCCCATTGCCAAATTCAGTTGGCTACTTGGTGGTGCAACCAAAAGAGAAACTGAAACCAAGAAATCAGAAGGAGATTGAGACTGGGAAGGAAGGGCACGAAGAGCTGGAAAAGATCCTTAAGTGTAAGGAAGCGTCATGAACCAACCTTCTGAGGACAAGGGGCAGGTTGAAGTGGAGTCAGAAGCAGAAGAAATAAATGAAAAGTCAGAGGCTCTGGAACCACTTGGGCAAATAAACAGATCACAGCCAGAGGAGCTGTCAGTGCTAGCAGATGCACAGGAGGAGGGGTCAGCAGGAGATAATGAATAATTAGAACAAAGGAGGCAGAAACAAAGACAGGAATTAAGCAATAAAAGGAAAAGCACCCACATTGCAGATCATTATGGCAAGAGGCTTTGTAAACGAGAGAACTGAGAACAA
Source organism: Sphaerodactylus townsendi (assembly GCF_021028975.2). Classification (NCBI taxonomy): domain Eukaryota; kingdom Metazoa; phylum Chordata; class Lepidosauria; order Squamata; family Sphaerodactylidae; genus Sphaerodactylus; species Sphaerodactylus townsendi. The sequence goes on along the minus strand of NC_059430.1, from coordinate 94,716,425 downwards.
GTTAAGACTCTGCAGTGTGTGGTCTTGGTAACAGGGGCCCTTTCCCCACTTTCCTTAAGCCCCGCGCTACTCTCCTCAAGTAGTGCGGGGTCCAGCTCCCTTCCCCACTTCAGGGGCGGCGAGAACGCAGCCGCCCCGACGCTGCCTCTCTCCCGCCCCCTCGACGCGCGGAATTCCTGGCACCTTTTGAAATGGCACCTTTTGACGACCCCGCACAGAGCGCGGGGAAGCCAGGCCGCGCGCCAGGAATTGCGAGCCCCGGGAATTGCCCGCAGCAAACCTTGGGCAAAGGTGAGTGGGGAAAGGGCCAGGGTGGCTGATAAAAGCGTTGACTTGGGCATGGCTCTGCCTGGGTTCAACAAGTGTGATTCCCTGAGAGGTACTGTGTGCCTGGATTCCTCACTTGCTGCTACTTCCAATTCATGCCTTGACTCTTGTACCTCCTGATCTCCATCTACAAATGCTGACTGCCTTGACCTTGGACTACCTGATTTACACTTACAGATGTTACCTGCCTGGATGTCTGAGCTGCTCAACCTGTGCAACTACTCCCTGGCTGCTTGGCCATCTGTTAGCGGATCGTACCCAGCCCCCAGCACCACAGGAAGTGTCTCTGGTGACCAAGACGAAAATAATTCATGCTATGGTATTCCCTATGCTACATACAGGAGTGAAAGTTGGACAATGAAGGAAGTAGATAGGAAGAAAATTGATTCATTTGAAATGTGGTAGTGGAGGAGTGCTTTACCGATACCATGGACCACCAAAATAAACAGGTTCTAGATCAAATGAAGCTTGAACTTTCCCAAAATGCTAAATGACCAAACTTAGGCTATCTTACTTTGGTCCCATTATGACAAGAGTCACTGGAAAAGACAATAATGCTTGAAAAAGATGGAGGAAAAGAGGAAGACCCATCATGAAATCGATGGACTCAATCAAGGAAGCCACAACCCTCAGTTTGCAAGAACTGGGCAAGCTGTTGATGATAAAACATTTTGGACCAAATTAATTCATAGGGATGCCGTAAATGACTTGATGGCACACAACACACATGCATATAGAAACTATGGGGCTTTCTGCACTGATAGAGTTGTACTAGTTTCTATCTAGGTTCACCTCAGTGTATCCGCACTGCAACTGAGCTCAACGTTGTTTTGTCTCAGTCCCTCCCCCCCCCTCAGAACTGTGACATCCCTGTCGCAGTTATGAACTGCACCTTTCTGCTGGAACAAGGTTGATACCGCTTCGAAGCTTCGAAGTGCGGACGCATCAAAATGACACCTCATCTGTTCAACCAATCAGGAGCCGCTTTTGTGGCATGCACAGAACAGGAGAGTTGTGGCGGGCATGTAACTGTAAACTGTAAAAACTGTAAAAAAAGAACGCTCCCATTTCCCATGGTAACACAAGCATGTAACTGTAAAGTGTAAAAAAAAGAACGCTCCCATTTCCCATGGTAACACAAGCTCCAATCGAGGAGCGAAACAGGCACCAAGATGATCCCGCCCACTTAGCTCAGTTCCAGGGGGCCAAGTAAGTTGCTGTGCGGACAGCCTGGAATTGCCCCCCACTGAAGGGAACCGAGTCGACCTTAGCTCCCTTCTGTAGTGCGGAAAGCCCCTTAATCTTCATAAATTAACATCACCAACAGCTGATTCACACTGGGACCTTCTATGTGTCAAACAGGTGCTCTTCCATGAAGCCGCAGTCCCTCTGGTCTAGAGTTAAATGCAGAGGCATAGCATCAACGGGGTGGGGCGGGGCACAACGGGGTGGGGTGCGACACCCTGGGTGGAGCTGCGACAGAGGTGTGGTCAGGCCATGGAGAGGGCATTGCGGGGGCATTCTGGGGGCATTCCAGTGCAGGGTGGGGGTGGGCGCCGCCACAGCAGGGGCGCAGGGTGCACGCACCCCAGGTGGAGTTTTCCCTTGCTCTGCCTCTGGCTAAATGTGGCTCAATGCAAACGGTTCAAATGAAAAACTTGGGCAGATTTATATCACTGCACTGAAACAATAAGGCAGAGTGCTTTTCTTTATTCCTTATGGTGAGATTTCACACGTACCACTTCCTAACAAAAGGCTTGGGTTGTAACTGCCAGTGTTTGGTCTGCAGGAATATCATGAAGTAATAATCAACATGTCAATTCTCAATCATGCAAAGTTGCTTTTTCTATGCTGTAGTGGGACTTTCTGATACAAGTTCTTCATTGATCCCTTGCCCTGAATGTTGACATGCTTTGGCAGTTTAATTGTAAAAGGTTGTAAATCCCTGCTCTGGGTTGAATTTTTCCCTGCAATGCAGTCTCAGTGAAATTGCCTCTGAAAATGGATCAGATACTGCAGAATTTTTGGCCTGCTTCTGGGCTGGTCACAAACATCTTGGCCTTGTGGGTCCCGCTGGATGTACCAGGAATTATAAGGGCTGAAATTAATTTCAGTCTACGTACTAATCAGCTAAAGCTTTCATTAATTATTGAGGGTGGCAATAGTAATCACTGAGACTGAGAATAGTAATCACTGAGATCTTTCTGTAATTTCTGAGACTATTTTGTTTCTGGTTTACTGAAATAAGAACTAGAAAATCAAACCAAAAAGGATTTTCTTTCCATTGATGAGGGATAGCTTTTGCTCATAACATTCAGAATTATGTAACACTTTCTATAATATACCAAAGCTTGCTTTGATATACAAATGTATCTGGTGGTGGAAAGCTGATCTATAGTGACCCCACTGGGTTTTCAAGGTAAGAGACAAACAATGATAATTTGCCATTGTTTGCTTCTGCATAGCAACCCTGCACTTCCTTGATTGCCTCGCATCCAAATACTAACCAGGACTGCCCCTGCTTAGCTTCCAAAATCTCACAAGAACAGGCTAGCCAGGGTCATCCAGGTCAGAGAACAAATGTATTTACATTGAATCAATTAATCACTTAAAGACAGGTGTCAGCTATTACCTTCACAGGTATGAATTAAATGGAACGTAGAAACTCACTGAACATGATATTGGCCACACAAAAAACAGTCATTAGAGTATTGGGTTAGGATCTGGTATACAATGGACCAGTCACACATTCTCAGCCTAACCAACCTCACATGGTTGTTATAAGGATAAAATGGAGGAGAGGAGAAGGATGGAAGCCATTTTGGGTCACTGCTGGTGAGAAAGTCAGGGTATCAGTTAAATAAATAAAATAAAATTCAGTTTCCAGAGAACTGCTGGACAGTGAAGAAAGCAGTATCTTCAGAAGTACCCTTCTCCCAAAGTAGGCATTCTACCAAATTTTAGATCTGCAACACTGTGGAATCTGTTATATGATGGAGTAAACTGGTAGAATCTGGGCTTTCCAAGCTTTTCAAGCCCCAGTATTTCTGGTTTATCCAAAAGACAGTTTTCCCAGGTGGGTCATCTGTTTAGTAAACCTATACCTTTTGCTAGACCACTAGATAGATTCCATGTAGAAGAAGAGTTTTCATTCTATGTGCTTCGAAGACCTGTGAATGCAGCATCAGAAGGCGAGTCATGGTTAAGAAACCAAGTAAGCTGACGTGCAAATGCCACATTCTAGGTGCCGAGGATAGAGCTTGTATTTTTAGCATTCTTGCAAACATGCTCTGCTAGTTTCCCTGCCCTATCTGCAAGAAGATCTGTTTCATGCTGCTTTTATGAGTCCAACTTGGAAAAAAAAAATGAAATGACTCCCAATTTTAACCAAAAAACAAACAACTACTATATAACCAAGAGCTACTCTTCACAGGTCAGGCTATTTTGAAACCACAGGTCGTAAACTGCCTGAGCATTCTTGAGCACCTGTAGGAAGTCTGCCAGTGATTGTTGACCTTTATTTTTTGCAACTGTCACCAGTCACAGTCACGAAACCAACAAAGTCACCCACAGACAAGGAAAGGAAAACACATACATACAGGGGCACAATAAGGTGGAGCACAGGAGGGCTTTTGCCCTTGGTTCCAGCTGCCCGGGGCCACCCTGGCAGCTGTCCCACCCAAACCAACAACAACAAAAAAGGTCCATGGTTGCTTTAAAAGTAAGCTTAATTTACTTCTCAGCATGTGCCACTACAGCTAGGACGAGACTGGGGGCAGAAACAGGCAAGGGACGGAGGCTCTTTCCCTCATCTTGTCTTCACCCCCAGTCTCCTCCTGGCTGCTGCTTGCCCGGAAGTAAGTTAATCTTAATTTTAAAGCAGCCATGGGCTTTTTTTGGCAGCAGTGGGGGGTGGGGGGGGTCACTTTTCTCACCCTCCCACCTCGCTACTGCCACCACCACAAAAGTTTATGATGGCTTTAAAATTAAGCTTAATTCACTTCCAGGTGAATGGGGCCCAGAAGGACACTGAGGGCAGGGACAAGATCAGGGAAGGACCTTCCTGACCTTGTCTCCGCCCTAGTTGCTTTCCAGCTTGCCTGGAAGTAAATTAAGAAGAAAGTCCTGCTGAGCAACTAGTGGCCATAAAAGATAGTTCCAGAGGTATAATGCCTCTGAAAATGGAGGTTCCGTTTAGCTATTATGCTATAAGATCATGAATCTCAGTAAGAGCGGATCACTATTGGTTGAGGGGTAATCAAGCATCTCTGACCAGATCAGCCAGCACACCTAAATCCCACAGTCAATTCTAAGGTTGTTAACCTCCAGGTAAGGCCTGGAAATCTCCCAGAATTACAACTGATCTCCAGACAACAGAAATCAATTCCTGTAGAGAAAATGGCTGCTTTGGAGGGTGGATTTTATTGAATTACATCCTGCTGAGGCCTCTCCCTGTTACCGCTGCTGCTCGGGTAACAATAAGTGATTTCAGCTCAGCAACGTAATGAGGCGCAGGAAGCCGACATTCTTCAAGCAAAGGATTTTATTTGCAGGTGATGGTCACAGCTCGGGCAGGAGAATCACAATCTTGCAACCCAGAGCAAGAACTTTTATTCCCAAACTTCAAAAGGGGCAGAGGGGCAGGGAAAAGGGGAGGTGAGGTGAGGGGGCAAGTCCCTCACCAAACACCAATAAGAAAACAAACAACACAAAACAAGATACAGTTACAACTTCTGAATGGGATTACAAAATCCCGCTGTCAAAAGTCTTCCCGCGAGATCTCGCAATGGTGCTGAAGGGAGAGCAGATAAGGTCCATTCAGAAAATCCAGGTGGGCTCGCTACCGCACCCAGCTATCTATCAGATGGCTGTTTCCTTTAGTAATACCCTGAGGCTCCCGCCTCACATCGTTGCAACAAAGAAAAGTTCAAACTGTCCAATGGTGGTCCCTGCACGTCTTCCAACGGCTGGGGACCTCTGGGTGCTGCCAACAGATCTGATTTGCAAGTCCAAAGAAGGTCTTTGTCTTTGTTAAGGAGTCGGCTGGCTGTTGGTCTAAGCTGCATTCCAGAGCCAACTTTCTTGTCCCTTAATACCAGACTTTACAGGCTACTGCTTTTGCTATCAGACACAAATTTCAAAAATAACATTTCTAAGTTTAAACATTAGGGAAACCTTAAGGGATAAACACATATACTTATAGGGAAGACTTTCCTAAACCTAATAATAACAGAACCTTAAACGAACTGGAGAACCTAGTCAAACTAAAATCCTAAACAGCGGGCACATCATACATTCAACTCTGAAGGGGCTTTTATTACATCCTAGAATGGCATAAACAAGAGGGAAACCATATATCATTGGCACAATTCATATGTTTGCAACCTTTGCAAGTCTTATGAAGGCTTCTGAGACACACAAGTCTCTGCGTCCTAGCATGGAGCCAGTGTAATCAGGCAACCTGACTCAGGAAAATATTTTGTTTATTTTCCTGGCGGTAACATCCCTTCCCTTCCCCAAACCCTCCCCTCCCCAGGCTCCCCTTCTAAATCTCTGTAAATTTCCCAACTAGGGATTGATGACCCTAATAGGTGCTGTCATTCTTTTATTTAGAAATTTTCTTTTTCAAAGGACTCTTCGGGTCACCAGACTGCTACTTTATAGAAGAGTGCCATGCACCCTCCACAGTGATCAAGAAAGAAGTTTTCATGGAGATGGGCCTCGTTTCATGATAGAGGTAACTCTGCCTATGTTAATGACTGCTGAAATAATCACAGAAACACAGGATACACCCAAATGCATGATACAATTCTGGACTTTCAAAATCACAGGGATCTTGATCAGTTGCAACAGCTTTGCAAGTCCTGCTGATCAACAGTATCCACATAATTGCCATTTACAACTTTTATTCTGGCATAAGCTTTTGTGAGTCACTGCGTTGGATGAAGGAACCGTGCGGAAGTACTGGTAAGAAATGAACATTACTTTCACCCTTGCCATTAACAACTACTGACTCCTATTTTGTCTCTGATTATATTCCTAACTAGACAGAAGCTTGGAGGCTGGAGGTTTGTTTTTTTAATGAAAACCAACAAAAAAAATTGCACGCTGGAAACCTTCCTGCAAAATGCATCAGTGATGTGTTTTGCCAGTTTTCCTGTGGAACAATGTGGTGAGCATCTTTTTTAGAAACGGGCGCTTCTGGCCAAACCTGCAGCTGGTTGAAGTCAGCCTCACTCGGTTGGTGTCAGTGGTGCTAAGCCAAATGATCCCAGCTGACGCTTCGGGCACATACACGCGTTTAAGAGATTTTAAGCTGCTGCAAACTGTGGTGATGCTTTGGAATGTTTAATACGCAACAGATGGATGTGTAGCTGAAATATCTCACTCAAATTCCCCCTTGGAGGTTGTGATTTCTACCATGCGTTTCAAAGTCTTTCCAGCACTGTGGTTTAAACAATCCACGGATTAGAGTCAAACATCCTTGCACTGAGCAAGACAGCAAAGCCACGTTATTTCCTTGCAAATTAAAAAAAATGTTCACAAACAGAAAAAAGAGGGGAAAGGAAAAAGAAGCAGGAGTAGCAGCAAAAGCAATCATATGATGAAAATGTTCTTACAGGTGCACAAAGGGAGAAGAGGACCCTACTGCCCAGCTGTGCCACAGCATACTGACCAACGATGTATCTGGGGTGCTGTGTGGTTTCCGGGCTGTATGGCCGTGTTATAACAGCATTCTCTCCTGATGTTTCGCCTGCATCTGTGGCTGGCATCCTCTGAAGATGAAACGTCAGGTGAAACGTCAGGAGAGAATGCTGCTAGAACATGGCCATACAGCCTGGAAACCACACGGCACCCCAGTGATTCCAGCCATGAAAGCCTTCGACAATAAAAAGATGTATCTGAATGGGCACTAAGGCCTGTCCAAGTTTCCTAAGCCCAGGAATGCGGGACACATCTGCCTGCTTGGTAAATATTTTGCCTTATGGGCAGCAGATGATGTAATTTACATCTGGCAAGAAAAGGTGGGCTTTTATATGTAACACTTAAAAGCACATTACAATCTCCCTCACATAATTTGTGTCCTTTATGGAAGCTGTCACTTTGGGCAAGTACATATTAATTCCAGCCAATGTAAGCTTCGCAATCACATTACAAATGGCAACACAAAATGTTTCTTGGATTTAAATGCTCCAAAGGGATGGGCTACCCCCTTTTGACATACCTTGTCCTCGAACCACATCCCTTTGTTTACATGACGAAGGTCAGCTGAGCACAAAACTGGGTTACACCAGGTTCCTATAGTTCAGCTGACCATTTGCCCGAGTCACATCATGTGCCTGTCAATTGGCTGTCCAAATGGTTATAGCACAGAGGGGAAATAAAAATGACCCAAAGGCACATATAATTCATTGTAATATTACTACATAAACTGTGGCCATTCATAGAAAAGCCTGTGATGGGCAAGCTCCATTGGTGGCCTGTGGTGTTCTCTGTTCTGCCCCACATTCACAAAACACACAACACTCAGAAACCTCCATGAACTGTGACCACACTTCCCACTATGAGATTGTAAGCCTCAAGGCAATTCAGTGGTCTGGATGAACCAATCCCTCCATGGCTAGTGTGGTTCAGACTGGGAAGCCGCTAATGCCTCTGTGTCCTGGATCCTTAATGCCTATTGATCAACCAAGTGGCAAGGTGTCTGGTGTCTGTTCTCCAGTGCTAACAGTTCACTTTATCAGCTGTACTGTAACAAGTATGCTTGTCACAGATCCATGAATGTGAGCTGTTCCCTGTTTGTAGACTGGTCCACAGAAAAACCAACTGGCACAATGTTGTGTTCTAGCAAGGCCACAAGAGCAAGGGTCATGTGGTTTAAAGAACCTTCTAGTAGGTTTCTACTTAGATGAAGTAGCAAACCTGGACGTAGGGTTATAGCACTTCAGAAGACTGGTGATAACTGATGTGAATGAATGCTCTCTATTACAAAAAAAATTCCACTCAACATATCTTTTAGGTTTAACTGGTTGTGTTCCACATTGGTTTTGATATTTTTTTTGTTTTTTTAGAAGGTATCTTTTCATTTTCTTCTTTATTTCTTTCTGCTATTAGTGATCTTTAAAATAAAACTTATTTTCTTTGTCTTTATTTTGGCTGTCTTATTTCTTGCAGTAAGTATCACTTTTATGCAGATGACCACATTTAGTTGAGTCTTACTGGTCCATCTCCCCTTTGCATCTTCACAATGCTTCTAACTGCTTGTGGGAAGCTTCCTGACAACTGTCTAGCCATAAATTGAACATCAATATGCAAAAAGCTAAATTAATTGTTTTACTTCCTAAACCTTCCTGGTCTTCTTTCTCATGCCCTACTGAGTGTCTATGGAAACTAGAACGGCCAACAGACAAAATGTTAAGCTGGTAGCTTGGAACTCCCAAAACATGTCTGGTCAAAAGTCCTTGTGACAGGCACAAGTACTGTGTAACATGAACTGAGTTATGTTGTGAGACTTGAGAACGGGGCCTATGCCTTTTTTTGTTCCTCCAAGCTGCATTAGATGCACTGTTTCAAATAACTTGGCATGAGTACAAAATCACTCTGTCTTCTACCTGGGACTGCCTTTGTCAATGGATGACTTTTCTTCAAAGGACATCCTTCCAAGGGACTTTTTATTATCTTCAGCCCCTTTCAACTTTCTATATTGAGTTTCCCAGTTGGCACTATTAGCCAAATGTTCTGACTCCTGTAGAAGACAGTCTCTTTATCACTGCTTTATAAAGCCTAATCCACTAATATATCTATTATTCATTGGGAATCTGAAAGCAGTCAAAAGGCACTCTTCGTCATTTTGTTATTAAAGTAATCTGCAGTCCTCCCTTTCTGCCAATGCAAAGTTTTCTTTCTCTCTTGCTTAAAATACATTAATGACCCATTAAAGGGCGGTGATCCAGATCAGAGCTTATATATAGGATTGTCTTTGGAGAGTTAGAAATTGATATAAATAAACAGTCTTTAATGTGTTCATTAAAAAAGCAGTTCAGAGGGACAGGGGACAAGATATTTTCCCACTTTGTGTTCCCACGGGGAGGCAGGGGATGTCTGACAAGAGATGGCATTGCTTATAGCCATTAATAATTTGATGACTTTTAAAGAACTAAATATAGCTGGGACAAGAAAAGAGAGCCACAAATATGGAACCAATTTCTTGATTCTCAGCAAAAATTACAATTTAGCAGACCTGAAACAAATATGTTCTCTTTTTTAATACATATCCACACTTTAAAAACCTTTCAAGAAAGCTATGGGATCAGATTCAGCGTCCTCTGTCAGAGCAAGGCCTAGAGAAGGTGTGGTTTGGAGAGGGGAAGGACCCCAGCAGGGTGTAATGCAATAGTTTTCACTCTCCATAGCAGCCATTTTCTGCAGAGGGAACTCATCCATGTCAACTGGAGTTTAGTTGTAGTTCCAGGCCAGCTCCAGGTCCCACCTAGGCTAAAGTACCTCTCCAGTCAAACAAGGATTTCTGAGGAAAAATCATTCCCCTCTCTTCTCAGTCTGACCTGTGATACTTCTCCTTTAGACTAAGGTGACCAGATGGTCACCTTTGTGAACCAGGACGGATGGCTATGCGCGCGCTGAAACAGGGCGGGAAACGGGAGCGCCCCAGAAGGCCATGCGCTCCTGCGGCCGCACGCGCGGGAAGCTGCCACAGAAAGCAGTGTGGCAGCCTTCCAAAAATCGGGGCACTTGAAAAAACCCGCAGGACGCGGGACAAATTGTTTTAAGGCAGGACTGTCCCGCCAAAAGCGAGACGTCTGGTCAGCCTACTTTAGACCAGCTTTCTTTGCAAATGCTGCCTGTCTGAAATGCTGGGTTCTTTTTTTGTCCAGCACAGTCAGTTGAAGTGGCTCAACTCCTGAGCAGTCATAGGGGAGCCAGAATGAAGGGTTGCCGTAGATGCCTACATTCTTTGGGATGAATTTGGGAGAATGAGCCATCAGAAAGAACAGGAAATAAGGGCCTGGAAAACATCCTCATCCACGGGGAGACCAGACAGAGCTAGCACTTTAGAGTATTAAATTTCCATTTCAGTTAATAGTGTTTATATGTTAATGTAAATTAGCATGTGCAAAATTTGTGCTAATTTTTTCCTCTTTTCTCACAGGTACTTGTCCACTGTTTTAGTCATCTGCAGATGACCCTACTCTCATTACGGTCCTACACTGACTTCCTGCCTCCATCCCCAGATTCACTACATCTTTCCTTTCAAAGTTCATCATGGTCACGACTATCATCACTTGCTCACTTGAATATCCCAAAACTTCCTTGTCTGTAAGTTTGGCTCATCCTTGGCTACCATCCTCAGACATCCAAAGGTCCCTGCCGCTCTCAAACAACTCTGCCCCTCCTCCTTGGCTACCCCTTATACCCAACACTGCCCCCCAAAGGCCTGCATGAAGCCAACTCTCACTTTCCTCCAAAACATCTTTTTCTTTTTTGAAATCTTTGACATACTGTAATCCCTTTCCCTTCCTGAATGAAGGTAATTCTCGTTTCCTGTAACTGAAATAGATGCACATTCTTACCAAGGGCAAATGAGCCCTTTATCTTGCTAACAAACTTTCTGGTTTCCAACTGCCTAGGCCCAGTGGGGAATTTTTTATCCCCAGCCCCAGTTTTCTGTCCTTGAGAAACTGCAGAGCAGGGGGAACAAAGGTCTTCCACAATGACGCTGTAAAGACCATAGAGACTAGGGGGAATTCCTAGAACAGTGATGGCGAACCTTTTCAAGACCGAGTGCCCAAATTGCAACCCAAACCCCAGTTATTTATCGCAAAGTGCCAACCTGGCAATTTAACCTGAATGCTGAGGTTTTAGTTTAGAAAAAACTGGTTGGCTCCCTCTTCCTCCGCCCCACCCACTCGAGCAGGGGCCAGCCTGCTCTAGCCTCCAAGCAAGTCCTGCGTGCACCGCTCTGTGCCTCTCTAGCATCTCTGCCTCCTCTGCGCCCCGCCCCCCCTCGGGCAGAAGCCACCCAGAGCACGGGCACCAGGCCCGCCAGCTGAGTCCTCCCTGGTCACCACAGTGCGTGCATGCCGTGCTCAGATGTGGGGGTGTGTGGGGGTGATTTTCCGCCCCCCACATGACAAACTCTGTGTGTGCGTGCCCACAGAGAGGGCTCCGAGTGCCACTTCTGGCACCCGTGCCATAGGTTCGCCATCACTGTCCTAGAACATTACCCAGAAATAACCTTGCATCCTCCCCAAACTCTACCCTCCGCAATCACTGCCCCTAAATCTCCCGGTTGATTCCAGCTGTGAAAGCCTTTGGCAAGACAAAAAGCATTGGCTAAAAGCTAATGGAGTCTCTGTATGTTTTTAAACATATAAAAGTGCCATCTGGATCAGTCCCTTCTCCAGTCCAATTTTTAAGTCTGCAAAAAACCTAAATTATCTTTATATTTTTCAGAACTGAAAAATAACTTTAGATGGTGCACCAACAAGACAACGGGAGACAATTTGAGTGGCAGTGCCTACTGGGTGGAGGGCATGGGATGAGTTCAGTTCCTCAGGTGTCCGGGTAGATGTTTTCACCTTTCTGCTGTTGGATGGCTCCATGACATAATGGTTTTTTAAAAATCAAAATGATTATTTTTTTCTGAGCAACTCTAAACTGCATTTGTAGGGCTGCCAGCTTTACAACTCGTCCTTCTAGTTGTCCCTTCAATATCAGACCTAAAATGTCTACCTTTGGGAGATGATTTTAGCCAATTCCTCCCTCCTGTGGGAGATCTCTGTTTGTCTCTCTCTCTCACACACACACACACAAGGTTTCCCAATCCCCAAGAAGCAGTATTGTGGGCACATTCTTGGTTGCTCAGGAGGGGAACAGTGGAAAACTTATGCTTCCATGAGCAAAAGATTGTCTGCCTCTGGAAATGGTAGGCAGGATCCAACCCAATGTTATTGACTTCCATGATGTAACAACCCTTCCACTGGCCATTCCCACACATTGAGTCACTGCTGAAAGGAAGTACGTTTTTCTGCAAACCAACTGGCAACCTGGACTTTTACCTCATCATCACTGTATTGATAATAAGTAGAGAAACCTCCGTAGACATGTGACTTATATCTACCCAATCTCCCTTATTCAGCCAAACACCAAATGCAGATGTGAGAAATACTGAGACTAGACAGTTAAGTACTAGCAGCCATGGGGAGGGATGAATACCCCTTGACCAGCTTTTGCTTCAGCAGTTTTGGTGGTGGGAAGTGCTGTCAAGTCACGGTTGACTTATGGTGACCCCATAGTGTTTTCAGTGCAAGAGACAGATGTGGTTTGCCATTGCCTGCCTCTGCATAGCATCCATGGACTTTCTTGGGGGTCTCCCATCCAAGTGGGGGCAACTTTGTTTAGCCTCCAAGAACTGATGAGATTGGACTTGCCTGGGCCATCCAGGTCAGGCCTCAGCAGTTTTAAAGCACTCTGTGAAAGGTTTGAGAAAGGCCTGCTTTTCAGGTAATAACGGGTTGCTTCATTATCTAAAAAGAAACAGGAAGAGCCAGCCCAGAAAAGGACAAGCTGAAACAGAGAATTATTTTTACGTCTGTATTCTTACTTACGGTACTTAAAAAACATTTAGTCTGAAGATTGTCTGCCAAAATTTTTAACCCTGATATGTTTCTTGGCAACCATGCCTGGACAAGAAACTATTTGCAAAAGTATGCCCCTTTGACAAATGTTAAATGTTAATTCCTGGTGGACACAAATACAGGGTGTTCTGTGTTGCTTAGAAAGCAGAGATTCTTCTGCTCATAAATGATTTGTAGCTTTAAGGGGAGATAATACCAAGTTGGTCTAGGGATTCTTAAAAAAATTTGTCAGACAGTTAACTCTAGTGACCAGCAGGAAAAGCCTCTGTGGTTTATGTTTAATGCACTCCCTCTTTCTTTTGAAAGGCATTCCTTCTGCGCTAGCACACAGGAGTGAATCCTTCTTTTTGCCTGCTACGTTTTTGACAAGGAAAGAAAGTGTTCAATGTATTGTCGAAGTGTATCTGTGTGTAACAGACTTCCCTCTGTGATACACCTCTGAAGATGCCAGCCATAGATGCAGGCGAAATGTTAGGAACAAGATCTACCAGACCATGGCCACACAGCCTGGAAAAACCACCAGAACCAAAGAAAGTGTTGTTTTACTGATATCCAAAGGTGTGCATATCAAAAGTATGCAGATTTGATCCATTAAGCAATTAAAACTCAAACAGTTGCTTAATTAAGGCAACATACGCATTTGGAAATTAATTCCACTGAATGCACATTTTCAAGTAAAGATGCAGATAGGATTGCACTGGAAGGTTTTCTTTGTGGAGTGACTGCCCAGTAACAAAACTATTTTTGTTGCTTGCCACGAAGTGCAAAAATGGAAGGAGGGGGTGTCAAACACCTTCCCATTGCAATGTATAGTTCAAGGCTACTGTGCTGTTTTCGGCTATCCGAGTGTCAAGTTAGCCAACCCTAATCTAGAAATGGAGGACTATTTTATGAGGCAGAGGAACGCAGATATAACCTATAAATATGAGCTATTTATTTCATTTTCTCAGAATGTTCACTCAGCAGAGAGCAATGCATAAGATCACCTAGGATGGACCCTGCTGCTCCTAGGAACAAAGAGAGAAGTTAAGGAAAGGTTTTTCTTGCACAAGCAAGGCGCCGGTGGCCAACCACAGGTGGAAAGAACAGTGCATTGTCAAAAGGAAGGAAAACCAAAGTTGAGAGCCACAGAACCTGAAACAGACATTGCACACTGTTTCCAAGATACCGTCTCACCACACAATGGTAAACTAGCATGTCAACAGCAGTGAAGGCTGTTCAGCTAATGTGCAGAGTTGAGGGCCTGTCCTGGGGACAGGACAAGGAAATGAAAGAGACAAGAGTAAGCACGAACTGAGAAAGATCCCCTGGGATGTTTTAGCTCTACTCTCCGTCACTTGCCCACTTAGGCACCCTCCTCAGGTTAAACCCTCCAGGGATTTGATCAACTAAAATGTTTATGTGGCCCAAAGGCCCAAGTCTCTGCTTTAAGCCCAAACAAAGCCCAAATTGATAAAGCATAGTATTTATTTTAGAGCCATGTAAAAAACATAATGAGCATTCAAAACCTGAGGAGAATGGATAATATATGAACTAGAGAGCTTCAGTTTTAAATAGGCTTAACCAAAGATGAATTTGCTAGAAACAGCTTTAGAAACTTGATGCTACAAGCAGGGAGAGGGAAAGATACATTTGTGCTTAGAACCACAGAATAGAACAGTAAGACAGTTCTTTTACTGTGATTTGAAGGCTACTACTAGGATAAAACGGCTTTGGTAAAGTCTTGCTAAAGTGCTTGCTCAGAAGTTATATAACTAATAGGGGTTTTTTTGTACCTGCACTGGGAATTTATTGCTGTGACATAACAACTAACCAACTAAATAGTGTAATTGATAACATTGACCTTATTTGGAATGCTCTGCAACTTGCCATGAATATAAAAAGTTTGTGTGAATTTTTTGTCTTTGAGAAACCTTGTAGAGATGTCAATGCTTCAAAGTTCTCCCTTCAATCACTATTAAAGTTTTTCCTTCATTCACTAAGCCTTGCCTTGGATTTTCTTATCTGGCCTGGGATTCCGGAGGCACTTTTGCACAACATGGATTTTCGTATGCTTATGTTTAACTTCCATCAGATTGAATACAGGCAGGCTCAATTCAGCAGTGACCAAACTTCTGCACAGTACTAAATTCTCCACCTAGCCACTAGCTGATTATAGAGTATCATTCTATTTCTACAACTTTTTCCAGTCAAAGAAACCCTATTTTTAAAACTACGCCTGTCACTTGAGGCTGCGCTCAGGCGTATCTAGGCAAACTGGAACCTGGGGACAAAACCTGAGCTGCCCCACCGCCCCGCCCCGGCCCAGCATAGGTGGCCACCCTTCTTCACAACAACCAAACAATGATTTTTTGCACCAGCTCACAAAACACCCCCACCCCCAACAAAACATACATGGCTCCTTCCCCACTACTTTCCTAATTGTGTCCTCACACCAACCCTGTGAGGTAGGCTGCTAGCCTGAGAAACAGCTCCAAACCAGTGCAAGGGGAATTAACTTTTAAGCATGTAAATCGCTCACAAGTCACCCCCCATCTGAAGGTTTACCAAACAAATGTCAGCATCATCTTCAGTTCTGCTGCTGCTGGGCTCCCTGCTCAGCTTACCTTTTCCTGTGCCTACTGGCACCCGGCTGCAGGGGAGAAGGCTTCTGAGTAATGCCACACTTAATTTAAGGTGAATAAGGCACGCTGGGTCAGAGGGATGGGAGGCGGAGTTCCCCAGTCCTGCTCCTGGGAGGCCAGTGGGATTTCTCCCCCGCCCCCTGGACACTCCAGGCCACCATACAGAGTGGGTGGGGCTACGACAGGCACTGGGAGTCCCAGTTATCTGTTTCTGCTTCAGTGCCTGCTTGTTAAGGCTTGCTCAATCACTCGCTGTGTAGGAGGATGTTTTGGCACCCCCCACGTGACCTCAATTAATGCGCCCGGGGACAAGGGGTACCCCATGTCCCTAGGCAAGTACACCAGTGCCTAACTGCTATTTTTAGACTGTCTTGCTCCTCTCCCACCATATCTTATCAACTTGTGCAGAAACAGATAACTGGGACTAACCATTCTATCACTGTGCCATTTCCTCACACCTTTCCCAGCAACATGTTGACCAGGATAAGTGAGTTCTCAACAAGTAGGCCAAGTAAGATGCCATTTTGCAGATCTGTGACTGGCTCTCCTGTCTCTTTACATTTTCTTAATAGGAACTGCAGGGCACTGGGTCGGGCCTTAATATTGGTGGAGAGGGGGTTTAACAGATTGGTGGAGTGGTTAAGAGCAGTGGACTCTGATCTGGACCTTGGGCCAGTCAAAGTTCTCTCAGAACTCTCTTAGCCCCACCAATCTCACAAGGTGTCAGTTGTGAGAAGAGGAAGGAAAGCAGTTTTTAAGCAGCTCTGGGATTCCTGACAGGAGAGAAAGGCAAGTATAAATCCAAACTTCTCCTCCACCACCACTTTTCCAAATCTCTCCCACCTCCAAAAAGCCATTTTGTCCACAGTGGAAAACATGAAGGTACACGTACCCATTTTTTTCCATTGGAGCAAACAATAACTTGGGAAGAACAATGAGGAAATTATTGGGGGAGCGGTTAGATATCCCCAGCCAGGTTGATCATCCCTTTGTGGGGCATCTGCTGCCCCTGTCTCTAATTTCCTGCTGTCACACAGCACAATTTTCTCTTTTTAAAAAATGGTCTTAGGGATGATGGCATTACATCACTTCTGGGAAAAACTCAGAAGCAACATCACACAACTCTGCTTCCGCCCAGCTGGGGTACACAGCTGCAATTTGAGGAAATACAATGGTACTCTGTTGCAGACATTCATATTCACAATTACTATTGTCCAAAAGCTGCTGGGTGCCATCACCAAATATATTTAAAATAATATAACTATTAATATTCTATATATAACTAATTGCCAGATTACTTCTGAGCAAGTAGGGTTGTCTCTCCCCACTACTACTGAACCTCTATCAGGAGCAGCAGTGGTGTAGTGGTTAAGAGAAGATGTACTCTAATCTGGAGGAACCAGGTTTGATTCCCCGCTCTGCAGCTTGAGCTGTGGAGGCTTATCTGGGGAATTCAGATTAGCCTGTGAACTTCAACACACGCCAGCTGGGTGACCTTGGGCCAGTCACAGTTCTTTGGAACTCTATGTTGTGGGGAGAGGAAGGGAAAGGAGCTTGTAAGCCACCTTGAGTCTCCTTACAGGAGAGAAATCCAAACTCTTCTTCTAATCTGTGGGATATAAATCCAAACTCTTCTTCTAATCTGAATCCACACTCCCCATTGCTTATCATCCTGTTGCATCTCTCTCCATCCAAAGGAGTTCTTTTTCCTATAAGAGCTAATTTCTGATACCTTAGTTCAAGTAAAGAGAATGTGGCCTGGAGACACCCCCATCCATGTACTGTCTGTGCTCTTATCATCTGACTTCTGCTGACGGGTTCTGTGCCTTCAGATATTATTTGAGTTTCAGTTAATCACATCATGCAATGTTCATACATGGCAAGTTCACAAACACCCATTTGGTTGTGTCCACATATTACATTTACATTGGTAATTCAGCTAAGGTCCAGGCAGCAGACACAGATCTCCATCATGCACATCAACAATCTGACCTGCAGAAAAGGTAGAGTGGATCTCACCTTTGTCCAATCTGCCCATACATTTTAAAGAGGGAAAAGGAATATTGTAAAAATACTTCCCCTTCTAATAACAGGACAAGGGAGCTCAGTTTTGTCAGTAAAACCACGTAGGGTTGGAGGGTGAAATCTCCTCTCACCACATGGCTACACTCCCAAACCTGTTCTCAGTTACAGTACACGTACGTATACGTTTGTGAGAAGGAGCCGATATGTGTTCACTTTACACATGAAAATGGTCCCCCATATCTGAGTTTATATCACACATACAGCTGTTCATGCATTTTATGTAGCACGAGTGTTATTCAAAGGACATATAAAGAAAAATCAAGCATATTAGGTACACAGATGATATTTGTGTTGAATGTACCTTCTGAACAGCATTCAGTTCATGGTGCCGCACATGTGCAATTTACCTTTACCAGACTGAAGAAGGGTCGTGACTTTTGGTAACTTCTGTTGGTACCCTTAAAAGCTCAATATCATAAAGCTGTCTTATACTGAACAGACCACTGGTCAGTATTGTTTACTCAGACTGCTAGCAGCTGTTTCAGGAGGAGGTTTTTCATATCACCTACCAACTGATCCATTTAGCTGGAGATGCTGGGAATTGAATCCGGGACGCAGACGCTACTGCTCCTGCCCCACAGTACCTTCTCAGCGCTCTAAATTCAGAGCCATTTTCAAGACTTGGAAGTTGCTAGTTGATTAAGGACTTGTTCCGCTAAGGGAGAAAAAAAAAGAGAATGATCAAGTGAATTTTCAAATTGTTGTTCTTGTTCCTACAACACCACTACTGAGATTAGTCTCTTGTGTTTCTGTAGAAGGAACAGAAACTAGTGAAATATCAATTCAACAAATCCAAACACAGAATGCACAGACCTAAGTGCGACTCCCCACTGAAATCAAGACCAGAAGCAAGACTCTATCACTATATATTTTATGAGATGGGGAATAAATGGAAGCGAAGATGAGAACTGGAAAACTCAAGAGTGCCACCTATGCTGGAAAGGGCGACACTGCAGCTGAAATGCAAAGAGGGGGTGATATTGAAAACCTATCAAGCTACCTTAGAACAAATCAAACTCAGTTCTGTCTGACTGGCAGCAGCTGCCCAGGCAAGCATCATTCCCAGTCCTGCTTCCTGAGGCAATCTGTTAAACTGAAGTTCCTGAACTTGGGACCTTCTGCAAGCAAAAGCAGGTGTTCTAGCACTGAGCCACAGTCCCATCCCTTTTGCTGTCTGCTGGGGCTATACTGAGGCTGCATCCACACATCCTCGGGTGTTGCAATATCCTTGTGCTATAGCAATCATTTGCATATGGAGTAGGTGGCTTTGTAGCTTGCAACAGAAATGTGTTGCTCCCTTGTGTCAGCTGATCCCTGCTGCAATACTGTCCTTCAACCATCTGTAACAGGGGAAGCACAGCAGAGAACAGGCCAGTGACCCCATCTACTGGAAGCAACCTCAGGGACAGAGTGTGTAAAATGTGCAAACCCTACTTCTGGAGTTCCTAGTCTGAGCTGGTACAGGCTTCCTGGACAATTACCCCACCCCAACAGTTGCTGGACATCTCCTGTCCAACCTCAGTCCCCCTACATGGATGCTTGGATGGTCTGGAAACATAGCAGACAAGTGGGAGATTCATTCTGGCATAACATACCAATAGAAAGAAGGGCACCTCAAGCAGTGTCAGCACACAGGAGCAACTCTCCACCCCCACTCCTAATTCGTGCTGCTCTGCCACCTATTGCAGGATGGTCTGTCTTGAAGCTGGGTGACAGCACCACCACGGGGGGGGGGGGGGAAGGGGAAGGGAGGCTATGCCTACCCCCACCAGCTTCAGTTGTAGTGCACCCTCCCACTCACCCTCTCATACCACCATGACCACAAATGGCTAACAAAAGGCCTCTGCAGACCATGGCTGGAACTGGGCAGGTTGGACCTAAGGATTCCTCCTCTGTAGCACCATCAGCCAATTTGGGAACCCAAGAGATACCTTAGCAGGCTCAGCCAAAAGAACGAAGGAACTGAATAACTGCAGAATCTCTTTCCCTCGAGGGTTAATTTTCCTGGGATCTTCTTCTAAGTGAAGGGGGAAAGGAAGGACAACTGAGAAAGAAAGGCAGTATTCTTTTCATTTTCAGTATCTTTTTGTGATCTTTTTCCAATTCTTTATTGTGTAGAACAGTAGAAATACCCCACCCCACCACCACCTGAGAACAGATGAGTGTGATGTGTCTACATTGTCAGCTGAGCACCAGGGAGCCTTGAGTTCAAATCCAGTTTTGCCATGCAGTTAATTGGGTGAGGCAGCTCAACTTACCTTACAAAGTCACTGCAAGGATAAAAAACGAGAGTGGAGAACTATGTCAGTCACCCTGAGCTCTTCATAACAAAGGGTGGGATTTTAAAATTTAAGAATAACAATAAAAATGTAGTTCTGCAGTGCACAAACCAGCTACACATCAGAAAATTCTCCTTCCTTCTAAACCAAAGCAGTCTGGACAGCCCTGCAGCTAAGCCAGCCCTGGGTTCACTGAGCAGCAAATACGGAAATTGCTGGTAGGAGAAAACATCCCACCCCTGGAGAAGACTGCACCCTAGTTGACCCCACTGTGTTTGGAGAAAACTGGCAGACCAACCAACCAACACACCACATACCCTCCCACGTGCTCCATGAGTCTGTTGCTTTGTCCTGACTCCTGAGCAAACTGTGTTGGCTGCTTGAAACCACTGCCAGACAAAAGTTGTTAATTATTACAGTAGTTAAAGAAGTTTGTTGTTGTTTTTTTAAAAAGAGGAGAGAGAAAAAATCCCACACCCCAATGGCACCAGTGTTATGGGGTGGTTAATACTGGTCTTGTATGAGCAAGCCTACCTGGGTAATTTCGGTCATAATTAACGTCTTTAGGACTAATGGAAGTTTGGTCCATTGGATAAAAGGGGCATTGTTAGCAGCAGCAACTCCTGGCATTTCTGCCGTGCAGGCTGAGGTTAGAATGACCAGGAAATCTTGACTTTCAATCTGCCATTAGCGTCAAAACAGCAGTTATGCCCAGGAAATTAAACTACTCACCATAGTGAACTTTTAATGTGTGCAGCTGGATCCGACACCTCATGAGTTATGGGACATGCTTATTCCTTTTTCACTCTCTGACTCCCGTGTGTTTATTCAGTCTCAAGGCACCGCCAGCAACCTTTTCCGCCTCAGATATTTATTTGTTTGGTTTGTGTCAGAGCTCTTAAGTTCGAAGGACAACATTAAAATACAAACACCCACATTTCATTAAAATATCCCAAGGAATACCTAGAAAATAAGAACAGCAGCAATATCTTAACAGAAGGGAAGACAATTTAGGCTCAATAAAATGCTACCAAATTTGATGGAGGCAGAGGGAGCCAGTTAAAAAATACTGAATAGCCTGGGTTACAAGGCCAAAATCTTGATAGGTCAGTTTGCTGGATCAGACTGTTGGTTTATTGGACCCATTCAATGTGTTGATGGGGTTCTCTCCCCACTATGTATCTTCAGGAAGGCAGGCAGGAAGGGGGGAAAGGCAGGAAATTACAGGAGAGGGTAAATAGTGGTCGCTGGTTTGAGGTTGGAGTGGAGGGCGGAAAAGAGATACTCAGTAAATTCCCTCTCTCCCTGACAGACATATCAAGGAAGGAAAAGCAGACAGGGGATTGAGGAGGCAGCCTGGTGCAGGGTGTGCTTCATATGCACAGCACACATGAAGCGGCCTTATTCTATTTTACTCTCCTTTGACTGGCAGAAGCTCTCCAAGGTCTCAAGGACAGCTCCTGCACATTACCTGGTCCTTTTAACTGGAAACTGAATCTGAGGCCTTCTGCAGGCATCCCACACATGGTTGTGCTCCCAGCAAAGCTCCGCATGGGACTGTGTCCTCCACAATTTCTCTGTTTCTCTTGCAGCCCCTGCAAGAGAAACTTGGCACTAGGCACTGAAGCAGCTCTACACTTTCTCTGGTGTTGATGTCATTATGACTGTTGGGCCAATTTGCCACCCTTTTTATGGATTTTTAGTGTACATGTGCTATAGATATATTGGGATAACAATATGCAGAGAATCAATACCCTCCATGCCTTTGTGTACCTGGGGTACAAGTGGTCCCTAGGATCCCTCCTCACCACTGGAGAATTGTATTGATTGGCTGAGTGATGTGGGATTCCACTCTTTTTAAAATTTTTGTTTTTCATATACATGCATACTAATTAGTAACATGGTAAATAATGTTGCAATTAAATACAAGCCAATGTGTTAATGTCAGTCCTTTGTTGGCCCTGTTGTCAGAGGTGTAGGGTGGGAAAATGGTGCCCGGAGACAACTGTTCTTCGGACACCCCCACTACACCTGGGGGGGCTCAGGGGGTGGAGCCCCACCCCCTGAGCCCCGTCCCCCAAGCCTGGTCCCCCCTCCCGGTTCCCAGCTGGCAGCCAGCAGTCCCTTCTGCCCTCCCCTCTGCAGAGAGCAAAAGCAACTGAAAGGCTCTGTCCTCAAGCCCCACCACCGTGCTTATAAAAGCCAAGGACAGAGCCTTTCAGTTGCTTCTGCTCTCCCCAGAGGGGAGGGCAGAAGGGACTGCCAGCTGCCAGCTGGAAGCCAGGAGCAAGGGGGACCTAGGCTTGGGGGGTGGTGTCCTCAGGCTTCCTTGGGCCTGCCCATGTCAGTGATGATATGGGTGGGCTGAGAGTACTTGAGGACAAGGCAGTAGGACTTCCTGCTGCCTTGCCGTCTTCCTGGTCATGTGGGGGCCAATTCTGCGCCCCCACGTGACCAGATTAGTGGCACCTGAGGACAGAGTATGCCCCCTGTCCCTAGGCAGATACGCCACTGCCTGTTGTGCAAGTAGACTGATAGATCCATATAGTTTGACTTTAAGAACTACCCACTGCAGTTGAAACCCTGAAGAACACCAAAAAAAAAACCCATTAGGAAGGCATCTGAAGCAGATGACCAACACAGCTCTGCTGTGTATGCTCTGTCTGGCAGAGAACCTCCATATCACCTACAACCTGAACCTTAACTGGAAATGCTGGGGATTGAACCTGAAGCTTTCTATATGCCAAACAGATGCTCCACAACTGAGCCAAGGCTGCTCCTCTGTTCAGAAGTTTATTATTGCATGTGCTATATGCATATAAAGAGGAACAATATCCTATCTGCTTGCCCCACTTCAACCATACTCCCAAATGTCTGCGTAGAACCTTATGCTTATATAAGTATATGCACTCAGGGTTTGAAGAAGAAGAAGAAGAAGAAGAAGAAGAAGAAGAAGAAGAAGAAGAAGAAGAAGAAGAAGAAGAAGAAGAAGAAGAAGAAGAAGAAGAAGAAGAAGAAGAAGAAGAAGAAGAAGAAGAAGAAGAAGAAGAAGAAGAGAAGAAGAGTTTGGATTTATATCCCCCCTTCTCTCCTGCAGGAGACTCAAAGGGGCTTACAATCTCCTTGCCCTTCCCCCCTCACAACAAACATCCTGTGAGGTGGGTGGGGCTGAGAGAGCTCAGAAGAGCTGTGACTAGCCCAAGGTCACCCAGCTGGCGTGTGTGGGAGTGTACAGGCTAATCTGAATTCCCCAGATAAGCCTCCACAGCTCAGGCGGCAGAGCGGGGAATCAAACCCGGTTCCTCCAGATTAGATACACAAGCTCTTAACCTCCTACATCACTGCTTGACTGGGCATACTGTGATATATCAGTGTCCCAGCTGTGCACACAAAGCCTACACACATACGCTTGTATCCAATCAGGGCTCCATGCAAACATTCGGCTGCAGGCGTGTACATCTCTAGGAAAGGACTGATGGTCACAATTCTGTCCCCCTCTGTGTATGTACAATGTACATGATATTGAGGACAACTATAGAAACAGTGGGAAAGATAAGGGCCAAAGCCATTAGGAGTCCCTGAGGAAACATCGCCAAAGATTCCAGCAGGCGACAAGAATCTCCGCCGTGCATGGATTTTGCTTCCATTCATAAAGCATCTCAAATACCTTTGCAAGCCACAACTTGCCCTTAATCCCACAACAAAATCAAGTCAAACAGCAATTAATATTCTGATACCTGTGGCCAGCTGAAGTGATATAGAGCTGATGATTTCTTTTTCCATTTTACTCCAGCTGTGGTTACTTTCCACTTTTTTCCCCCTCAGCCCTTCTCTGGGCAGTGGTTTTGGGAGCACCAGGGTTCACTTCTGTGGGTAACCTGCACTGTTAGCTGTTGATTTAATTAACTCAGACTTCTCAGCTACTTGATCGTAACAAGTTAGGCAGAGCTGAAAGACCAGCACTGATTCAAGCCATAAAATGGGTTTCTCATTTACGGAAGGAGTGGATGAAGAGGCACTATTGTTTATACATAGGGATAACAGAAAATTCTACACAAAAACAACCCTTTCAGTCATTACAAATGTATATACTAGGATTCTACTAACTGGTTGTTGTGGGTTTTCCAGGCTGCATGGTCGTGGTCTGGTAGATCTTGTTCCTAACGTTTCACCTGCATCTGTGGCTGGCATCTTCAGAGGTGCAGGTAGGAACAAGATCTACCAGACCACAGCCATATAGCCTGGAAAACCCACAACAGCCAGTTGAATCTGGCTGTGAAAGCTTTCGACAAATCTACTAACTGTTCATATCAGGAGTACATGCTACCCAGAATCCCCCAAATACATTGACCATGTTGTATGAACAGGGGCAACATGAATATATGCTGTGCATGTTAGTTTTGGTACATGTGAACCATGAGAAATCCAGTGATCGGTTTGTGCATGCTGAGGTTGTATGCACATGGGAAATCTGTGCATTGTTCTTTTTACACAACATGGTGATCACTTATATAATGAGGATCTACAGTTGGTAGGTCCCTGTCATATATGATTGTAATGTCTGAGCCCTTCCAATCTGTACTGAATTGTGCAAAGCTGTAAAACCTCAAAATATATGTCTTTGGAAAGAAATCATTTGGGTGTGTTTACTTAGCTCCCACTGGAAGAGCAGTGGGGGTAATTTAAAAGAAACATGTCAGTGGGCAACTCATGAAAAGTCTGCTCTGTGTGTTTTCAACATGTAAACCTAAAAAAAGACCAAAAGACCCCATTATGGCTAATGCCATATATTGGCTTTGAAATACGAAGAGGAATGCCTACTGGTTCTTTTTGCTGCTGCTGCTGCTGCTGCTTTTACTCTGCCAGGGAGGGAAGAGGAAGGTGGCAGCTCTACCCATCCCTGATGGATTACATCTGCTGTGGGGAAGGGTAATTCAGCTTGCTGTACCTACAAGAGGCACACTGGTTTGGGGTCAATGGCACAAGAGTGGTAGCACAAGGGCACTGCCTATTGGGATGCCCATTTGGGGGACCAGTGGGAATGAGGTTGGCCACTTTTTAAAATTGGCCTGAGGAGTGGGGTAGGGTGGTGCAAGTGGTCTCTTAGTTAGACATGAGCTGGGGGAGTGTTTTTTTTAGTCCGCAGCTTGGTACAGACGGGAGAACCCCTCATCTGCTCTCCTTGCTTCAGCTGGGCATAGTGGTAAGTGCTGGTGGTACACACAGCATGTGTGAGAGGGTAGTCCTGGGAGAATGGACTGTAATCCTGAGTGAAAGACAGGAAGGTAGTTCAACAGTATCCTCCTTTCAAGTGGGAGATGGAGGGCCTGGCCTGCCTGCTGACTAGCGTGGCTTGAGGTGGTGTCTAATCCAGGTTTAGTATCTGAGGTCAGGGGATAGGCTGTTCAAGGGGGAATGTGGGGAGGAAGAGAAGTAGCCTGGGGCTGTATTCCAATACTGGCAGGTAGGGGGCACTATGGTGTTGGGGTGCTGAGAAACAGCTTGCAGAAAAGGGGTCCTAGAGGTTTGTATGCTATCACCCCCTCTACTCTGTCCCTAAACCTTGGGAAGGAGGGGTGCATGTTGTCCAGCCCACTGACCTTGTGATGCTGCTGCTTGTGAATGCCAGGTCAGTCCAAACTAAATTTGTCCTCATCTGAGACTTGATCCTGGATGAGGGAGCTGACTTGGGTGCATCACAGAGACCTGGGGGATGAGCTGGGGGGTTTGGCACTAACTCAACTCTGCCCCCTGGTTTACTGTGTGCAGCACCAGCCTAGACTGGTGGGGCAGGGTGGGGAAGTGGTTGTAGTCCATAGAGATTCCAACACCCGCACCAGACAGCCCTCCCACCCTGTGACGGGTGTAGAGAGTCTGTTCTTGGTGCTTGGCCAGAGAAACAAGTTGGCATTGCTGCTGGTGTACCACTCACCCTGTTGCCCATCTGCCTCCCTGCCTGAGCTGGCAGAAGCAGTCTCAGAGGTGGCACTGGAGGCTACCAGTACATTTGTTTGGCAGTTGGGGGGGGGGGGGATCCAGCCTCTGAGGGCCCAGCTTGGGATCTCATGGCTGCCATGGCAACCATGGGGCTGTCTCAGTTTGTTTCTGACTCAACACACTCAACCTGGTCTTTGTGATGGGGCAGGTTGGAGGTGATCCATGAGTTGAGGGACTTAAAATCTGTCCCTTGTCATGGATGGATCATCATCTCGTGAAGTCTGGGCCTCCACATGACAAATTTTCTAGCTGAGCCCCCCAAACGATTGCATTGTGGGTGAAGGTGTAAAATGTTCTGAAATGTCTAAGTTTTTTTCTCCTGGAAATAGAAATGGGGGGTGGGGTAAGTATGAGCAATACTTTCTTATCTAACCTAATTTTCTTTTGCTGATTGAACAATATAAAACATCATTTATAACTTGGCAAAGAAAATTTTCATATTTGTGCAATATCATGGATTTTAACATATTTGTGGAATTTGAAAACAAATTTTCTATAGGGAAAACTGCAATTATGCCCAATACTTGAGAAAGAATTGCAAACTGCTGCCCACTATGGTACCAAAGCTAATGTAACTTTAGTTTTTGGATATCTGCCTTGATTTTATCTACCAGTTTTAGAACAGGTTTGCTAATTTAGCAACAGACTGTACAAAAGTGCACTTAAAGCAAATAATGCAAATAAAGAGCTGATAGGCATAGTAAACATCAGGGATCCATCAGACTGAATCACCATGTCTAATAACAGTGGATGGCTTGTGCCAATCACAAGCCCAGCAAAAACTGGCCGGCAACAGCCTGACTGGAGGTGGTTATTCCTAAGTATATCAAATTAGATAGCGATTGAGACTTGAAAGGACAGCCATGGATGAAGTAGAAAAGATCCTTAACTGTAAAGTGTGGCTGAGAATTACCTTGGCCACCATTGCTGCATGAGATTGAGTAAGGAGAGGGCAGGCTCGGCACCAGCATCCAGCCCAGCAGGCAGGGCCATTCTGCTGCCAGTGCGATCATGTGATGTAGGTGGAGAGGGCGGGGCCACGGCCTTATAAGGGCAGCGTGGGCCTTCCTGGGCCTCTCTTCTGCTTGACCTACCACTGCTTCTCCCATCCACTTTCCCTTGGTTTTTGATCTTGTAGTGTTGCCCTATTGTTTGTTGGGCTTTGTTGTTAATTTACATTCATCCATCACAGCCTGGCAGGTTGTGCATGGGGACCGATCCGTTCAGGGGGGGAAGAGCCTGCGTGCCAGGCCTCCCTTTTTGGTGAGGGTCTCCATAAGAGGCCTGGGAAGCGGTAGTGAGCAGTACTGTATGCCCAGGGGGGGCTGTGCGTGGCTTGTGCCCCTGGCAGCAAGGAGAGTTCATCCAGAGGCCAGCGCTCAGATGACTCCCACTATCTTGCTGTTCCAGGGGTTGGGTTCCCCCCTCCCCATGCATCAGACTGGGGGATGGTTATTACTGGGGGACAGCAGACGTGCTGCCCAGTGCCAGATGTCCCCTATGCTACGCCTCTGCTTCCTTCAGTCAGCATACCAATAAACAGGCTGTGGCCAAATTTTATTCCACACAAGGTGGTTGTCTGTGTTGTCTTTCCGCACTGTCAAGCCCATTCTCCCCTCAGGCGGCAAGCAACACTTGCTGGAGGCCAAGATCAAGATGATTCTTACTTTCATTTATACCCTCTCTCCCTTGTGGCTCAAGGTGCTTGCATTCCAAATTTAAAAACATGAAACATCTACTAACCATTTCCCCCTTCCCTAAGAAAATGCCAGCACCTTTTGGTTCAAGGAAACCATCTCTAAATCTCCTCCAAAATTCCCAACCATTCCCTTTCCCTGACAGCTACAGGACAGCCTCTTTGGCTTGACTTGGCCTTTGAGGAAAGCTTGTTGAAATTTACATTGATTTGTTATTTATCTGACTGACAACAGAGGCGGGGGGGGGGGTCGTAATTCTATGCACTGGGGAGATTGAATTCCTGTATCACTGTTAGCTGCATTAACTTGCTTCCTGGATCTCGATTCAATTACGACAGCATTCCCTAGCATTAATAAATCAATACGGATGCCATTTTGATACATATATTTGAATGTCTTTCATTATAGACTTCAGGGGAGGGGATTAGAGCTGGCGGCAAAGTTAATGGGACATGACAAGGCAGATCAGGTTGGGTAAGGTAGAGCTTTGGAGCCGTTAGCTGTAATTGCTTTCTGTTGCAAAAGATTGTGCCAGAGATACGCGGAAGCTGTTTGACTTCACTTTTGTTAAGGCACACAGCTATACAAGGAGGGAGAGAACTTGGAATTCAACCCCCGTGGATGATAACTTGGAAGTTGGGGCTTTGGACAGTCACAAATGATCCCCAGGTCCAAATTCCCAGAATTCAGTTTCTGAAGAATTTCAGCTTTTCAGGGGGTGGGGGGTTGTTTTTCAAAATCAAGTATTTAATCCTTATGCTTGCAAAGATAAAGAATCAAGTTTCTACTGTCAAATATTTATGGGATTGGCATCAGACAGGTAGCCAAATAAAAGGTCCCATTGTTTGCAAGGGTTAGGGTTCAGTGTTTTCTGGACAATTCAGAAGGTTACTATGTCAGACTGCACAGGGAGGCCACTGAAATTCACAGACACCAAGACAACTTCAACAAGAAAGAAGAGACTCTCAGAATTAACAAATCTTGGCTATCAGTTCTTAAAAACACCAGAATCAAAGGCCAAGGGCATGCTAAATTGATGGGCAATGGACCCCACCCAGATACAGGATTTGCATTCACCAATACTGCTGTTGCAGGAAATGTAAATGTAACTACAAATAAAAATGGACTGATAATCCCACCCACAATACAATGCACTCAACCACACCTTTGCATATCAAGTTCCACCCAAACACTTACTGAGTGGTTCCCCAACCTGGGACATGGACAATATATACCCCACTAAAACATTCCCTTCTCACTAGACACAGTGTGTAACTCTGTGATACACTTCTGAAGATACCAGACACAGATGCAGGCAAAATGTTAGGAACATCTTTTTAAGGAACTTAGCAGTAAAAGGAATGAACAACAAGGATTTAGAGTCACTTAATTGGCAATCAGGACTGTCCTAACCAATTTGAGAGGGGGAAAAGGGTTAGAGAACAAGGGAGCCAAAGAGCCATTTGCAAGGAGATTTTACCTATTATGACAGGGGACGTCTCAGAGACTACCAGACCACAGCCACACAGCCTGGAAAATCCACCACAACCAGCAATGATAGTTGTTTATATCTTCCAAAATTCAAAAGAATTTAAATAAAATGTTGCTTTTTATCAGGTACTATCTTTTAATATAACAATTTTAGTTCCCTTTGAACATCCGGCCATTTTTACCCATCTCAGCTCCATGCACTGAATGGCAAGGAATGTTCCAAACTGAAGTGCATGATGATTTGGGCTGAAGCTTGTTCAACAAAAAAATAAAAGTGACCAACCTGCAGTCATGACACTGCCAGCTCTTGAAGGGAAAGAAAATAGAGGAGCTCATCATTTTTATTTGTTTGTTTGTTAGATTTGATATACTGCCTACCCCCGAGGGGGTCTGCAAATAGGAGGGATTTGCAGCATTTCACCTGATTTGGACCTTAGTGTTCGTGCGTAAGCATTTGTGTGTATGAATATTGTAGACTCTACATCCATTCCTTAATCATTGGTAGCTTGAAAGCAAACGCTCTCAGGATCCACTGGGTGAGACACCCAGCACGGGCTCTGAGACATCCCCTGTCATAATAGGTAAAATCTCCTTGCAAATGGCTCTTCGGCTCCCTTGTTCTCTAACCCTTTTCCCCCTCTCAAATTGATTAGGACAGTCCTGATTGCCAATTAAGTGACTCTAACTCCTTGCTGTTCATCCATTCCTTTTACTGCTAAGTTCCTTAAAAAGATATGAGCCTGGTCGTTTATCACCGTTCCTCCTGGAGACAATAAAACAGGCACCTTGCAAAAGGCCAGTATTCATCTTTTAAAGGTCTTAAAAGCATTTCTCAATTATGAATGGCCTGGAGGGAGTTATTCCTAATGCATCTAGGGATAAATAAAGATGGAAAATAATAGCATATCAATATTGTTGCAGCTTAGTTCTGGGTACAGATAGGGACATTTTTTTTCTGCTGCAAGGTTAGGCAGACAAAACTCTGTTTAGGTGTCTGAAAAAAACCAGGTTTTTTAACCATTTTTGCTAAGGAAAAAACAAGTTAAATTCACCATCTACACTTTTTATCTGGAATCTGTCAGCATGAAAACATCCCATGAAGTTGAAATAGTTAAACTTTTAATACTTTCTCACTTCCCACCCACCCCCAGAGAGAAAATGGAAGCAGATGGTGTCTTTCTTTCTTGTTTTGTTCTTGGGCTCTTAGAAAAATTCAACTGGTTAGTGAGGTTCTGCTGAACCGGTAGCTAATTTTTTCCTTAATTCACCTAACTGCCTGAATCCCACCACCCCAGGGGAGGGCAAGCGAGGGGGCTTTCCGAGCCCTGTTTTATGGTCTGTTGGCAACCCCACAGACTATTACTAAATGCACAGGAGCAGAGCCAATATGAAAATGTTAACTGTGCCTCCAACTTGACATTTTGTCCTCTTTCCAGTTTGCTGCTATATCTCTACATCCACACAAACAGATTCTAAGTTTGTTAGGGAAGAGATTCAGTTCAGAACTGGCTAGTTAGATAGATTATGCCATTTTTAATGGAATTTTGCTGGCCCTGAATGAATATTGGACTGTTAAGTTATACTTTCCAAACAAGTAAGCCACTGGAATATTTGTATCCAGTAAAGGAAGAAGGGGAAAAATTTAATAATAAGCCTTTATTTGGCATAACAATAAACATAACACAATAAAAACCTGAGATAAAAGGTATACAAATACAAAGGTTTAGGATAAAATATAAATTATTGATTGTGCATCACCTCCAGTAAAAATTGTGCAACCAATTCACAAGTTTCATTGTCAGAATTGTCCAGAAGGAAAGGAAGTCTACCTGATTCTCCCATTTCACTAGGTATCCTAGAAAGAATATTGGAATATTTTGATCTGATATTAGCAGATTTAGGGCAGCAAAGCAGTTGATGTGCCAATGTTTCAATTTGTTGTTCACCACAAGAGCATACCCTTTCGCTCATTTCCAAGTTGTTAAATCTACCACGCAATAAAGCGGAGGGGAAAACATTGAAGCGAGCAAGTGTGAGGGCTCTTCTCTGCATTGGATTAGTCAAAAAATACAAATAGGGAGCCATCCTGTTTTGATATAGGGGTATTGAAAGATGTAAGGGTGAACAAGTTTTCATAGCAGCCCTAAATAAATTATTCCATTCGCTTTCCAACAATTTTTGTTTTAACAAGTTGTAGGATTCTGAACTAGATAGCAGGAAAAGCGAGTCGAGAGAACCATGGATTAGCCTGAGTATCAGACAAAAGTAGGTGAATCAGCGAGTGCTCATCATGCGAGAAATGCAGGCGAAGCCAAAATTTAAAAGCTCTCAACCAAGCCCTATAAACTAATGAATTTTGGCCCAGTTCTAAACAGAGGGCCGCATACGGTACACAATTTGGCAGGCCCATAATTTTACGGAAGAAGGGGAAAAATTGAAAATATGCTGTTAAGGGCAATTAGGACTTGGATTGATCTTTGAAACCAGGTGGTTTTGCTTTCAGGGGCTCCTTAATCCACAACAACGGACCATTTATGTACATTTTCCATAGCTGATTTTTGGAAAATAAAAAGGCAGGTGATTTTTTTTTCATTAGGGTACTCTTTGCCTGGCTCTTAACAGCCCAACCTAAAGTGTGATTAATCACAAGAAAGTCCCATGTGTTCAGTGAGTTTTCTCCATGGTTCTCTCTAAGGCTCTATGGTGTCAGGATACTTTTGTCCAGATATTTTAAAGAATGGAAGCCAGCAATGCTAGTAGAAAGCTGATTCAAATTATGGCTGCATTTGGGTGGAGGGTGGTTGAATAAAACTTCTTACCACACACTAGCCCTCAGATCTCTCCCCCCACCCACCCCCATGGCAGCTATTTATTCCTTTAAAATTTAGGAGAGCCATTCTTGGCACCACAGTTACTTTGAACCTGGCTGTAGTGGAATTAAAGCTGCCTCTCTGTGCATACTTACTTGGAGGAGAAGTCCTACTGAATTATTTGTGGCTGACTTCCAAGTAAAGGAAGCATATTATTGGGGTTGAATGCCTCCAATGCAGAAGAACTGCCAGTAAGTTAACCAGTGTATTTAGGATTGCAATATTCGGTCAGAACTCAACACAGCAACACATCTGACTGATGATGGCAAGAAACAAAACTTCATCTGATCTTTCAAGGGTGTTCTTATGTCCTCTTGTTCTCCATAATATTTAATAAGTGAAAGAAGTAACTTGTCACCCATGACATCCACTACCACATGTGATTGGCTTCTCCACGTGAGGACAAATGCATAATATGATGATAAAGAACATACGAAGAGCTCTGCTGGATCAGGTCAATCATCCAAATAATACAGTGTTCTGTTTCACACAGTGGCTAACCAGATGCCTTGAAGGGGCAGATACAGGACAGAGAGGACTAGGCCTTCTCTCTGAAGCTGCCTTGTAGCTCTGATACTCAGACAGAAACTGCTTCTGGATATAGAGGCTCTCTTCAGTCAACACAGGCAATAACCACTGATGGATCTCGTCTTCCAAGAATCTGATTAATCCCCTTTTAAAACTATCTATGCTTGAGGCCATCACTCCATCCACTGACAGTGAATTCCACAATTTAATCACTTCTTGAGAAATGAAGTATTTCCTTTGATCCATCCTGCATCGATCACTCATCAACTTCATTGGGTGCCGCTGAGTTCGTCTGATGGGTGAGTGAGAGAAAGTTCTTCCACTTTCTTTGACCTGTATATAGCTTTTTAAACCTCCGCCATGTCCCCCTTTATAAGTCTTTTTTCTAAACTTAAAAGCTCCGAACTCTAGAATGTGTCATAGAATCATAGAGTTGGAAAAGACCCCATCAAGTCCTTATAGGAATGGTGATACAACCCCTTGTATGTGTGTGTAAAGTGCCATCAAGTCACAGCTGACTTATGGCAACCCCCTTTTCAAGGAAAGAGACATTCAGAGGTGATTTGCCATTGCCTGCCTCCTCATGGTCTGAGAGTGTTCTGAGAGAACTATGACTGGCTCAAGGTCACCAAATAGGTTTCATGTGAAGGAGAGGGGAATTGAACCTGCTTCTCCAGATTAGAGTCCTCTTCTCTTAACCACTATGCCAGTCAAGCCCACTATAGCCCCTTAACTATCTTTAATCTTCTCTTCTTCTTACTTTTTCCAGCTCTACATTATCCTGCATTTCATAAAGGGGTTCAGGACAGCGTAGATGTGTCTCCCTCCCTCCATTTTATCCCCATGACAACCCTGTGAGATAGGTTGGGTTGAGAATGTGTGACTGGCCTGAAGTCAGCCAGCAAGCTCCATGGCAGAGTGGGGATTGGCATCTGGATCGCCCAGATTCTAGTCTGATACTGTAACCACCATTCCCAACTGGTTCTCACATCACAGAAAGGAAGGAAATATACCTCTGTCCATGGAATGGATTTGTATACAGAACACAAAGAGACCTAAATTAACCATGACTGTTTTGTGGAGAATAATTACGCTTAGCCAGCTAATGCTTCAGAAAGCTCGCAACATTTTCACAGATAAGATCACAAGAACCATTGAATAGAAAGTTCATAACAGATGATGACATGTCAATATTTAACCTCTCTATCAAGGGATGAATATACATGAAGTGTGGAAGATCATATATAGATCATTCTGTATACAGGGTCTGTATGTAGACATTTAATGCATATTTTAATGTATTTTAATGAGTTCAGTAAATAGATAAATGTACTTTGTTTGTTTTAAGTTTGCTTTTAATATTGTAATTTATAATGCCAATAAAGGCTTCTGGCTGATGAAATGGATTTGTGGGGTCCAACTAAAAGAGACAGGGAAAGATCTGTAGAGTTTAAATGTTCAATTTTGAAAAGCATTTTGAAAAACAAAACAGACCAGTGTGCTCATTTCCACTTTTCTAATTCTTTTTCCCAAGTTATGCTGAAAACGTGGCAGGCAGGGGTGGGGGGAAACTACAGTTCGCTCCCACTTCCATTCCTCCATCACTTTAGACTTGGAAAACCTTTGCAGATCCTAAGCTTTGCCAAGTTAAATATGTGTAGGTTCATGACCTCCAGAGGTACGGAGGACCTTCCCCTCCTCTGGGTCCTGTTTAGTTTGGCTGTTTTGCAATAAAAGAAATAGAATGTATATTCAGTTAACAAACTGCAAATGAGAAGTTTTCCACCTTCTGGCTATATGATCCCCCATAAAACACAGAAGTTCACACTAGTGTAATTTTTTTTAAATGTAACCTGGACTTAGATTGGAGATTGTTCTTATATGGACTCCTTCCCAACTGCAGTTTTTCTATTTAGGTTAGGGCAGCATCTAGCAGGAATACTAACAGATGTTTGCTGTGGATTTTTTTAGTGTAATGATTTTTTACAAGATTGAAGGCAGTGTGCAGATATAACAAAAGCAATAAAAAAATCCTATGAATCTATAACGATAGAACAGAGCCAGTAATAAAACATAGCCTCCAACCAATATCAGAATTTAGATTGACAACCAATTTTAGAAAACTGCTATCTCGCAATGAATACACAGCAGCTTCCCTTAATGAAAATAAAAATATATAAAATATAAATCATAATAAATAGAAAGTTTTCAAAATCCATCAATATCAAAAGTAAGTTTAAATAGTTTTTATGTAATCCTGCCTTTCCTCTAAGGGGGTCTCTTCTCTCCATCTTATTCCTGCAAGTCAATTTAGACTTCAAGTGATAGTTCAAGGATGTCTCTCGTGGCTGAATGGGTATTTGAAACCAAATTTCTATGGTTTCAGATGAATGAGTAGGAAGTTTCATAACTGATGTGATGCAGCCAGTATAATAACTATACTACTTGGACTAAGTCCCAGGAGATCTATGTTCAAATTCCCATTATAAGCCAAACTATACATTACCTTTTTCCATGCATTTTCATACATTTTCACATGTATGAAACAAAACTGGAAGTGAGACAGTTGGCACAGGAACTGAGTTCAGACCCAGCTGTTTGCAGGGACTATGAGTTCTGTGGAGTTGGTTTGGTGCATCCTTTGAATAGCAACACAAACAGGGAGTTGATTGTATATGCTCATGCAATCCTTAAATCTCCTTTCACACAGTACGAAATCCTCATGCTTGTTGGGGAACATACAGGACTTTGTATCATAAGTGCAATAGGAATTTTATGTCTTCCATATTAGAGTTACCAACTCTGGGATGGGAACTTCTGGTAATTTGGGGGCAGAGCCTGGTGAGAGCAGAGTTTAGGGAGGGTAAGAGCTCAATAGGGATGTGTTGCCATAGAGCCTACCCTGCAAAGCTGTCACTGGTCATTTATGCATGCACTACTTACCATGCAGCTGTTTACCTCTCAGTGGAGTTTTCCCATGGTTTTTTGTTTGCACAGGGATTCTCCTCCTGAAAAGTGTCCTGAGCCGAGCTGCCATTTTGCCCATACCCTCACTTCCTTGTTGTTTCTAAGCAACCTCCATTTTTGTACCTCCAGCCTTGTAGTTTTATACACAAGCAATCAGTGATTCCAGACCACACCGGGAACAGCCCATCGGTCTTGATCCTTGTGTTTACAGCACATCAGGAGACGGCGATCACAAACCTGGGGAGTTTAGCAAAGGGCAGTTCACACTGTCCTTTTGCGGTTTTGCAGTTTGCATTCTGCTATTGCTCCGCCCTCACTTCCCGCTATAAAAGACAATTATTGTTCTGGCAAAGTATGCAGATGCCACGTTCAAGACTTTTCTTTAATAGTGTGCCTTTTTATGTTGATATTTTGATCTATC
This sequence comes from Sphaerodactylus townsendi, assembly GCF_021028975.2. Classification (NCBI taxonomy): domain Eukaryota; kingdom Metazoa; phylum Chordata; class Lepidosauria; order Squamata; family Sphaerodactylidae; genus Sphaerodactylus; species Sphaerodactylus townsendi. The sequence continues at coordinate 94,680,483 of NC_059430.1, read as the reverse complement.
GATAGATTGATATATCAATCTACTGATAAGATTAAAAATAAAAAATTAAAGATTATATTCAAAATTAAAGCATGCATGTGCAATAGCGAACCTGTGCAACATTGCCCTCCCCGGACACAAGCAAAAAGCCTGCTTTTTGAGTAATGCCTGCCCTGCTGCAAACAGGGTGGTGGGTAATAATGCCAAACATGTCCTGAAACATAGGCCCCTTCCGCACACGCAAAATAATGCGTTTTCAAACCATTTTCACAACTGTTTGCAAGTGGATTTTGCTATTCTGCACAGCTTCAAAGAGCACTGAAAGCAGTTTGAAAGTGCATCATTCTGCATGTGCGGAATGAGCCAAAGACTCCCTGGCCAATTCTCTTTGAAGCTACAGGAACCTTATGTAAGTGGCCATAAAGGCTATGAATATAGCACAGCTCGGATATACAGAATCTTCAGAACTCTTCAGGAAAGGCACTCAGAACAGTAACAGATACCAACAGTGCCCAGTAATAAAAGAGGGGGAGCCCAAAATAGTAATTAAAAGTGCAGGGCTGCTGCTTCCCCATCTACTCTTCTGTGGTGGCTGTGGCTGCCGCAGGTCTTTCTCCAGCTTGGGCCTGTAAGGAAATAATCAATTCCCACAGTCAAGCTCTGGGCCTTCCCTTTCCTGCTGCAGGCCAGATTGACACAGGGTGGTGATGAAAACCATATTTTGAACCAAAACGTAATTAACAGCCTGACAAACTCTTTTTGTTTTATATGGGAAAATTCTAATATACCATTTCTTCCTTTTTGGGCCCACCACATACCTATAAGGAAATAACCAATTCCCTCAGTCAAGCTGTGGGCCTTCCCTCTCCTGCTGCAGACTGGATTGAGTGAGGGGAATGGGGCTCTTGCAGTTGGTAATATATGAGCAAGTTTACCAGCAGCACATACTCAGCAAACTCTTGTTCCCTAGGCCCTAGAGACTGTCACCGCAGGCTTGGGGTACAGACCCAGAGGCAAATGAGCCAAGCCGACAAAAGAATAAAATTAAAGAAATAATTTTTATTTAGGCCAACAAAGGGCAAGCTAGTATCAGAGGAGTCACACCAAAAATGGCTGAAGTCTCTTATTTTTATATGTTACATAGAATGGTACCATTAGAAAGAATACACCCCAAAGTTAGCATCAGCAATCAATCATCAAAGAGGGTGGAGATCATCCCCTTACCCAAAACATTTTAGACAGGCAGATGCCCTCATTGGAGGGTGTCATTAATTCACGCTTTTGACGTCCTGTGAACTAAGGCCCAGCATCACCTTATCAGTATTGTTCTCAGTTGCCCTACTTATCTAAACAAAGAGCCTAAACATTTGACTGTGTCCTAAGTTGTATCAGAAAAAGGACAGACTTATGGAGCCATCGAGGACAAAAAGACCTCAAAAACAACATAGTTTAACATCTTCTTGATTCCAAAGGGGTTAGTTAGAACAGAGGGTATTCATCAAGGCTGTTACAGTTCTGGTTAGCAACAGGAAAGAAGGGCAAAGAGCCAAAGGCCTACATGCTTTTAATTCAATTGGTTATGATTTAAGCACAGAATTATAAAATCCATATAATTAAGGAGAGAGCAATTTTCTATAAGGATTTAAAGAATCCCCAGAATATACTCTGCACCTACAAGACCAAACATTCCAAATAACCCGCCCCCTAAATATTAAAATAGCCTGGGTTACATAAAGATGTGGCTTTGCTTTAAGGCTTTCTTCTACACCATGCCTGTAGCACTTTCTTCTTCTCAAGCACCTGAATCTCTTCCTCGTAGGTTTCTCCCACTCTTTCACACACTGCTTTTCTATTTTAGTCCTAGGAAGAAGAAACTTTTCCTCCCAAACAACCATTTCCTGCCTCACAGCTGCAAACCAAAGGATAGAAATCATACACCCCCCACCAAAAAAACCCACAAATGAAAATGCCCTTTTCCCCACTGTGACTCCATCTGTCCACCCACAAGCATGTGTGCCAAGTCTCTGAAAAATGGTCACACAGCCTTTTTAGGTCCCCACCCATTTCCTCTTTTGAAAGATGAGCAGAAAAATGAGAAAAGATAAATGCTAAGCCACTCCATACAACCTTCAAAGAAAAAGCAGAAGTGCATACCTTCCAACCTTTTGCAGCTGAAAATGGGAGGTTTGTTTGTTTTAAATTATGAAGCCACTTTAAACTTAACCTATCCAGGTTGGCACTGTCTGTTCCACATGTTAGCAGCAGGTCTCTAGGCTACTAAAGCAAAGTCTTACCGTCTTTCTGAGATAATTTATCTGGAGATAGTGGGGACTGAACCTGGTACCTTCTTTGGGCACAAGAGGAGCTCTGCCACTCTGCCACTGTCTGTAGGTTTTTATGGGACCATAGTGTATGTAAAACCTTCCCTCACACTCACAGCTTCATCCTCTCCAGCCACAAACACAGTTTTTGTTTTTCTTCTCTCTCCCCAGGTGTGACTATTTTTGAGAGGGCTCTTGGTTTTAAAAAATCTGCCTCAAATGGAAGAGAGCAGCCCAGAATACCATATGCAATGTGGTGATCAGTGTCAGAATCTGTCCCGTGTTTTGCTGCTGATTTTAAAAGTCACTACTCTACAACAAAAGAATTTCAAAGGGAGAATCCAATGTAAAATTGCTGAGTTAAGATTAATCAAGAAGTTCAATATTGTTCCCTCTCTGTAACTTTCAGATCTGTTTATCTTGTTTTCTCCCGCACTAAGTTTCCTAGATTAGATTTTATGTTAATTCTGCTTTGCCTATTTTTCAACAGCTGGGAGTGCTCCACGTCCACTCAGAGTAAACTACTTTTAAAAATTGATCTTCTTTTAAACTAGCCTATCTTTATAAAATCTTTACCCACCTCATTAGGGCTGCTGACTTCAGGTTGGTAAATTCCAGATTTGGGGGTGGAGTCTGGGGAGGGTGAAGTTTGTTAAGGGGAGGAGGTTCACCAGGGATGTGACACCATAGAGTCCACCATCTGGAGCTGCCCTTTTCTCCAAGGGACTGATCTCCAAGTCCCGCCTGGTGGTTGGCAAATCTAATCCCCAACTTTCTATTGTCTTCAGCCTTCAGTATAAATTCACTGGTCTAAAGGATATACATTTCATGCAACTGATTCAGTGACTTTCTGACTCACAAAACGTATGCAGGAATAAGTCTTCAAGGTGCCACTGTGCTCCTATATCATGTTTTCTCAATGGTCAGTTGGATACTGGAAATAACCAAACAGCTGTGGAACCATAGCAGATGGAACAATACATGTGGAAATGATCAAGCAGAGAGCATGATTATATATCTCAGTAGATCAGTGATGCCCAGGGGCACCATGGCACCTTCTGATTTGTTTCTTGTAACTCTGATAAATAAAATCCAAAGGTTTTAAATGAAATAGAAGAAAACCAAATAGGAAGTGTCATTCCCTGAGTTGAGCTCAGTTGAGTTGAGTTGAGTTGAGTTGAGTTGAGTTAATCCAAGGGTTGAGCTCATCCTGAGCAGATATGTGAGAGCCCTTGACTTGGCCTTACAGACTTTTTTAAACCTCTGAGTTTAGAAACCCATCCCTATGGCAGTACAAGAATCAGACCCTCCTTTTCTTTCGCAATTGAAATCAAATGACATCTCATACCAAAAGCAAAGAGCAGATTTTGGCATTCTTTTGCTTATGAGTTGCATCAGTAGAACCCAGGAGACATCCCCTTTGTGATTGCAGGGAACACCGATTCAGAAGCTATTGAAGGAGATGGTCATTTCAGAACCTCCCAACATTGTGTGGTTGGTCTCACCCCAAAGTAGCCATTTTGCAAAAGGTCTCAACTGAGGTCTATTTTGGGAATCAGCAGGAGACCAAGGGAAGGGAAGGACAACCAAAAGTGTGGCATCACTTCTAGGAAAACCTGGAAGTGATGTCTAGGAATTGCCAAAAACTCCAAGGTGGCTGAAACTCCGTGGTAACACCACAGAGGTATGACATCACTTCTGCTTTCTCCCAGATGTGAGATCAGGCTTTTGCCCAACAGCCTTCTTTATTTTTCAGCTGCCACTCCTCCGATACTGTACCCACTACCTGGAATGTGGTACCCCCCACCACCGCTGGGGGTCTGGCAACCCTACCTCAACCGCAACAGCCATGTTGTGATTGGCTCTACTCCGCAGCTGCCATTTTGTGCTGGCTAGCACTATCCTTTCTCAAAATTTCCAAAGCCTGCCTAGACTCAGCACATTACCCCAGCTGTAGACTGAAACCGTACATGATGCTCTCTGCTCATTTCACCAAGAGAGCATAATCAGGGTGGGCTGCACATTGAATTGTATTGAAACTGCAAAAGAAAGTGTGCTAGGGAAACATTCCCTGCTAATTTCAACGCAACTTTCCTGCACACATATATACTGCTGCTCAGCACTCATTTATATCAGACGTGACCTTTTGATTTCTCGGGTAGAGTGTAAATTGCATGTCGCCAGCATAAAATATTAAATCCAATTTATATTTAATTATTGATGTTATTATGAATTCCATGGTAATGGAAGCGAGGACAGGGGAGGGAAAAAGCCACCCTCCTTCCCCTACCCCTCCCCACCATTAAACAGCTCTGTTGCATTAGCACTTCTTGAGGTTAGCTAAGTCCCTCCGTTTCTTCTGAGAGGACATGATTGATGATTATGGGGAAGTTGGTAAATAGTCTTCCCGAGATATTTTATATAATTATTGTGCCAATAAAAGAGATCAGGAGGCTTCTTCAACCTCTGCTAATTATTTTTGCACAGAGAACGGGCAGGGGGAGGGGGAGCTGTATGCGTTAACTCCTTTTGACCCTCCCCTTTGGAGGCTTTTTGCTTTGATGTCCTTCTGGTCAAAGATGCGTTTTGTGAAAACGATCGTGGGTTTTATTAAATAAAGTTGGGGAGGGGATAAAGAGTGGGGAACCACAATGGTTTCTGCAGCCGGGAATTCTAACCAAACATTCAACTTTGCTCAGACGGCGTTTTGACCAAAGGATCAATTGACCCTAGCTGATTAGAGCTTAATTTTCTCTCCTTGTCACATGTATTTGATGTTGATGACTTGAGGAGGAATGAAGCATCTTTGCTTTTCTTGGTGACTCCTAGTTTTCAGCAGTCGTGCACAGTCAACCAGAACTGCCCATTTATGAAGTGTGGGAACTGGGAAGATCACTCTCCACCTCATTCTCCAGACGACCTGAAAGACTTGTCAGCCATTTTGTAAACACTACATGACTGGAACTTAAAGACCTGGAGTAAAAACAGATGCCGTAGGGAAAAAACTCAACCATTTGTCTTTTTCTAGCAGCATACTCTGAATGGCAAGCATACATACCTGCAAAATGAATATTAGGTCAATGTACCTTAAGATTTGTCAACCATTTTGTAAACACCACATCACTGGAGTCTGCAGGTGTCAGGCACAGGCAGATGTAATATAAAAAGGGAAATCTCAGCCTCTCTTTCAGCCGCTTGGCTTCCTTCCAACATCAGGCATAGATACCGGCAAGTTGAACACTGGGTCAGCTATTTTGTAAACACCACACAACTAGAACCTGGAAGCCTCAGGCAATGACAAATGTAATAGAAAAAGAAAACTCACACCTTCTCCTTCTGCTGATTGGCTTCCTTCCAGCATCACAATCCGAATGACAGACAGACATACCAGCCTCAAGCAGATTCTCTGGAGAGGCAGCATAGAAACATTCAAAATATACATTAAATAAATAAATACCAGAACACTGAACCCTGGATCAGCAGCCATTCTGGTTCTACCCCATCTGCTGTGTTTCAGGTGGACGTGAACTCCCCCCTTTTAAAGCACTTGCATGTGTATTTATCAGCTTATTCATAGAATTGTTAATTTTTAAAAAAGATAGAAACTTGCTTTAAAATAATAAAATAGCACGGGGGTTTGCTGGGCATCTCAGGTGCCAGTCAGTTGATACTTTCTTCTGTTGACTTACAGATTTACAAAATCCTTTGTTTTCAGAGCTTGATCCCATAAAAGAAAGGGAGACTGAAGTTAGGCTGCATCTAAATCAGACCCACTGCCTCAGTATGTGATTCCTGTCTTCTTCTTTTTCATTGAAAGCCAGCCCCTTAAGATCCCATACCTGGAAGCTAAACAACAATGCCATACACCAGGGATGTCTAACTGGCCTACGATGCCTGCATACTGCTGGCAGGGGCTGATGGGAATCATAGTCCATGAACATCTGGAGGGTCAGAGTTGGACACCCCTGCCATACATTGTACAGCAACTTCTCCTCAGATCCTTAGATCTGTCTCTGCAGTACACCACACAACTCTTTCTTACCAAAAGGCACAAGGATGTCATAGCCCCAAGGACGTCTGTATTGAGGACTGAACTAAGATTCAGTAAGGCTACACCCACAACCCACTAGTCTCTCCTTGGGCAAGCCACTACTTTACCAGTTTCTATGAACCTCTACCCCATATCTACAACCAACAGTTCTTCTAGGTACTGGGCATGAACCACCAGTTTCTATTTGGCTCCACCCAAAAGTTACAGACACTACCCCACTGTCCACCAATGCCATTTGGGTTCTGCCAAGGACCCACCAGATTCCTCCAGGCTCATTTCCTAGTTCCTACTCACTAAAGTATTTTTTATCAGATGATGGAAAAACCTGGGACACACCCATTTTAAGCTTCCTGTCCCTCCCTCTCACTCACCTGTCCTTTTTAATTATAAATTGTGGGATGAGATTGGGTGTGTGGCTTCACTTTATATCCAAGTTCAACCAGCTTTGCAACATGGGTTGACCCATAACCATGCCATTGCTTGCCTGCTCTCAGAAGCTTTACCAACACTGTCAGAAAACAATATTCAGCATGGTGAGAAGGAACTGGACAGGTAACTCACAGAAGAAATCATTTGATAATAGCACCAAAGGTTTTAACATGGCCCACAAAGCTCAGGACAACCTTCTAGCCATAGAATCATAGAGTTTGAAGAGACCACAAGGGTCATCAAGTCCAATCTCCCTGCCATGTCTTCTTAGCAGGCATGAGTTTGGGCTAGCATTGAATGACTACCCAGGAGTGTGGCGTTCTCGTGTCATCTACAACTTCCAGAAAGTCTTTGTATGGAACATTTCATGGCAATTCAATTATATAGGGAGAGTGGGATTCACAGCCAGGGTTGCCAAGGGGTGTGAATGCTACAGGGACACAGTTCCTAGGTGCCCTGCTCATCTGGAGGTCTGTGAACCTGGATGAATCAGATCATCTGTTTGCATTCCCTTTTTGACTGGATATTTAGGAGGATGGATGAGAAAATGTTTTGTCTGATGGCCTGTGAAGATTCTTAGCACTACTGGAAGAAACAAGATGCTGGCAAATTTCACCCTCCGCCAGGGTATTTTGGTTCTTTTAGGAAAAACGAAAAGGATAACTAAGACTATTTATGCATTGGTGGTGTCCTTTGCACTAAGCATACATTCACTTTGGATTGGATTCTCAGTTATGCACATATTTTCCTCTCTTTAAACCTCAGTTCACTCCCACATTAGAAAATTTCTGAAACCTGGTAAATCCTCCCTTGCAGGGAAAGTGAAGGGAATCAGCATTCTCTTTCTTTGGGTTTTCTCGCTTTTTTCCCTTCCCCTGCAGCAGTTCCTTCCACTCTCCATTCCAGCATTACAGAACAATCAGGAGGGCTTCCTTTTTTATTTATTTAAACACTTTGGGTCTATCGCTTGAGCAATAGACCCTTGAAATTGATATGAGATTTATAGCTAGCAAAGCAAGATTAAAGCAGGATGCAGTCAGCCTAAATTGAAGCAGAATGCAGGCCACAAAACCATTAAAAAGATATTAAAATAACCAACAGAAGGGTGGAATGCCCTGACCTGGATAGCCCATGCTAGCCTGATCTCACCAGATCTCAGAAGCTAAATGGGGCTGGTGTTGTTAGTATTCAGATAGAAAACCTCTAGGGGAGTCCAGGGTTGCAATTACACAGGCCAGCTGTGGCAAGCCACCTTTGCCTCTCTCTTGCCTTGAAAACCATATGACAGGTCACCATGAATCAGTTGTGACCTGATGTTAAGCAAAACGCTGTGTGGGTGGGACTCCATTCTGGATAGAAAGGTGGGTAGATAGGTTCACTAATCTATCCTAATCTAGCTGGATGGAGATGGATGCACGGAGCACCCATCCTCCCTCTAGGCATGGTGAAAGTAAGATGGAGAAGAGTACGAGAAGGCAGCGGAAGGAAGGAAGTCCCTGAGAGTATCAGTCTAACATCAAAGGGATACAGCCCGCATGATAGAGTAAAGGTGTCAATCCCTAGGTCCCTATCTAGCCACTGGCTATCTAGTAAAAACCCCTCTGTAGGTTGAGGCATGAAACAACGTGAAAGCCTTCTCTTCCAACAAGTTGGACTCAGCCGGAGAGGGAAAAGTGGTTAGAATCTATTTGAATTAGATATTTGTTTTACATTCTAAAATTTTACATTCTAAAATTTGTTTTATATTCTAAAATCTGTGTCTTTTGTTTTGGCTTGCAGGATTATTAGAGAGTTTTTTGCTGAAAAGCTTTCCCTTCCATTTAGCTTTTTTCTGGTAAGAAAAGCCCAGGTTGTATATGACAAATGTTCCCAAGTCCGTCCTCCTCTCCTACATTTTATCTACACAACAACCCTGTGAGGTGAGTTAGGCTGTCTCAAGGTCATCCAGCAAGCTTCCATGGCATGAGTGGGGATTTGAACCTGAATCTCCCCAGATTCTAGTCTGCCACTCTATTACACCCAGCATCGTGAGACTATAAGAATGGCATTGTGGGACTGTAAGAAATCTCTTACATGAGTCAAAACTTTAACACTCTTTTAAAATATTCCGTCCTTGTTTCTATTCTATCAAAGCTGCTTTTGCAATTATGGTACATCACTTCTTTGGGATTTGTATTTCTGAAACCAACGCATTAGGAACTGTTCCTTGAAATAAGGAACTGGTAATAAGTCTTGTGGGGAAGTAGAAAAAGTATACTGCAAATACATCCAACATGGAGTGTCACTCTGTGATAACCCACAGGGTGGATTCTTTTTGCCTCTTAATCAAATTCAATAACTACAAACTGTGACAAGGAAATGAAACCTCCATTTTCAGAAGTCTTCCTCTAAGTGCCCATAACAAGATGCATCCACTCCAACTTAGTGAATGGAGTGTTAGAGCTGGGCTGGCATCCCTTCCACTAGCGTGCTGTTTCCAGGAGTGAATTACCAAGAACTAGACTGCCCCTTCCCACCACTACTTATCCCAAGAGGCTAGCTCAGTTGGCCTTTATGAATAAACTGCTGGAAAAAATGATCAATAAATCTGTCAGTCAGATCAAGAAAACTAATGCTGCAATCTGTGCTTACATCTTAGGCAGAGTACCAAAACAGTGGCAGGGATTTATGAACACCAAGCTATGTCTTTCATGCTGTGTTGCATAATTCTTAAAAATCCAGTAGACATCTGCGAGAGGGTGAAATCAGGAGTGCAAAGTTGGGGGTCTGGAGCTATTTTCACACAAGTTGCTTCTGCATCTCCACTAAAGAAATAGAGATAGAATTCAACAAGATCTGAAAACACTCGAAAAGTGGGCAGATGTAACCAAAATGCACTTCAACAAGGACAAGTGCAGAGTTCTATATCTCAGTAACAAAAAGTGTGCATACTGCACAGGGCAGCGTTTTTCCAAATGGTGGGTTGTGACCCAGCACTGGGTCAGGAAAGCAGAATGCTGGATCACTGGGGCAACCACCCCACTCCCCTCCTTGCTTGGAGGGCACCACCCACCTGGAGCTGGACCAGCCGAGATGATACAGCAGCTTCAGGGCTCCTCCTCAGCCAGCTGACCATCCAGAAAGGGGACGGGGGTGGAGCCGCAGCTCACAGCAGACACTGGTGCCGTGAGGAAGCGGCACCCCAGGGAGTGGAAGCGGCACCCCAGGGAGCCTCCTTGACACCACCGTGTGCAAATGAGACCCACTCCTGCCAAGCCAGCACGGGCAGATGCATGGCGGGGTGACATTCCAATTTGTTTTATTTTACTAATAAATAGGCCCTAAAATTTTTAGTGGGTCACGGAGGAGAGCTATTACAATAACCGGGCCATGGGGGAAAAAGTTTGGGAAACACTGGGATAGGGGATACACTTCTGGACAGCAATGTGTGTGAACAGGATCTTGCGGTACAGGTGGACTATAAACTACATATGAGCAGCCAGTATGATGCAACGGAAAAAGGGCTAATGCAGTCTTGGGCAGAGCCATATCATCCAAATCAGCAAACAGAGCCATAACATCCAAATGGCAAGTTGCCCTTTTCCCGCTGCACACCAAATTGGTGAGGCAGCACCTGGAGTATATCCAGTTCTGGAGGCCTCATTTCAAAAAGGATGTGGACAGCATGGAGTGGGTACAGGGGAGAGTGCCAAGGATGATCAGCGGCCTGGAGACCAAGCCTAGGCTGACCATCCGTCCCGCTTTTGGCGGGACCGGCCCGCCTTTGGACAATTTGTCCCGCGTCCCGCAGGTTCAACAAATTGTCCCGATTGGGGAGGCTGCTGCACTGCCTTGGGGGCGCAAGGCAGTGCGGCAGCCTCCTGTCTTGCTCCGAACGCCTTGGGAATGCGCCTGCAGGCCTCTGGGGCTCGCCGTCTGCCGCCCTGTGACAGAGCGGCAAACGTGGGGGGGGTGGGGGGGGGGGGGGGTGGGGGGGGGGGGGGGTGGGGGGGGGGGGGGGTGGGGGGGGGGGGGGGTGGGGGGGGGGGGGGGTGGGGGGGGGGGGGGGTGGGGGGGGGGGGGGGTGGGGGGGGGGGGGGGTGGGGGGGGGGGGGGGTGGGGGGGGGGGGGGGTGGGGGGGGGGGGGGGTGGGGGGGGGGGGGGGTGGGGGGGGGGGGGGGTGGGGGGGGGGGGGGGTGGGGGGGGGGGGGGGTGGGGGGGGGGGGGGGTGGGGGGGGGGGGGGGTGGGGGGGGGGGGGGGTGGGGGGGGGGGGGGGTGGGGGGGGGGGGGGGTGGGGGGGGGGGGGGGTGGGGGGGGGGGGGGGTGGGGGGGGGGGGGGGTGGGGGGGGGGGGGGGTGGGGGGGGGGGGGGGTGGGGGGGGGGGGGGGTGGGGGGGGGGGGGGGTGGGGGGGGGGGGGGGTGGGGGGGGGGGGGGGTGGGGGGGGGGGGGGGTGGGGGGGGGGGGGGGTGGGGGGGGGGGGGGGTGGGGGGGGGGGGGGGTGGGGGGGGGGGGGGGTGGGGGGGGGGGGGGGTGGGGGGGGGGGGGGGTGGGGGGGGGGGGGGGTGGGGGGGGGGGGGGGTGGGGGGGGGGGGGGGTGGGGGGGGGGGGGGGTGGGGGGGGGGGGGGGTGGGGGGGGGGGGGGGTGGGGGGGGGGGGGGGTGGGGGGGGGGGGGGGTGGGGGGGGGGGGGGGTGGGGGGGGGGGGGGGTGGGGGGGGGGGGGGGTGGGGGGGGGGGGGGGTGGGGGGGGGGGGGGGTGGGGGGGGGGGGGGGTGGGGGGGGGGGGGGGTGGGGGGGGGGGGGGGTGGGGGGGGGGGGGGGTGGGGGGGGGGGGGGGTGGGGGGGGGGGGGGGTGGGGGGGGGGGGGGGTGGGGGGGGGGGGGGGTGGGGGGGGGGGGGGGTGGGGGGGGGGGGGGGTGGGGGGGGGGGGGGGTGGGGGGGGGGGGGGGTGGGGGGGGGGGGGGGTGGGGGGGGGGGGGGGTGGGGGGGGGGGGGGGTGGGGGGGGGGGGGGGTGGGGGGGGGGGGGGGTGGGGGGGGGGGGGGGTGGGGGGGGGGGGGGGTGGGGGGGGGGGGGGGTGGGGGGGGGGGGGGGTGGGGGGGGGGGGGGGTGGGGGGGGGGGGGGGTGGGGGGGGGGGGGGGTGGGGGGGGGGGGGGGTGGGGGGGGGGGGGGGTGGGGGGGGGGGGGGGTGGGGGGGGGGGGGGGTGGGGGGGGGGGGGGGTGGGGGGGGGGGGGGGTGGGGGGGGGGGGGGGTGGGGGGGGGGGGGGGTGGGGGGGGGGGGGGGTGGGGGGGGGGGGGGGTGGGGGGGGGGGGGGGTGGGGGGGGGGGGGGGTGGGGGGGGGGGGGGGTGGGGGGGGGGGGGGGTGGGGGGGGGGGGGGGTGGGGGGGGGGGGGGGTGGGGGGGGGGGGGGGTGGGGGGGGGGGGGGGTGGGGGGGGGGGGGGGTGGGGGGGGGGGGGGGTGGGGGGGGGGGGGGGTGGGGGGGGGGGGGGGTGGGGGGGGGGGGGGGTGGGGGGGGGGGGGGGTGGGGGGGGGGGGGGGTGGGGGGGGGGGGGGGTGGGGGGGGGGGGGGGTGGGGGGGGGGGGGGGTGGGGGGGGGGGGGGGTGGGGGGGGGGGGGGGTGGGGGGGGGGGGGGGTGGGGGGGGGGGGGGGTGGGGGGGGGGGGGGGTGGGGGGGGGGGGGGGTGGGGGGGGGGGGGGGTGGGGGGGGGGGGGGGTGGGGGGGGGGGGGGGTGGGGGGGGGGGGGGGTGGGGGGGGGGGGGGGTGGGGGGGGGGGGGGGTGGGGGGGGGGGGGGGTGGGGGGGGGGGGGGGTGGGGGGGGGGGGGGGTGGGGGGGGGGGGGGGTGGGGGGGGGGGGGGGTGGGGGGGGGGGGGGGTGGGGGGGGGGGGGGGTGGGGGGGGGGGGGGGTGGGGGGGGGGGGGGGTGGGGGGGGGGGGGGGTGGGGGGGGGGGGGGGTGGGGGGGGGGGGGGGTGGGGGGGGGGGGGGGTGGGGGGGGGGGGGGGTGGGGGGGGGGGGGGGTGGGGGGGGGGGGGGGTGGGGGGGGGGGGGGGTGGGGGGGGGGGGGGGTGGGGGGGGGGGGGGGTGGGGGGGGGGGGGGGTGGGGGGGGGGGGGGGTGGGGGGGGGGGGGGGTGGGGGGGGGGGGGGGTGGGGGGGGGGGGGGGTGGGGGGGGGGGGGGGTGGGGGGGGGGGGGGGTGGGGGGGGGGGGGGGTGGGGGGGGGGGGGGGTGGGGGGGGGGGGGGGTGGGGGGGGGGGGGGGTGGGGGGGGGGGGGGGTGGGGGGGGGGGGGGGTGGGGGGGGGGGGGGGTGGGGGGGGGGGGGGGTGGGGGGGGGGGGGGGTGGGGGGGGGGGGGGGTGGGGGGGGGGGGGGGTGGGGGGGGGGGGGGGTGGGGGGGGGGGGGGGTGGGGGGGGGGGGGGGTGGGGGGGGGGGGGGGTGGGGGGGGGGGGGGGTGGGGGGGGGGGGGGGTGGGGGGGGGGGGGGGTGGGGGGGGGGGGGGGTGGGGGGGGGGGGGGGTGGGGGGGGGGGGGGGTGGGGGGGGGGGGGGGTGGGGGGGGGGGGGGGTGGGGGGGGGGGGGGGTGGGGGGGGGGGGGGGTGGGGGGGGGGGGGGGTGGGGGGGGGGGGGGGTGGGGGGGGGGGGGGGTGGGGGGGGGGGGGGGTGGGGGGGGGGGGGGGTGGGGGGGGGGGGGGGTGGGGGGGGGGGGGGGTGGGGGGGGGGGGGGGTGGGGGGGGGGGGGGGTGGGGGGGGGGGGGGGTGGGGGGGGGGGGGGGTGGGGGGGGGGGGGGGTGGGGGGGGGGGGGGGTGGGGGGGGGGGGGGGTGGGGGGGGGGGGGGGTGGGGGGGGGGGGGGGTGGGGGGGGGGGGGGGTGGGGGGGGGGGGGGGTGGGGGGGGGGGGGGGTGGGGGGGGGGGGGGGTGGGGGGGGGGGGGGGTGGGGGGGGGGGGGGGTGGGGGGGGGGGGGGGTGGGGGGGGGGGGGGGTGGGGGGGGGGGGGGGTGGGGGGGGGGGGGGGTGGGGGGGGGGGGGGGTGGGGGGGGGGGGGGGTGGGGGGGGGGGGGGGTGGGGGGGGGGGGGGGTGGGGGGGGGGGGGGGTGGGGGGGGGGGGGGGTGGGGGGGGGGGGGGGTGGGGGGGGGGGGGGGTGGGGGGGGGGGGGGGTGGGGGGGGGGGGGGGTGGGGGGGGGGGGGGGTGGGGGGGGGGGGGGGTGGGGGGGGGGGGGGGTGGGGGGGGGGGGGGGTGGGGGGGGGGGGGGGTGGGGGGGGGGGGGGGTGGGGGGGGGGGGGGGTGGGGGGGGGGGGGGGTGGGGGGGGGGGGGGGTGGGGGGGGGGGGGGGTGGGGGGGGGGGGGGGTGGGGGGGGGGGGGGGTGGGGGGGGGGGGGGGTGGGGGGGGGGGGGGGTGGGGGGGGGGGGGGGTGGGGGGGGGGGGGGGTGGGGGGGGGGGGGGGTGGGGGGGGGGGGGGGTGGGGGGGGGGGGGGGTGGGGGGGGGGGGGGGTGGGGGGGGGGGGGGGTGGGGGGGGGGGGGGGTGGGGGGGGGGGGGGGTGGGGGGGGGGGGGGGTGGGGGGGGGGGGGGGTGGGGGGGGGGGGGGGTGGGGGGGGGGGGGGGTGGGGGGGGGGGGGGGTGGGGGGGGGGGGGGGTGGGGGGGGGGGGGGGTGGGGGGGGGGGGGGGTGGGGGGGGGGGGGGGTGGGGGGGGGGGGGGGTGGGGGGGGGGGGGGGTGGGGGGGGGGGGGGGTGGGGGGGGGGGGGGGTGGGGGGGGGGGGGGGTGGGGGGGGGGGGGGGTGGGGGGGGGGGGGGGTGGGGGGGGGGGGGGGTGGGGGGGGGGGGGGGTGGGGGGGGGGGGGGGTGGGGGGGGGGGGGGGTGGGGGGGGGGGGGGGTGGGGGGGGGGGGGGGTGGGGGGGGGGGGGGGTGGGGGGGGGGGGGGGTGGGGGGGGGGGGGGGTGGGGGGGGGGGGGGGTGGGGGGGGGGGGGGGTGGGGGGGGGGGGGGGTGGGGGGGGGGGGGGGTGGGGGGGGGGGGGGGTGGGGGGGGGGGGGGGTGGGGGGGGGGGGGGGTGGGGGGGGGGGGGGGTGGGGGGGGGGGGGGGTGGGGGGGGGGGGGGGTGGGGGGGGGGGGGGGTGGGGGGGGGGGGGGGTGGGGGGGGGGGGGGGTGGGGGGGGGGGGGGGTGGGGGGGGGGGGGGGTGGGGGGGGGGGGGGGTGGGGGGGGGGGGGGGTGGGGGGGGGGGGGGGTGGGGGGGGGGGGGGGTGGGGGGGGGGGGGGGTGGGGGGGGGGGGGGGTGGGGGGGGGGGGGGGTGGGGGGGGGGGGGGGTGGGGGGGGGGGGGGGTGGGGGGGGGGGGGGGTGGGGGGGGGGGGGGGTGGGGGGGGGGGGGGGTGGGGGGGGGGGGGGGTGGGGGGGGGGGGGGGTGGGGGGGGGGGGGGGTGGGGGGGGGGGGGGGTGGGGGGGGGGGGGGGTGGGGGGGGGGGGGGGTGGGGGGGGGGGGGGGTGGGGGGGGGGGGGGGTGGGGGGGGGGGGGGGTGGGGGGGGGGGGGGGTGGGGGGGGGGGGGGGTGGGGGGGGGGGGGGGTGGGGGGGGGGGGGGGTGGGGGGGGGGGGGGGTGGGGGGGGGGGGGGGTGGGGGGGGGGGGGGGTGGGGGGGGGGGGGGGTGGGGGGGGGGGGGGGTGGGGGGGGGGGGGGGTGGGGGGGGGGGGGGGTGGGGGGGGGGGGGGGTGGGGGGGGGGGGGGGTGGGGGGGGGGGGGGGTGGGGGGGGGGGGGGGTGGGGGGGGGGGGGGGTGGGGGGGGGGGGGGGTGGGGGGGGGGGGGGGTGGGGGGGGGGGGGGGTGGGGGGGGGGGGGGGTGGGGGGGGGGGGGGGTGGGGGGGGGGGGGGGTGGGGGGGGGGGGGGGTGGGGGGGGGGGGGGGTGGGGGGGGGGGGGGGTGGGGGGGGGGGGGGGTGGGGGGGGGGGGGGGTGGGGGGGGGGGGGGGTGGGGGGGGGGGGGGGTGGGGGGGGGGGGGGGTGGGGGGGGGGGGGGGTGGGGGGGGGGGGGGGTGGGGGGGGGGGGGGGTGGGGGGGGGGGGGGGTGGGGGGGGGGGGGGGTGGGGGGGGGGGGGGGTGGGGGGGGGGGGGGGTGGGGGGGGGGGGGGGTGGGGGGGGGGGGGGGTGGGGGGGGGGGGGGGTGGGGGGGGGGGGGGGTGGGGGGGGGGGGGGGTGGGGGGGGGGGGGGGTGGGGGGGGGGGGGGGTGGGGGGGGGGGGGGGTGGGGGGGGGGGGGGGTGGGGGGGGGGGGGGGTGGGGGGGGGGGGGGGTGGGGGGGGGGGGGGGTGGGGGGGGGGGGGGGTGGGGGGGGGGGGGGGTGGGGGGGGGGGGGGGTGGGGGGGGGGGGGGGTGGGGGGGGGGGGGGGTGGGGGGGGGGGGGGGTGGGGGGGGGGGGGGGTGGGGGGGGGGGGGGGTGGGGGGGGGGGGGGGTGGGGGGGGGGGGGGGTGGGGGGGGGGGGGGGTGGGGGGGGGGGGGGGTGGGGGGGGGGGGGGGTGGGGGGGGGGGGGGGTGGGGGGGGGGGGGGGTGGGGGGGGGGGGGGGTGGGGGGGGGGGGGGGTGGGGGGGGGGGGGGGTGGGGGGGGGGGGGGGTGGGGGGGGGGGGGGGTGGGGGGGGGGGGGGGTGGGGGGGGGGGGGGGTGGGGGGGGGGGGGGGTGGGGGGGGGGGGGGGTGGGGGGGGGGGGGGGTGGGGGGGGGGGGGGGTGGGGGGGGGGGGGGGTGGGGGGGGGGGGGGGTGGGGGGGGGGGGGGGTGGGGGGGGGGGGGGGTGGGGGGGGGGGGGGGTGGGGGGGGGGGGGGGTGGGGGGGGGGGGGGGTGGGGGGGGGGGGGGGTGGGGGGGGGGGGGGGTGGGGGGGGGGGGGGGTGGGGGGGGGGGGGGGTGGGGGGGGGGGGGGGTGGGGGGGGGGGGGGGTGGGGGGGGGGGGGGGTGGGGGGGGGGGGGGGTGGGGGGGGGGGGGGGTGGGGGGGGGGGGGGGTGGGGGGGGGGGGGGGTGGGGGGGGGGGGGGGTGGGGGGGGGGGGGGGTGGGGGGGGGGGGGGGTGGGGGGGGGGGGGGGTGGGGGGGGGGGGGGGTGGGGGGGGGGGGGGGTGGGGGGGGGGGGGGGTGGGGGGGGGGGGGGGTGGGGGGGGGGGGGGGTGGGGGGGGGGGGGGGTGGGGGGGGGGGGGGGTGGGGGGGGGGGGGGGTGGGGGGGGGGGGGGGTGGGGGGGGGGGGGGGTGGGGGGGGGGGGGGGTGGGGGGGGGGGGGGGTGGGGGGGGGGGGGGGTGGGGGGGGGGGGGGGTGGGGGGGGGGGGGGGTGGGGGGGGGGGGGGGTGGGGGGGGGGGGGGGTGGGGGGGGGGGGGGGTGGGGGGGGGGGGGGGTGGGGGGGGGGGGGGGTGGGGGGGGGGGGGGGTGGGGGGGGGGGGGGGTGGGGGGGGGGGGGGGTGGGGGGGGGGGGGGGTGGGGGGGGGGGGGGGTGGGGGGGGGGGGGGGTGGGGGGGGGGGGGGGTGGGGGGGGGGGGGGGTGGGGGGGGGGGGGGGTGGGGGGGGGGGGGGGTGGGGGGGGGGGGGGGTGGGGGGGGGGGGGGGTGGGGGGGGGGGGGGGTGGGGGGGGGGGGGGGTGGGGGGGGGGGGGGGTGGGGGGGGGGGGGGGTGGGGGGGGGGGGGGGTGGGGGGGGGGGGGGGTGGGGGGGGGGGGGGGTGGGGGGGGGGGGGGGTGGGGGGGGGGGGGGGTGGGGGGGGGGGGGGGTGGGGGGGGGGGGGGGTGGGGGGGGGGGGGGGTGGGGGGGGGGGGGGGTGGGGGGGGGGGGGGGTGGGGGGGGGGGGGGGTGGGGGGGGGGGGGGGTGGGGGGGGGGGGGGGTGGGGGGGGGGGGGGGTGGGGGGGGGGGGGGGTGGGGGGGGGGGGGGGTGGGGGGGGGGGGGGGTGGGGGGGGGGGGGGGTGGGGGGGGGGGGGGGTGGGGGGGGGGGGGGGTGGGGGGGGGGGGGGGTGGGGGGGGGGGGGGGTGGGGGGGGGGGGGGGTGGGGGGGGGGGGGGGTGGGGGGGGGGGGGGGTGGGGGGGGGGGGGGGTGGGGGGGGGGGGGGGTGGGGGGGGGGGGGGGTGGGGGGGGGGGGGGGTGGGGGGGGGGGGGGGTGGGGGGGGGGGGGGGTGGGGGGGGGGGGGGGTGGGGGGGGGGGGGGGTGGGGGGGGGGGGGGGTGGGGGGGGGGGGGGGTGGGGGGGGGGGGGGGTGGGGGGGGGGGGGGGTGGGGGGGGGGGGGGGTGGGGGGGGGGGGGGGTGGGGGGGGGGGGGGGTGGGGGGGGGGGGGGGTGGGGGGGGGGGGGGGTGGGGGGGGGGGGGGGTGGGGGGGGGGGGGGGTGGGGGGGGGGGGGGGTGGGGGGGGGGGGGGGTGGGGGGGGGGGGGGGTGGGGGGGGGGGGGGGTGGGGGGGGGGGGGGGTGGGGGGGGGGGGGGGTGGGGGGGGGGGGGGGTGGGGGGGGGGGGGGGTGGGGGGGGGGGGGGGTGGGGGGGGGGGGGGGTGGGGGGGGGGGGGGGTGGGGGGGGGGGGGGGTGGGGGGGGGGGGGGGTGGGGGGGGGGGGGGGTGGGGGGGGGGGGGGGTGGGGGGGGGGGGGGGTGGGGGGGGGGGGGGGTGGGGGGGGGGGGGGGTGGGGGGGGGGGGGGGTGGGGGGGGGGGGGGGTGGGGGGGGGGGGGGGTGGGGGGGGGGGGGGGTGGGGGGGGGGGGGGGTGGGGGGGGGGGGGGGTGGGGGGGGGGGGGGGTGGGGGGGGGGGGGGGTGGGGGGGGGGGGGGGTGGGGGGGGGGGGGGGTGGGGGGGGGGGGGGGTGGGGGGGGGGGGGGGTGGGGGGGGGGGGGGGTGGGGGGGGGGGGGGGTGGGGGGGGGGGGGGGTGGGGGGGGGGGGGGGTGGGGGGGGGGGGGGGTGGGGGGGGGGGGGGGTGGGGGGGGGGGGGGGTGGGGGGGGGGGGGGGTGGGGGGGGGGGGGGGTGGGGGGGGGGGGGGGTGGGGGGGGGGGGGGGTGGGGGGGGGGGGGGGTGGGGGGGGGGGGGGGTGGGGGGGGGGGGGGGTGGGGGGGGGGGGGGGTGGGGGGGGGGGGGGGTGGGGGGGGGGGGGGGTGGGGGGGGGGGGGGGTGGGGGGGGGGGGGGGTGGGGGGGGGGGGGGGTGGGGGGGGGGGGGGGTGGGGGGGGGGGGGGGTGGGGGGGGGGGGGGGTGGGGGGGGGGGGGGGTGGGGGGGGGGGGGGGTGGGGGGGGGGGGGGGTGGGGGGGGGGGGGGGTGGGGGGGGGGGGGGGTGGGGGGGGGGGGGGGTGGGGGGGGGGGGGGGTGGGGGGGGGGGGGGGTGGGGGGGGGGGGGGGTGGGGGGGGGGGGGGGTGGGGGGGGGGGGGGGTGGGGGGGGGGGGGGGTGGGGGGGGGGGGGGGTGGGGGGGGGGGGGGGTGGGGGGGGGGGGGGGTGGGGGGGGGGGGGGGTGGGGGGGGGGGGGGGTGGGGGGGGGGGGGGGTGGGGGGGGGGGGGGGTGGGGGGGGGGGGGGGTGGGGGGGGGGGGGGGTGGGGGGGGGGGGGGGTGGGGGGGGGGGGGGGTGGGGGGGGGGGGGGGTGGGGGGGGGGGGGGGTGGGGGGGGGGGGGGGTGGGGGGGGGGGGGGGTGGGGGGGGGGGGGGGTGGGGGGGGGGGGGGGTGGGGGGGGGGGGGGGTGGGGGGGGGGGGGGGTGGGGGGGGGGGGGGGTGGGGGGGGGGGGGGGTGGGGGGGGGGGGGGGTGGGGGGGGGGGGGGGTGGGGGGGGGGGGGGGTGGGGGGGGGGGGGGGTGGGGGGGGGGGGGGGTGGGGGGGGGGGGGGGTGGGGGGGGGGGGGGGTGGGGGGGGGGGGGGGTGGGGGGGGGGGGGGGTGGGGGGGGGGGGGGGTGGGGGGGGGGGGGGGTGGGGGGGGGGGGGGGTGGGGGGGGGGGGGGGTGGGGGGGGGGGGGGGTGGGGGGGGGGGGGGGTGGGGGGGGGGGGGGGTGGGGGGGGGGGGGGGTGGGGGGGGGGGGGGGTGGGGGGGGGGGGGGGTGGGGGGGGGGGGGGGTGGGGGGGGGGGGGGGTGGGGGGGGGGGGGGGTGGGGGGGGGGGGGGGTGGGGGGGGGGGGGGGTGGGGGGGGGGGGGGGTGGGGGGGGGGGGGGGTGGGGGGGGGGGGGGGTGGGGGGGGGGGGGGGTGGGGGGGGGGGGGGGTGGGGGGGGGGGGGGGTGGGGGGGGGGGGGGGTGGGGGGGGGGGGGGGTGGGGGGGGGGGGGGGTGGGGGGGGGGGGGGGTGGGGGGGGGGGGGGGTGGGGGGGGGGGGGGGTGGGGGGGGGGGGGGGTGGGGGGGGGGGGGGGTGGGGGGGGGGGGGGGTGGGGGGGGGGGGGGGTGGGGGGGGGGGGGGGTGGGGGGGGGGGGGGGTGGGGGGGGGGGGGGGTGGGGGGGGGGGGGGGTGGGGGGGGGGGGGGGTGGGGGGGGGGGGGGGTGGGGGGGGGGGGGGGTGGGGGGGGGGGGGGGTGGGGGGGGGGGGGGGTGGGGGGGGGGGGGGGTGGGGGGGGGGGGGGGTGGGGGGGGGGGGGGGTGGGGGGGGGGGGGGGTGGGGGGGGGGGGGGGTGGGGGGGGGGGGGGGTGGGGGGGGGGGGGGGTGGGGGGGGGGGGGGGTGGGGGGGGGGGGGGGTGGGGGGGGGGGGGGGTGGGGGGGGGGGGGGGTGGGGGGGGGGGGGGGTGGGGGGGGGGGGGGGGGGGGGGGGGGGGGGGTGGGGGGGGGGGGGGGTGGGGGGCGGGGGTGGTGGGGGGGGGGGGGCGTGGGGGGGGGGGGGGGTGCGGGGGGGGGGGGGTTGGGGGGGGGGGGTGGGGGGGGAGGGGGGGGTGGTGGGGGGGGGGGGGTGGGGGGGGGGGCGGTGGGGGCGGGGGGGGGGTTGGGGGGGGGGGGGGTGGGCGGGGTGAGGGGGGGGGGGGGGGGGGGCTAGGCGGGGGGGGGGGGTGGGGGGGCAGGAACTACAATTCCCATCAGCCCCTGCCAGCATGGCCAATTGGCCATGCTGAAAGGGGCTGATGGGAATTGTAGTTCCTGAACATCTGGAGAGCCGCAGGTTCCCTACCCCTGGTAGCCTAACCTTGTTACATTTTGGAAGTTAAGTAGGATTATAACACACAAACAAACAGTCAAAAGTTTCTGTAAGCTTTTCTAACATTCCCAGCTTCTCAGTTCTCCTTCACCATCACTGTGAGACCCCCTTATATCAGATCTCAGACACAATCTGTGCATTACAGGTAGCTGAGTCATGTGACCAGGCCATCCTCTCTTGGCAAAAACCATCATTCACAATCAATGCACTTTTTTCTGTTAAAGAAGTTGCCACATAAGCTACTAGCCAGCACCCAGCTGTCTTAATATTTATTGACAACTAAAGTGTGTTGTCCACACAGACATTGGCAAAACATAAATGCAAGAAGAGCAATCTTCTTTGATAAAGAAAAAAAAGCTTTCCACTTTGCGGCAACTAAAATGCTTGTTTTTGATTCTTCCCCACCCTCACTGTAATTTTAGTGAAAACTGTGTTGCCCCCAGCCAGGAAAGTAAGCAATGTGGTCATATTTTCAAGAAAGGGGCAGGCAGGAGCAGATTCTGAATGTGTCTGAGTGGGGGAGATCAAAGCTCAGCACCTAGCTGTCAATCATTAGGACAGACCAAAGCAACAGGACATGAAGAATAGCCAGCTTCCTCTCCAGTGACCTATTAGAGTTATGTTTCAAATGATTTCCGTCAGTTTTTGGAATATCCAGACCCAAAGGTGGGGCTACACAATCATGCAAAGGCTGCATTAAAACTAGTTGACTTAGCACAGATAGATTTTTTGTCTTTTTTTTAAAAAAAATGACTTATTTGGGGGGTGGGGGTTAATGCAAGGGAGAAATGAACACTCAAAGCTGCCCTTTACCAAGTCACACCACTGTTCTATCAAGTCATGATTGTTTAGTCTGATTAGCAGTTACTCTCCAGGGTCTTAGACTAAGATCTTTCATATTACTTGATCTCAGTCATAGTCCCTCCCCAACAGACAATATAGACCATTCAATAAGTGTAATCAGTAGTTGGGGGGAGGGGGGCTATCATCTGGTCAAGGGTCACCCATCCGGGGGAAGTGGTAAGGGAAGGGGGGGTGGGGGAAAGGGTCCATCATCTGGTCGTGGCCCATCTACCAGGAGGAGGGGGAGGGAAAGGAAGGGGGAGGGAGGTGAAGTAGGCCCATCACCTGGTAGAGGCCCACTTATCCTGGGGGGAAGGTTAGGGAAGGGGAGGGAAGGTAGTCCGTCATCTGGCCATGGCCCACCCACCCTTAGGTGAGGGGGAGGGGAGAGGGGGGAAGGGAGAGGGTCTATCATCTGGTTGTGGCACACCCACCCTGGGGAAGAGCAGGAGGGAGGGGAAGGGGGCCCAGCATCTAGCCATGGCTCATCCTCAATTTCTGGGGGAAAAATATTTTGTGAGTTGAGACTAACCACATCCAATGCCGATCTTTGTTAGAATATCCTTGAGCCTGAATTGTTCACACCATGAACTCAGAGGAAATATAGTCTACGAGCCAGCTCTCTTGATAGACCTGTGAAAAATAGGAGATAACTGTGTTGCCAGACGTGGAACTCGGCCAGAAGGCTTTTCTCTTGCCTCAGTCCCTAATGGTAAAATCAAATGGTGCCATTTGAACCCAACAGTTCCACAGCTACAAGACAGAAAACCAACCCTTTCCGTTATCTGAAAGAAGAAGAAGAAGAAGAAGAAGAAGAAGAAGAAGAAGAAGAAGAAGAAGAAGAAGAAGAAGAAGAAGAAGAAGAAGAAGAAGAAGAAGAAGAAGAAGAATTTGGATTTATATCCCCCTTTCTCTCCTGCAGGAGACTCAAAGGGGCTTACAATCTCCTTGCCCTTCCCCCCTCACAACAAACACCCTGTGAGGTAGGTGGGGCTGAGAGAGCTCCAAGAAGCTGTGACTAGCCCAAGGTCCCCCAGCTGGCGTGTGTGGGAATGTACAGGCTAATCTGAAGTGAGGCTATGACAGTGAACAGATCTGTAAGACTTCAGACCTTGGTGAGCAACTCCTGCCATCCCTTAGGAGCTCCCCCAGGTCCTGAAGTGACTGACTTGGATCTGTTGCTGATAAACTGACTCTCTGCTATCCAGGAGATGTTCTTTGCTGGTTCTTGCTGCCATTGCTTACTACCAGTCACTGGTTAACTTCAAGTTCCAGTCCTGTTTTCCCAGAAGTTACCCAGCACTCTACTGCAGCCAACTGAAACAGGGTGTGGAAAAGTTAGAATTACGATCTACTTTCTAGCATTGATTTTCCTGTTCTTTGAGTGGCGGAAGTGAGTCTGAACAAACAGGAACACAGAATTAAAAAATATATATTATTACATGAAGCTATCAAAACATTTTCCCTACAATTCTCAACAGTCTTAAAGTATCAATCTAACAGTATAAGAATTTCAGCAAAAGATGCTTTTCCAGTTTACTTCAGCTGTTGTTGAACTACCTTGGACATCTCTGCTTTTCAGTTATTTTTTCAGTTTTAAAATGGAGTGATTTTATTCAGCAGTAAGTCCCATTCAACACAGTGGGGTGGGCAGCCCAATCCAAAGCGAGAGAGCTCAGAGGGGGCTGGGGACAGCTCAGTGAAGCTGGTGCCATGCCATGCCACCTCCAAAGGAGTTTCCAGCAGTGGGGAAATGAGGCAAAAACAAGAAACCTTCTGCTGCCCAAAAAGCTCCATTGCTGAAAAAGACTTACACCACACTTTCTGGTGGTGTAAGTCGGCAGCTGCAGAGTGGGACGTTCCCATGTTGAAACCCCAGTGGAAGCCAACTGCAGTCAGATCCATCCCCAGGAACACTCCCGCCTTGCCACCTGTTGCATCAGCGTACTCTTGGATGGTGATGGCACTCCTGGATTTGGGCACAGTGGAGCTGTGTGGGACCCACATGCTGACATCTATGCTCTCTCCACTAGCTGTAGGTGCCCCTTACACCAGCAAGGTGGGCAAACATGCCAGCATGGGCCTCCTCCATTCCCACAAGCTATTCTCCCCTAGCTGGATTGGGCCATTAATGTCTTTTAAATTAGAGACACATAGACTCTGCCAATAATGTATTCTGCTCTATACCAATACAACATTTTTGGATTGTTGATAATGTATTTTATATGCTCAACAATTTCCCTGGGATTGGGTTTTCTTCTTTGAGTATTACTTATTTTTCCATTCTGTAACAGCACAATAGCACTCCAGCATGGATTAAAATATGCAAGCAAAATGAATTTTAAAAGTTATTCCTTTGCATAATGTAAAAAAATATATGAGTAACTCAAAAGATTTAAAACTTCCTTTTCTTTTTCATTCTAGGACGGTAGAGTATTTTGAGGAAAAATATTCACCACGCTAAACAATCAAAGGGAACAAAGGCCAGGCTACTTCTATTCAGATGACCTCACCTATTGACCTTGCTATCTTCATTGTTAGTCACATGCTAATGGGTGGATCCCACTCAACACATGTAAATCTAGCTTGCTAATTGCACCCTTTACTTGTTAACAGACAATGGTTCTTTCCCCCACCCTGGATACTCCAACAGGTATATATACTCCACTTGCTTTCCTACTATCAGATCCTCTGAAGATGCCAGCCATAGATGCAGGCGAAACGTCAGGAGAGAATGCTGCTAGAACATGGCCATACAGCCTGAAAACCACACAGCACCCCATTCACCACACTGTTATCTTGTACTTCTTCCAACTGTATTAAATTTACCTTATTGTCAACACAGTTGACATTTCTTTATTTAGAAATTAGGACAGAAATCAAACATCAACAATGTTAAAATATCACAAAACACCAAACAAGATTATACTACTGTTTACAAAAAAAAAAAAAGACAACTGAAAAGACAACGGAAAGCCCTCTAGAGCCAACCTCAAGCTACCCGATCAGAGCTCCGTAAAGGAGCCATTGCCAATTTGGCACCCTGTCTGAGCTGGGCAAGGCTTTGCTCAAGTTAAGCTGATGGGAAAAAAAAACATCAAAGCTTGTTTGTATTCCAAATCACTCTGGTACTTTTTTATGAGCTCCGTTTTCACACAGGAGTACATGGCCTGTTTTCACACAGGAGTACATGGCATGTAATAGTTGCCTTGAAGGTGCTTTTCCAGTGGCATCTTAAGCAGTTACACCCTTCTAAGTGCCTTGATATTAACGGTCTTAGAAGGGTATTACTTGGCTTTGGATGACACTGCTTGGTTCCAAGGAGGGTTTGTTTTAAAAAAAACACGTTCAAAAAGCAAGCCAAGAGATAAACTAAGATTTATTATTTTCTTTTACTTTTGTGGTTGCCAAGGTTGTTTATGACCTTGTCCTAATAACTCTAAAACCCAAATCTGCATTGATCCAAGGGAAGCATTATATTATCCTTCCCTGAGCGCTTGGAGAGTATGTTCCCCTTTCATTCATTTCCTGTGACAGAATGCCCCGAGTTTGTTGAGGGGGGAAGTGATGGAAAGGGCGGTGAGCAACCATTCGCAAGGCTCACATGCACACTGAGGTGGCAATGCAGTCATGTTTATCAAAGGGCCGGTTCACACAACCAGTCGCTTTGTGCTTGTGCCCATGAGGAACAGGGACACTTCTGAATAGAAGTGCTTGGGGTCCATCTTATGAAGCATCCAGTTCCCAATAGGAACAAAGCTGAAGTTCTCAGAAGCAGAAGACAAAAGTGGCAGCCATATCATCTTCCATCTGTGGTAAACAGAACTAGATACTCAGAGAGCACCCTCGAGCATATTGCCCGAAGTATGCGTTACCAAGACTCTCCCTACTTGCCCCGGCTCCAGGGAATAAAAAAAATTGTTCGGAGCATACAAAAACTATTCACCTGCTGAATAATAGCAACGGCGGGATAACTGGAAAAACCACTTAATTTTTATTAGAAGTGCTCAAGTCAATGACATAATGGAAGCTTGACTACCTCTTCTGTACCAACTTTACATGCTTTGTCCAGTTTTATGCCCTGTTTTGACACCCACTCTGTCCTGTATTTTGTTTTATTGATATGCCTAATAAAGGTCAGTTGAAGTTGCTCAGAGAGTTGCATTCTACTAGATGCTTAGACAGCTGTGTTCCAGAAGGACAGGAGTGGGGGAGATCATGTGGCTCTTCAAAATCAGCCTTCCTGCTCTAACTCGCAGTTGCTCTCCAAGATGTTTCACATCCCCTAATCCCTGAGCCTTCTAGCTGGAGATGCCAGGGACTGAACCTGCGACCCTCAGGATGCAAAGCAGATGCTATACCAGGGGTAGGGAACCTGCGGCTCAAGAGCCGCATGCGGCTCTTCTGCCCTTGCACTGCGGCTCCACGAGCTGAGCCACCGGCCCCATCCTTGCCCGCCCTGCAGGCAGCAGGGCAGGCGCACCAACTGCCCACGGTCGGCTGGGCTGCGCCACAGGCTTCCCCTCTCGCCTGCCCCATTGGAGCGGGGCGGGTGTTTTCCCAGTGGCCAGCGAGGCCGAGCCGCTGGCTTCATCCTTGCCCGCCCTACAGGTAGCAGGGCGGGCGCACCAATTGCCCGTGGCCAGCTGGGCCGCACTGTGGGCTTCCCCTTTCGCCCGCCCCGTTTGAGCGGGGCGGGCGCTTTCCTGGCGGCCGGCGAGGCCGAGCTGCTGGCCCCATCCTTGCCTGCCCTGCAGGCAGCAGGGCGGACGCATCCATGCGCTTCTCAGAATGAGCGGAGTAAAAGGTAAAAAAACCCAATATATACAGTGTTATCTTTATTTTAAATGTCAAAAATTATTTGCGGCTCCAAGTGTTTCTTTTCCCATAGAAAACGGGTCCAAATGGGTCTGAGTGTTAAAGGTTCCCTGCCCCTGTGCTATACCATTGAGCCATGGCCCCTTGCTAGCTGCCTGATGCTAAGTCAGTTCTTCCTAGATCAGATAGGCATAGGACCCAAAGGAAACCCTCCGGTGGGTGCCCTTCCCTGTTTTATCTTCACAATTACACTTTAAATTTTTTTAAATTAGATTTGGTATGCCACCATTCCAGCGGTTTACAACATATATACCAAACAATTAAAACATTTAGATATCTAAAAAGGCATAATACTAAATCCAAGCGGCAATTAACCTCTGGTCCATACAATTCAAACAGCAACACAACCACAACACCATGGAGTCCTAATAACTAGATGGGTAATCTACACTTGTGGGGCAGATTAGAGTGATGACGGGCCCAGTGTCGTTCAATGAGTTTCATAGACGAACGGGAATTTGAACTGAGGTTTCTCAGATCCTAGCCTGACACTCCAACCACTACGCTGCACTTGTTATCTATGTTTGCCAAACAGATAGCATGCCAGAAAATCAGGCACAAACATAGATGTTTATCCCCTCTCAGCACTTCTTCCTTTTCTCCCCCTGCTTCTATAACTTAAGTAAATATGTAGCATTCACACTGGATTCCACCACCAAAAACTGTTGGACCCAGCACCCCTCCCAAAGGATACCATCAGCATTAAAAGACACCTTCAGAGTGTTTCCTTTGTGCCCTTGCCAAGATGTTTTCAAACCATAATAATTTGCTAATGTTAGTTATTATTGTGCTCATTTTAGAGGCATTTCATTCTAACCATAAGAACTTACGTCATGCATTGGCATAAAATTAATTTGAAATGGCCCAACACTGGTTTGGAGATCCCAAACTACAGACTGATCCAGGAGAAGGGGAAAGTTTTGGAAAGATGGATGACCTCAAATGAGAACAGAAACCAAAAGTTTGAGGGACTGACTTCCAGCTTGGTTCTTTCTGCACAGTCCTAAGCTGAGAAGAGCCAAGAGAGGAAAGTGAAAAGATGGATTTTCCAGCCCCGGCTGACAGCTACCAACATTCTATATTCCTGTGATATATACTGTAAATCTGCTTCATTTTAAATTCACAGTTAATGACTTTAGCCCCTCTTCTGCAGGAAACTCAGCGAGGTTCCGGCTTTTAAAAAGCAAAAGAGTTCTATCAACCAGAACGTGACTAGTGATACTGCAGAGCAAAATCCCCATTCTCAACCCACTTAAAGACATCTCTCAGCAAAGCTGCAAGCACACTGTCAGAATACTATAATAATTTATCAGCAATGAGCAGGATGGCGGGGAGGGGGTGAAGATGTGAGCGAAGAAGAAGAGGAGGATGAGAAGTCTGGATTTATATCCTACCTTTCTCTCCTGTAAGGAGACTCAAGGTGACTTACAATCTCCTTTCCCTTTCTCTCCTCACAACAGATACCTTGTGAGATAGGTGGGGTTGAAAGAGACCTGAGAGAACTGTGACTAGCCCAGGGTCTCTCAGAGGCAATCACCAGATAAGCCTCTGCTACTCAGGTGGAGGAGTGGAAATTCAAACCAGGTTCTCCAGATTAGAATCCACCTGCTCTTAACCACTACACCACGCTGGCTTTATTGGTCTTTTTTCAGGGAGGGAAGGAACTGCTATCTGCAATACCAGTTCCCAGCCAAGACAAGCAGTACCAACTTTAGGGAAAAGGTTGTGGCTCAATGGCAGAGCATCTGTCTTGCATGCAGAAGGTTCCAGGTTCAATCTCCAGTGACAAACAATTAGGCAGGAGGTGACGTGAAAGGCATATACCTGAGACCCTAGTGAGCTACTGCCAGTCAAAGCAGAAAAGACTAGACCTTGACAGGCCAAGGGTCTGTCTCAGTATGAGGCAGCCGAGTTAGCTTGGAGCCATTAGGAGCAAAGGAGGTGATTGGCATCCTGAGATGCATCCTCATCCTTGGAGTGTCCAAGCCAAGCACCTTCCTGGGGACAACAAAATATCCTGAATTGGACATTGGTCGTTTCCCCACTTCTAAAATGGAGGTCGATACCTACAGGTTTGGTCTGCTGCAGGACCATTTGAGCGTGGGTTCATGGTCCCCACTGCAGCTTCTGCCCCCTGGTCCAATGAACGTGGCAGCCGCGCAGCAGCCAGGCAGGACTCCCTACAATCCGCTCAGGGGGTGTCCTGATTGGCTGCTGCTGGGTGGGTTTTTTTAAAAAAAATTCCTGTAGAATCCACGTCTGTGCGAGCACGCACACACGAAGCAGCAAAGACATGAGGAGACGAGCTTTTACTTTTTATGTAAAAAAAGGTTTATCACCTTTCTCATCCCAGCTGACTCCAGGGTTGAAGGGGGTTTGGGTCAGGGGTCTTCCTGGTCCCTCTCCTGCCTACTGAAGGCACAAGAAAATGGCTCAGTCCCTCCCCCTTCCTCTGATCCATAGAGGTTGCCTTTCTCCTGAACTGCCCTGGAGAGGCTTCCATACCAGACTCAACATTTTTTTTTTAAGGGCTGCGCGTGATCAGCCCACTGCATCCGGATTGGGCAAAAGGCTCCACGTCACTGCCAGGGGCGGGAGACTCAAGCCTGGAGTCACCCTCAGACTTCCCCACTGCCCTGCGCTCTACCCGGGGTTTTCAGAAAGGTGCTGATCCATCCAGGATCAGAAATGATGCGTGCTGAGGGGCCAGGAGAGCAGGAACGTCTGAGGGGCCAGGAGAGCAGGAACGTCTGCTTACAGGCAGCGCCTTTCGGGAACACATCCAGCCTGTGCTGCGGCAGCTGCATTGGCTTCCAGTAGAGTTCCGGATCATCTTCAAGGTGCTGGTGTTGACCTTTAAAGCCATTCGCGGCCTGGGGCCATCGTATCTTCGAGACCGCATCACCCCATACGTCCCTATACGACCTCTCCGATCGGCGGAGGCCAATTTACTGGTGGTCCCTGGCCCCTCGGCGATGCGGCTGGCCTCTACACGGGCCAGGACCTTTACGGCCTTGGCCCCGGCCTGGTGGAACGCTCTTCCTCCAGCTGTCCGGGCCCTGCGGGACCTTGGGGAGTTCTGCAGGGCCTGTAAGACGGAGCTGTTCCGTCGGGCCTTTGGAGGAACCAGCCGCTAATGGTGCCCCTTCCTTGGCCCTCAACATCTGGGCCGCTAACCATCTAATGAGACTCACCACGCCTCCCTTTATCGTGGGGAGGGAGGGATTTTATATTATTGGAACGCTGGACGCCACTTTATATCTTGAATTTAAATTTAAACCTTGAGTTTTATATTTAGTAAACATACTGGGAATTTTATCGCTGCTTTTAAATGTTTATTTAGTTATATTGTGTTTTAAATGTTGTACACCTCCTAGAGCCCTCCGGGGATGGGGCGGTATAAAAATCTAATAAAATAAATAAAATAAGAATTGGGGTGGCTGCGTTATCGCCTCTAGTGTAGTGAGGCGTGCAGCTGGACCCCGCGTTACTTGCTGCGAGTAGCGCGCTTCAAAAGGTGAGTGGGGAAACGGCCATGATTAGCAGTCTTCACTAACTGACCACTCGAAAGCAGCAAACAGACATGGCTATTCACATGGCTAGGTCTACTTCTACTTCTCACTGGACATACAGGAAGTACATGAATCAGAATCCTGCTATGACAATGCATCAAGGGATTGTGCTCAATTTACCCCCTTCAACATTCTTGGCCATTTGGAAGCAGGACTCTCGTGGATCTTTGTTCTAGTGGAAGGTCTCCTAGACCAGGAGGTCCATCAGATGATCCCATCAGATCAGAAGTGGGTTGTATTGCCTGGAAGCTGGAGCCAGGATAAAAATGTGTCAGTCTTTCAGATGATGCAAGTTTCCCTTTCTGCTAAAGCCCTGACATCATTATCTCTCTGGCATGTGACGCCTTAAGGATGCTGTGTTGGAATCTGGCTTGCCAGCTCTTCAAGTAGTCCTTCTAGCCAGCCCCTTTAATATCAGTCTAATACCTTTGACCTGCAGGCCATGGAAAGCCTCAGCTGCCCATTTCTACTTGTACAGATCCTGTTAAAAGGCAGGGGACATTTTTTTCTCCTAACCTGTTGCAAACCATAGTTGAATTGTCATTGGGTGATAACGGAAGTCTGATGGCTGACTTTCAAGACATAAGTCACTGCTTCACTCTCACACACACAAAAATAACCTCCATGTGTAAATCAGGCCTTTAAAATTGCTTTTGGCAATGCCAACACTTAAATAAAAGGTCTCAAGATTTTGGTGGGATGATTGGACGTGAAAGCTGATGCAACATAGCAGCTAACAGAAACCTCTTTTTTCTAGAGGATTCATGTTCATGTCTTGACTACACCATGAATGTATTAGGCAGTGTTAAGAAAGCCTCTCACAGTGCATTCCATGGGCGGGGGGGAAAGGACTATGGAGCTGGTGTGACCCCAGCACTGATGGCATTGCCACTCCACAACATAAGTGGCATCCATGCCAGCATGGGGGGCACTTACACCAGCACTGGGGAGCCACATGGCTTCTCGTCGCCTGGGTGCCTATGATGTTGCTGACCCAGTGCGGTGTAATGGTAAAGGGCAGTGTAGTGGTGGTGTAGTGGTTTAGTGGTTAAGAGTAGGTGGACTCTAATCAGGAGAATGGGGTGAACCAGATTTGTTTCCCCACTCCTACATTCCTGCTGGGTAACCTTGGGCTAGTCACAGTTCTTTGGAACTCTCTCAGCCCCACCTCCCTTGAAAGATGTCTGTTGTGGGGATAGTTTGTAAGCCACTTTGAACCTCCTTACAGGAAAGGCAGGGTGGTACAAATCTAAACTCCTTCTCCTCTGGTGCAGGAACCCCCACTGGCACTGATGGGAATGTTCCCAGGGGCAGAGCTGATCTTAGTCGGCTTAGGGAACACCCTATAACAAGGCGCCCCCTAGTCTCCTCAACGATAGAAAGATAGGGTGTCTCTCTCACACACACAAGTGTCTGCCAACTGCCTGCGCCCTGAGGGAAATTTTTCCCTCCAAAATCTCTAACGGACTGTATAGCTCTGACTGAGCAACTTTTGTAATGTGGAGAGGATGTTTAAGAGTTAATATGTCTCTTTCAGATTTCCCATGTATATTTTTCTAAGAAGCTGTCAAAATAGTCTTTAGCTGCTCTTCCAGGGACCTTGCCGGGCAGTATCTGTGAAAGAAAACTAAAATATCCTGTTGTCTTTCTGTCTCGAACTAAATAGAGACATGGCACCAGAGGCTTGTAAAGTTGAAACCAGAAATGGAAAGTTTTTATTTACAGGAACAAGTTTAATAGAGCTAAACTAGGAAAGGATTGAGAAAAAATAGGTTCAAAGGAAGCTAGTTTTAGTGAGGTTACTATGTACAAGACTTTGTTCAGTAACTTTTTCAGTTGATACAAATCACAAACAGGATACAAATCTTTGTGCCTTCCTGATGATACTGTTACTTTGACACTAGACAAAATAAATCTGTTGTTTCGATATAGTTGTTAAAGAGTTCTGTTTGGCTTTCTACCCCTTTTTAAAAATCTTACTCTAACACTAAGACAACCTCTCCCTTAGAGTGTCTTTCTCACACAACGCTTATCATAGAAGGATGGCCACTCTCCTTGAGGAAGTTCCAAACTTCTCTATGTAACTCCCATTTTCCCAGAAGCTTCACTGTTTCATATATCAGTGGGGTTCTCCTCAGAGAAAAAAATAACCAAGCCACCAGTGTGCTTAATCAGTGATACTCCATGAACAGTGTTTCCTCAGAGTGTAATCAGTGTTTAACTCCGGGAACTCTGCCCTTCCTGGCACTCAATTCAGAGAAGCAGAGCCCACTTTGAACTAGCCCTTCACTTCCAGAGAACAGTGCTACCTTAGAGCTACTGTTCATTCTGGCTCACACAACAGAACACTTTATTTTCTTTTTAAAATTCAGAACGCCCTGTCCTCAGGCTTTATAAGGCTGTGCAGCTCTCACAGTCACTCCGGTGGAGTTCTAAATTAGCCCATCGGGCTCTGAACATTCCATTGACTGTATAAGCCTAAGTACTAGTATACATTACACCCCTCATCTTTTGCTGGCGTCAGCTTTTGCTACGCCATCCCCATCTGCCCATGAATTTGGCTGCCTATTCCATATTGATTCCTCTTTTTTCTCTTTCAGAAGAAAAATTTCTCTTTAATCTCTCTTTGCAGTTTTCAGTTACACCTCAGTATGCCCTTTTGTAACTTCAGCTTCTGTGGCGTTCTTTTTTTTAAGTTACACACTACAGGGTGCTGTAGCAGGAAGATAGGAAAGTTTTGGACAGCATTGCCTGCCTCTGAACATCTGCAGAGTAAAATTCTGACATTTTGCGGAACGTTCCTTCCTGCCCCTTTGAATTTCTCTTTTGTTCAAAAGAAAATTGATTTGAATCAGATTCCAAATTTTTTTAAAAAGACAAAAAGAAATGGAGTGTTGGACTTCAGAACAAAACAGGATAAAGAGGAACTAAGAGAATCCTCTTAACAACACTATCTCAGTCCTGCCATTTGTAGTTCACAGATAAGAATTTCACCCTTCCTGACAAGGCTGTTATAAGAATCACTCATTTATGAACATGAACTTTGAAAGTGTAATACAAATGCTACAAATTTCAACAAACTCATCCTTACTATGTGAGGCTAAGGTGAATTCTGAACAGAAGATACAGATCCCCAGCCATTTCGTATCTAAGGCACAACCAACTGCTGGCTGGGATGTCATCTTTTGTTCTCACAATCCACAATCCCATTCAACAGATTACCATCATTTGAACTATCTGATCAGGGACCTTTAATATAATGCAATTAAGATCATTGGCTTAAGGGTCTTTGACCATTTAACTGAAATTCAAAGCCAGCTCTGCAGTCATTTGGCTGTGAAGGAATTGATTGGGCCCCCTTAGCACTCTCTCATTTTCAACAGAGTACTGCCACTGTAACCAGGTTAATTTCTGTTCAGCCCATTACTCAGGTACTTTCTGCTCCTGGACCAAACGATTATGTGTCTGTGCTTTGAACGATTAGAACTGTAACCCAAAAGGACACCAAACCACAAAATACTGGGGCAAGGGGAGAGCAAGCCGGAATGTGATTTAAAGAGGTATTGACCCCAAGCAAATATGATCTTTAGTCTGCCTAGCCAATGGGACTTTTTTGCTGCTGCCCAAAGTTCTCGGTGGAAACAAAAGTCCTTCTGCATTCCCAGCAAATCTGAACAGAAAATGCCAAATCAAATAGAAGAGATCCATGAGTAGGAGGATATTTCACCATTTTCTCAAAGCTACTTAGTAGCTGCACAACAGCTTTGAAGATGGGAAGGGTCACTCACGGAGGGTTCAGTAGTTGCTCTCAAGCTTCTCCCCCAATTTAAATTATCACCCTCCCTAAAGTTGAAGCTAGAGCCACAAGAGAAAAAAGACAGGTATGCCATTCACACATCTTTTTTCCTCCTGAAGAGTGAATTGAATCCTCAGAGGGGTTCTCTGGATCTCAACCTAAGCGGAGGAGAATCTTGGTCCACCCCCACCCACCCTTCCTCCCTCAAAATGAGTTGCAGATCAGGAATATGTAATTAAAACATATATAGGCTGTCATGAAGAGAAATTCTAGTGGAGTAGCTGTGTTGCAATGCTGACCTAACCAGAGCTGCACCCAGCTAAGTATATTGAGGTCAATGGGCTTAGACGGGTGTTACTCTGTTTAGGACTACAACAGTAGTTTGTTGCAGCCAAACTAAAAGAGATTCTTTTTAAAAAATAATTTTATTGAGTATTTTTGGAGTTTTTCACCAACATCCAATTACATTCATCAATATCACAATAGCTTGTCATATCTATATACAATTTCACATCTAACCATCGAATATTAGCTGACAATTCAATATATTTATTTCTAATGCTGCTGCTACTAATTCTATATTAACTCTTTAAAATCTATTCTATTCTGTTAGTAAATTTTAAATTTGACAGTGTTCCATCACCTAACAATACTATATTCCATTGGTAAAACATGTATATCTTGTCTTTCTTAATATAGTCTCCCTCCAGTTTCCATATTCCATTTTATTTCTATCATTAAAAATTACCCTTCTGAATCATTACATATTTCTTTGAAATTTGAAACTAAAAGAGATTCTTGAGGCGTCTTAAAAGAAGAACAAATTGACTGAGATAGAAACTTTCAGGACTCACTTCATTGGATGCTGCCAAAAATATTCATGCATCTGACAAAATGGCCTTGGCTTACAAAAGTTTATTTTGCAATAAATGTGTTAATCTTTACAATGCCACAACTCTTTGTCATATCATAGAGCCAATTAGTGGAGCAGACCTCACAACTAGCCACGAGAGGGCAGCAGTACAAAGCTTATTCCAGCAGTGGCTCCCCCAGTTTTTTGTAGGGACACCCATTCCAGACTTTTCAGAAATTACTGTCCATATCTTACCTTTATTGGCAATAACAGCTACAATGACACAAAACTGTGAGCTAATTTTTGTATTCTCAACAACTCTTCTTCAGGCTCAATGTTACCAAGTAAAAGGAAGCCGGGGGGGGGGGGTGGATCTTAAAGAGCTTCTCTCACTGACATCTCTGTGCTGAATGCCAGAGTAAGTAGCCATACATTGATGCCTTTGATGTGGGTTGCACTACAGGTGTCTTTTTTTTTTAGTTTGTATCTGGTACAATCAAATCTGAGGCAGAGTTCTGGAGAACTCAGGAGCTGCATCATTGTAAATGTAAAGTTTCCCCTTCAGTCGTATCCGACCCTGGGGTACCACTGCAAGCAGTGATTTTATAGGCAAGCCGCTTTTGTGGGGTAGTTTGCCATTGCATCATTGTAGCAGGTCCCAAAGAAGGTATGACGTGAACTATGCTTTGGTTTTGAATGTTGGACCCTTGCAACATAACTCCACCATGTTCCCTCTTCTCTTAACTGAAAGTGCAAGAATTTCATATCTTTGGGTTTACAAAGGGAGATCTGCTTTTCAGAAAAGGAAAACTTCTAGTGAAGAAAACATCAGTATTGGCTGATCACACACACTCTTGCCAAGTGGAAGTTCTCTAAATACCACCCATGTGACTGCCAAGTTCTGACCACCCAAGGCTCAGGGTAGATTTTTCATAGTAACTATTAAATGTGTGCTTAGACTCATCCTAAAATAACCAGAATTTATTAGGACCAAGAGATCAGTCGAC
The DNA here is from genome assembly GCF_021028975.2 of Sphaerodactylus townsendi. Classification (NCBI taxonomy): domain Eukaryota; kingdom Metazoa; phylum Chordata; class Lepidosauria; order Squamata; family Sphaerodactylidae; genus Sphaerodactylus; species Sphaerodactylus townsendi. The sequence continues at coordinate 94,644,671 of NC_059430.1, read as the reverse complement.
AACAATTTAACAGCACAGTTTACATATACATACAAAATTAACATACAAAGATTAAAATTCATAGTCTTATTGTGCTGTAATTAATTATATCAAAAGGTTATTAAAAAGCTTGGAATAACTTCCTCTTCAGTTACAGCAAACATGGCAGGAAGTGCTAATGTAAGGAAGTTACCACATCTTCAAGGCAAGTGTTCACTATGAGTAGAAAAGAAGCCACTGAAATGGAAAGTGACTGTACTTATTTAGTTTATAAGAATATAAGAAGAGCCCTCATTCATCAGACCAGTGGCCAGTCTAGGCCAGCATCCCATTTACCTCCAGTTGCCCTGGAGGATAAACAAACAAGACCAAGACCTCTCCCATTTTATTTATCCTTTTCTTCTTGTTATTACTAAGAGTAGGTGGGAAAGAGAGCTAAAAGGTAGGGATCTGCCTCTATCCAGTCTCCCCTGTCACACTGCTGTATTTAAAGTAGGGTTGGACAGATTCATAGAGAAGAAGCCCATTAATGGCTACTATCCATGACAACTAAAGGACACCTCCATATTCAGAGGCAGTAAACCTCCAAAACATCAATACTAGGAGGCAACATCAGGGAAGATGCCCCCAGGGCAACTGGATGGACACTGTGTGAAACTAGATGCCCACCAAGATGAACCACTGGTCTGATTCAGCAGGGCTCTTCTTCAGAGGTGTAGCTAGGAAAAATGGAGCACAGGGCAAAATCTGAGTTTTGCGGGGCGGGGGCGCCCATGTAGGCGACCACCCTCCCCGACCACAACCAAACAAAAAATTTTGCACCAGGTCATTTCAGTCACCATCACATTATAGAACATGCCCCAACTCACAAATCTGAACACAGCAATGGTTCATGCCACACAGTGGAAATATTTTTTTGACATTTTCAAAATGCTTTCAAAATGTTTTATTACTGCTGAGAAAAAAATATAAAAATAAAACAAAAGGACCCCAAAAGGAACTTCTGAATGGCTTTCATTTGTTTTCCTGTATGACACTAACCCTAATCCTGTGATCCATGGGCAGGGAGGTGTTCTGGGGATGTGGCGGGGGGGGGGGGCTGGCAGAGGGGTGCTCCAGCCTCAGAGCTTTTTTTTTTTAAGCCAGAGAAGGATCCTCTCTCAGCTAAAAAAAAAAAAAAGGAGGACGCTGGAGCACAACTCTCTGAGAACCAGCCACAAGGCAGCAGCACCAAGATGGTCAGGATGGGTTGGACTGAAAACAAGAAGACTGTTGGATCTACTGGTTCAAGGGACAAGGGTCATCGTTCTGCATGCAATTTGTGGGGTGTGTTTGTATTGCAGGCTGTTCTGAAGGACTCATGGTGGTACAATATTTTAACAGTACAAATCAATGTATAAATATCATATGTGCTTAATCTGAAGCAGATAAACACACTCCGATACTATCACTCAGAATCAGACAAAATCTTGATTTCAATATTAATGTCTTAACACAGTCCACTCTTTTCTTGATGACATTTCTGAACACTGGTTAACCTCAAAGGCCAAAATATGGGGTATACTTCCACAAAAAACAACCCTGGGCAAATACAGCATCTTCACCACAAGGTATGGGGTGCTGTTTTTCCGAGCGTGTCCATCACTCTTCATATCCCTCTTAAGATCAGCATATGTTAAGGTTAATTGTAGACTCTCCTTCTTTTTATCACTTTCCTAGAGCAGCAGGTCCACAATGATACTTACTGAACTGATGCAAAATCACCTTCTACAGGTGTTTTGGAAGTGAGGCCAAGGGCACTTTCACACATGCAGAATAATGCATTTTCAAGCCACTTTCAATGCACTTTGCAGCTGCATTTTACTGTGCGAAAGAGCAAAATCCACTTGCAAACAATTGTGAAAGTGGATTGAAATTGCATTATTCTGGAAATGCCAAAGTGCCCCAAGAACAGTTCATACACTTTACAAAACCAACAGGATAGGCATTTGGCTGGCCAAAACACGCACACACTGGATTGACCAAATTGCCAATTGATCAGCACATCACAAAAAGAGAAAGACTGGAAAACCAACTTTAAAAAATACAGATAAAAACTCTCCTGGAAGCACAGCACTATGAAAAACCACATGGACACACACAGGAAACAGCCCTATCCCAAGCCAGAACTTTTGGTCTGTCGGGGTCAGCACTGCCCACTCTAACTCTCACTGGACACAGCTCTGCTGGGTCTCAGTTGGAAAGTCTTCCACATAACCTCCTACCTGATTTTTTTAAACTGGAGATGCCAGCAATTGAACTGGGGACTTTCTGAATGCAAACTAGATGTTCTTCCACAGAGTCTTGCCCCCAAACTTCTCCCCTCCCCTCCATAAAGGCAGAGGACTCCGCAGAATCCTGACTTCTGCACACTTGGGGGTGGGGGGTGGCTTTTCTGCATGTACTGTAATACTATAATACTATATAAACTATAATACTAATGAAAAGCCCAGAAAAAAATGAAAGGTTGGCCTATCTGGAAGTGTTTTTTTCTTCAACACGATTCCACACATCCAATTTTTCTACTCTCTCACCCAGAGGAAAAGTGGAAATATTTTATATTACAACCAATTGGAACAGTGTGTTTCTTTTTTACTTACATTTTTCCCTTTCCTTTTTAAGGGAAACACATCTATTTATTTGAACCCTTATTTATGTTGCTTACTAAGTGCAGCCTTGTGTGGAATGGGGTAGAATGAAAGGAGAAAAGCTGACCCCCCCTCTTAACAGCCCAGCTCAATCCTAAACACACTTACTTGGGAGTAACTGCTACTGAATTCAGTGGGATTTACTTCAGAGTATATGCTTCCAGGTTTGCACTTCAAGAGGTTCTTTTTAGTTGACTAGAAGAGGGATTTGGGGGGGGGGACTGTTTAATTGCGGTGGTTGAGTTTCCTTTTGACGGGGATGGGTGAGTTCTGAGATAAAAACTGAAATCCTGATTCCAGAAAATGTTAAATCCTGCTGTCCAAACCAGTCCAGTGTCCCTTTACTAAGGTGACCAGACGTCCCGCTTTTGGCGGGATAGTCCGGCCTTAAACCAATCTGTTTTGTAATTGTCCCGATTTTGCCTTCTGAGGCGCTCCCCTTTTCCCGCCCTGTCACAGGGCGGAAAACAGGGGAACGCCCCAGAAGGCAGTGCGGCAGCCTCCTGCGCACGCAGCTGCAGGAGCGCACTGCCTTTTGGGACACTCCCCGGTTTCCCACCCTATGACAGGGCGGGAAACCGGGGAGCGCCCCAAAAGGCAGTGCGCTCCTGTGGCTGCGCGCATGCCCGTCCCGGTTTTAGAAGGTGACAATCTGGTGACAAACTCACAAGCCAGTCCGGCTGAGCTCAGTCGAAGTAAGCCCCCCCCCCCCCATCACAAGTCCCTCTTGTCTGAGCAGCCGATGCGCTCCGAGCAAGTCAGGGAAGTGAGAGGAAGAAGAGGATTGTTAAAAAAAAAAGTATAAACAAAAAAAACCCCGTTCCTGGAAGAGGCCAAAACCAAAGCAGAGGGCAGCTCTGGGAAAGGACAGGAAAAGGGAGTTTCTTCCTCCCCCCGCCCCCAAGATCTACCGTGAAGGGCGAAGGAGCAGGGAAGGGGAGAAGTCCAAAGCCCTTTGCGCCCCAATAACTTCCACAACAGCCAAGACACAAAACAAGGCACCAACTTCTGCAAGTAGCAGCAGGGAAACCACAATGAGATTCCCGGGAAATGAAGGGAAGCCTGGACGCCCCGTGCATTCCACCCTCACACACCCTCCTCCGGCTGAATCTGGCCCCAAACCAGGTCCAGATGCATCTCTGGCGCAAAACTGAAAGGGCTCCTTCCCCACTGTGGTCCGCCTCCCCCCCCCCCGCCCAGCTGGACCTGGGAGACCCCCTGCCTGGTCAGCACCCCCGCCCTCTCCCCATTGTTCCCATCTGGGCACCCCCTCACCATGTGCTGCACTCCTCTCAGCCATTAATGGGGGCGGCAGGGCTGGCAAACAAGTCGCTGCTGTTGCCGCTGGAGGGTCTGAGCCATTAAAGGTGCTGGGAGGCAGCGGCGGTGGACACAGGAGGTGAAGGGAGGCAGTGGGAGCGGAGGGGGAGCGGCGGAGAAGGGTTGCCATGGCTAGGGCGAGCTCGCTGGCTCCCATAGGGAAAGCGGAGCCCAAGCAAGAAATGCAGGGCAGGGAAGGCGAGGAGAGCCTCGCTGGTCAGAAAAGCAGGAAAAGGGCACTGCTGCTGTTGGTTGGCTGTCTCCCTCCCGGCCGGCTGCCTGGAGGGGAGGCTTCTACGGCTGGAAGCCAAGAGGCGCAGGCCTCCTCCTGGGCATGGTGCACTGAGGCTGAGCCACACCCCTGCTCCTTCCCAGAAGTGTGGAGGGGATTTTTTCCGCCCCCCACGTGACCTTGCAAGGGTGCACCCGGGACAAGGCGCCCCGGATGTCCACGTTGGTGCTTCACCACTGCTCTTCTTACGTTCTTAATCCAGAACAAGATGGTACTGGCTTTTCCCCAGCAGCATAATAAGAAGCCCCTACAGTAAATGAGAACATCCTGACAATGCCATGCCCACTGTGAGCACAATTTAGCTGCTTCTTTTTCCCCTTTGAGCCAAAGAAAATAAAAACCTCATGTGTCCCAGCTCAAAGCAAAAACTGGGGGTGGCTGAGAGTGGAGCAGCCACCTGGGCAGTCTATCTGTAGACACTAGAGCCCTGTTCATAAGTTATGGTGCTCCCATGTGCAATGTACCCTGGATTTTTTCTTTATACATAATGCTAAGTAATTTTCACTTAACATTGAATGCAGGTACAGCTGAACATGTGATTTAAACCTCATGCTGGTCCCAATTACAAAGTGGATATACATTGGCTACAAACAGGCTGTAATCCATTCAGTGTAACATTTGAATAGTGCTCTTTTTTTGCCTTCAAGTCACATTTGACTTATAGCAAACCCTGATGAGGTTCTGAAGGCAGGGGGCATTCAGAGCTGGTTTGCCATTGCTTGTCACAGCCCTGGTATTCTTTGGAAGTCTCCCATCCAAATACTTGCCAGAGTTGACCCTGCTTAGCTTCTGAGATCTGATGAGATCAGACTAGTCTGGGCCATCCAGGTCAGGGCTGAATAAGCCTTAGAAGGGGGGTATTAAGCTCCACTGTCAAAATGGCTCAGGGAGAAAGTGAGAGGTTCAAGTCAAGAAATACATGATCAAATTGTATTACTTTTGGTTGTGGTGGGTTTTCTGGGCTGTGTGGCCGTGGTCTGGTGGTTTTTGTTCCTAACATTTCGCCTGCATCTGTGGCTGGCATCTTCAGAGGTGTATCACAGAGGGACGTCTGTTAGGGATACAGTGTGTCTGATGAGAAAATTACACTCAATCATTTGTCTTCTCTCCCAGGGAATATTTGGAGTTATGCTGCCATCCTATGTTCACATGCAAGCATAGCTGAAAAGCTGATGCAAAGAGAGTCAGAATTTTAAAAGGGTGACAATTTTTGAATGCAGTATTATTTTCTAATCAGGCAAGTACAGGATCTATTTTTATAGCATTGCTTTGACATCGTCATGAGTTGCTCTTCAAAAGAAAGCAGTAACATGAGAGCAAACCTTGCAGACTGTCAGATGGCTTGATCAAGCCCTGTTTAAGCTCATGTTAAAAGAACCACTTCTTGTTTATTTAGGCTGATTTTGCACTTTCTAAATGCTCCATGGCTTAGCCAGGAAGGCTTCTCACCCTGCTTGTAGTTCCCCACTGCTGCCCGGCTCTTTCTTCGCTGGAGTCAGGGCCGGTGATGTAAGCCCCGAATGGTTTCCCACAAGCCCAGGGCTTTCCCATGAACACCACTTAAGCACCATGAGCTCTTCTGAAGTCTCTTTCACTCTTTTATTTACTTATTCATTTTCTTCATTTATTCCCCACATTCTCCCCAGAAAAGACCCAAAACAGTTTATATTGCTCTTCTGTCCTCTATCTTATCCTCACAGCAACCCTGTGAGGTAAGTTAGGCTGAGAGTGCGTGACTGGCTCAAAGGTCACCCGCCAGCTTTAATGGCAGAGTGGGGATTTGGCCCTGGGTCTCCCAGCTACCTATATCAACACTCTAACCATGACACCTCTCACACAATCTGTACAGAAACCCTAATGTGTCTTCTTCTTTCCTCCTCTCCACCAGGAGAGAGTGCATCCTCCATGTCCTGCAGCCACTTAGGACTGCCAACAACTTGGAGTGGGAAAGATGTCCTAGAACTCCACGTAACACTAAGGCAAACCTGAGCACCTGCCTTTGTATTAACCCTAACCCTAACCCTAATCTATTCTTTTTGTGTTTTGTTGCTGTTGTTCTATGTATGCCAATAAAGGCTTTTCTTTTCTTTTAATTTAATTTATTTTTGTTACAATTTTGGGAACAAATTTTAGGGTTAAGGGTGAGGGTTAAGGCAAGGACAGGGGCTCAGGCTTGTTTTAGTGTTACGTTGAGTTGTAGGGCACAGTCTGAGAAAAGGGCTATGGTCAGTTTTAGGTTTCGGGTTTTTATAACGATTTTGGGAACAATTTATGGATGAAAAAATTAAATAAAAATAATAAATTAGGGTTAGTGTTAAGGAATCAACAGGCGCTCGGTCTTGCCATAGTGTTACTCTGAGTTCTAGGGCACAGTCTGAGAAAAGGGCTATGGTCAGTTTTAGGTTTCATGTTTTTGTTACAATTTTGTGAACAATTTATTACTGAATACATTAAATAACAATAATAAATTAGGGTTAGGGTTAAGGCAAGGACAGGGCCTCAGGCTTGCCTTAGTTTTTCGTAGAGTTCTAAGGCACAGTGTGAGAATAGGCCTATGGTCAGTTTTAGTTTTCGTGTTTCTGTTACAATTTTGGGAACAATTTATGACTGAATATATTAAATAAGAATAATACGTTAGGGTTAGGGTTAAGTCAAGGGCAGGGGCTCAGGCTTTCCTTAGTGTTATGTTGAGTTCGAGGGTGCAGTCCGAGAATAGGGCTATGGTTAGTTTCATGTTTCCAGTTTTGCCTCAACCCTTGCCCTTGCCGGAACCCTAACCCTACGTTTTTATTTTAAGTTAATTTAGTCAGTCATAAATTGTTCCCAAAATTATAACAAATACCCGAAACCTGAAACTGACCCTAGCCCTGTTCTTGGACTACGCCCTAGAATTCAATGTGACACTAAGGCAAGCCTGAGCCCCTGCCCTTGCCTTAACCCTAACCTTAACCTATTATTTTTATTTAATTTATTTTTTGTTACAATTTTGGGAACAATTCATGACTGAAAACAAGCAAGGGCAAGGGTGATGGCAAAACCCCGAAACCTGAAACTGAGCATAGCCCTATTCTCGGACTGCGCCTTAGAACTCAACGTAACACTAAGGCAAGCCTGAGCCCCTGCCCTTATATTAACCAGAGGCATAGGTACAATGGGGACAAATGTCCCGGGTGCCCACCATCTGGGCTCATTTCTACTTTTTTGGGGGTTTTTTAGTGTTTTTACTTATTTGCCAGCAGGGGCACAGTTGTTAGGCTAGCGACACCAAAATTTCAGGCTATTGTCAAGTGACACTCCTGCTGATACCACCCAGGTTTGGTAAAGGTTGGTTCAGAGGGTCCAAAGTTATGGACCCCCAAAAGGGGTGTCCCCATCCCCCACTGTTTCCAATGGGAGTTAATAGTAGACGGGGCTACCCTTTTGAGGGTCCATAACTTTGGACCCCCTGAACCAAACTTCACTGAACCTGGGTGGTTTCATCAGGAGAGTCTCCTGAAGATAGCCTAACATTTTGGTATTGTTAGCTTAAACACTGCTCCCCTGACTTGCACCCTCAAATTTTTCCCAGGTTCTCTCTTTAAATCCATCCCCTTTGGAGTGGATTTAAAGGGAGACTCTGGGATCCCTAGATTTAAAAAAAATTGAAAGTATTGTTGAAGGCTTTGACGACCAGATTCAACTGGTTGTTGTGGGTTTTACAGGCTGCGTGGCCGTGGTCTGGTAGATCTTGTTCCTAATGTTTCGCCTGCATCTGTGGCTGGCATCTTCAGAGGTATATCACAGAGTGAAGTCTGTTATAAGAGAAGTCTGGACACAGTGTATAACAGACTTCTCTCTGTGATACACCTCTGAAGATACCAGCCACAGATGCAGGTGAAACATTAGGAACAAGATCTACCAGATCATGGCCACGCAGCCCAGAAAACCCACAACAACCAACATTGAAAATGATGCTGAAACAGCATCACTTTCAATGTTGTTTAAACTAGGAAGCCCAGAGTCTCCCTTTACAGTGGATTTAAAAGGAGAATCTGGGCTGTCTAGTTTAAACAACATTACTAGTGATGCTGTTTCAGGGTGGATTTCCCCCCTTCAAAAATAGCATCACTTTCAGTTTTGTTTAAACTTGGGAGCCCTGGGTGTGCTCAGACTTGTATGTTGGAGCATGTTCTATAATGTGATGGTGACTTTGAGATGACCTGGTGCAAAAAATGTTGTTTGGTTGTGCTGGGTGAGGGTGGCTGCCCATATGGGATAGGGGGCGCAAAACTCATTTTTTGTCCCCGGCTCCATTTTCCCTAGCTATACCTCTGCCTCTGACCACAATGTGGTAGCTCATTGGCCAAAGGAGTGATGTCTCCCCTACAAACCCACACGATTTATTCGTAACCCTCTTCTTTCTGCAATAAACTAAGAGGGGTACGCACAGATGCGCACTCATTCATATTAGCTTCACAACAACCGTGGGATGTAGGCTATGCTCAGTGTATATGACTAGACCGGGGTCACCCAGCGAGCTTCCATGACAGAGCCTGGATGCACGAGATTCTAGTCTGGCACTCTTACCACTGAACCACGCTGCCTCCTTTGCCTTCCTCGGCTCTCCCTCTTCTTTCCAGCCACGCAGAACTGCAATTTTCCTCCCATGCGTAAGAGGTCGCTGCCGGGCGACTGTCACGAGCGAGGAAGGCTTTTGTCGTTCTCGTCTTCACTTAATGGTTCCCCGCCTCTTCCCTCCTCCTTGGTGACGTTACACAGAGAGCGGAAGTAGCGTGAGCGGAAAACAATAAGGAGGATGGCGGCGGTCGAGGGGAACGAGGTAAGAGGGAGACGGAGGTGTAGTAACTTTGTTTATTATTAATTTCCATTGGCTGCTTTTCCGTTCCTTTTATGAGATTCCCTGGATGGCTTTGGCTTTATAAGGCGAGAACTAACCTCTTCAGTTGAACTCTGAGATCCTAGTCTGATACTCTAACTACTACGCTGGGCTGGCGGAGTCTCCAAAGAAGGGGTTGGGTTGTTTACGATACAGGAGAAGAAAACCATTGCCCAGTGAATTGATTACATTTATTTGTTCTCGTCGCATTTTGCCTTTCGTTTCCACCAGGGAACTCAGGGTGGCCTGAATAGATTGCCTTTTTCCATTTGATCTTCACAACAGCCTTGTGAGTTGGGCTCGGCTGTCAGGGATTATCTGCTCCTGGATTGGTGGGAGTGGCGGTTGAACCTGGGCCTCCGCAGTAGTAGTCCAGACCTCTAACCACTATACCACATTATGGAGGAATAGATAGTCTCAGAGCTACAACTTCTGGGGTTAGTGACAGCAATTCTTTCACTTAAACGAGTTCATTTGTCTAAGATCTGCATATCCCCAGTCCTGCATTAGCCTCTTTGCATTCCATGTGGTTTTCAATTTTCTTTGGTCCATCCTTGAATTCTTCTCTGGTTGCTGGAACATATACCCTCATACCTTTCCCATCCCTTAACTGACTCTTTCTCTATTCCTCACAACAGTTAACTGGTAAAATTAATGAAAGGTGGGTGATAGAAGAGCCTTGGTTAAGGACAGCAAGAGCATGTGTGGGTTCAGCTGGGAAAGGAAAATTAATTAAATACTAGAAAGCAATTAAATACTAGATTAATGTTGGATGGTGGGATATTTAAAAGATGAAATATAAGAAGTGGTGTACCTAGACGGTGAAGTTGATGCTGTACAGTTATTTATAGAAACAGAAATGCTACTATATAAAAAAACAAAGGGTCAGGTTCTCATGTGGCATAAAAGAAGGACGTGAGAAATAGCTTACTATAGGAGATAGACTAGAGGGTGATACTGTGTGGTAGTTTGGGTTGTAGAAAGTGTTGGCTGCTACCCACACTGCAAACACCCAGGCTTTTCTGCAGTCTTTCCCAAAACTTTGGAGTAAAACAGGTTCAAGAAAGATCAGGAAAAGTTGTGGAAACTCCTGGATGTGCATGAATGCACCACAAAATTGTATGGGGAAAGAAGAAAAAATCCCAAATCCTCAACTTTGGGAGATAAGTCATACAGAAGTCATCATTACAGAGTACTGGGGACTGTGGAAAATGCCCTCCAAAGGAGTCTTGGCAATGATAAGTGGGTCCATTAGTCAACATTTGATTCCCCACAACCACCAGTGTCTAATTTTTTTTCCTATGATGCCATAAATCATTTCAGAATACTTTGGCCACATATGACTCTTTGGTCTGCGTAACACATGAACCAATGATTAGCAAGTGACTCTCACCCTTAAACTGTTTCTCTGTTGTTACGGTTGAGGAATGCCTGGAAATGAATTTTCTTGTTTAAGTAGGTTCACTAAAATTAGAATTCCTCAGTCCTAAATCATTGGCTGAGGGAAGGTGTGTGTGTGTAGATTCATAATAGTTCTTAGATCCCTGAAACTAGGTTGTTGAGCCTGCTTCTTCTGTACCTATACTTTATAAATCAGAACTTCAAAACATGTTTTCTCACATAACATTTGTGTCACAATTACAGGCCTCTGCTAGCACCTCAGAAGATCCTGCTTCCATTGCAGCAGAAGATATGGCTGTACAGAAGAGAGAGGAGCGGCTTAGGAAATTCAGAGAACTTCATTTAAAAAGAGTAAGCTCTTCAGTCGAGGGGTTGGTGCTTCCAGCTCTGAATCCTTTTTCTCGTTGAGTTTTACATGTGACAGTAACTGTAGCCAGATTTCTCCATCAAGGTCTTCTGCTGCCCCATTGAGTAAAAAAAATTAAGTCCTTTGATTTTAAATTGTCTCATTAAGTCTAGTGCCAGATGTCTTGTGCCATTTGGTACATATCCAGCAATGTGCCTACTGCTGCAGAACAGCAGAGGGAATGAAAATTCCTTTTGTGGCCTATGTGATCATTTCAGTAGTCAAGATGAAATTGGATTTTGATTGGCAAGTTGAAATTACATTAAGAGTTCTTGTAGTCTGAGTCTAAAATGTGATTTCATGCTATTATGTCTGTTATTAAGGTATATTGCTTTAAACACTGACATGTAGCATAATATGCAAGTCTCACATTTAACCTACAATGCAAAGGAGTGGGTGGGGCCAGCATAATTACACACAGTATGTCTGCATTTTCGAGCTTCAGTAATGAGTTGAAAATGAGTCTTTCCCACTCTGTAAGTAACTAGGAACTGTACAGCTGTTTCCCCTTCTGATTTCAGCAGTCCAGAATCGTCCACTGCTGATAACAGGCAGGCTACCAGAGTCTTTCTGTATGTGCTTGTATTTTAGAATGAAGCTCGCAAATTAAATCACCAGGAAGTTGTGGAAGAGGATAAAAGATTGAAGTTGCCAGCAAACTGGGAAGCCAAAAAGGCCCGTTTAGAATGGGAACTGAAGGTGGAGGAAAAAAAGAAGGTAAATTTTCGCATGCATGATCAGTTTGTTGGCACATTTTTATCCCCAAATTCAATTCCATCACTGCCCCAAGACATGCTTTGGGCCCAACTTGCACCTAGCTTTCATTAGCTTTTTGTGTTCCCGCTGGCCAAGAACAAAATTCAGGAGATATAACATTATTAATCTTTTACAGCACGATCCTAGGTTGCTTTAGTAGAGAGTAAATCACCCTTTATGCAATGCAGTTTGTGACCACATTTGGTAAGGGTTTTATACAGCACTGTTAAATGCTGAAAGCATCAGGTATGCTCCCTCGGTAATCCCCAGCACCCTATAAAATGGATTAGTATGTTTTGAGTCCAAAAGCAAGAAAAACAAGTTAGCTGCATTCGGAGAGACAAGACTTTGTAGTTTAATAGAATAAGATCACAGTGGGAAATGGATGTTTGAAATAATCCTGACCCACATTGTTGTAACTATAGCTACAGATAACCTTGGGTTTACTGATGTCATATCCTTTTCTAAACTAGGATCACCTGAGAGGTCAACCAAAATATGTAGATATTAGAAAGGAAAAATCTGCATCACTTTCCAATCTTTCATACGTATTTTTGGAGGCTCAGGGAAAAACAGCTTGTTTGCAACATTTCATGATCACATAGCCCTGTGTTTTCTGGAAAAAGTTTCAGCCAAGCTTCCATGGCAAAGCATGGATTCAAACTTGGATGACCCACATCCTAATACAACACTATCCAGTATACCATGGCATCTCTCAGCATTGTTATCTATTTTCCTCACTACTGCGGGCCTGGTCCAGTTTGCTCTCTAATCCACTCCATGCTATTTATAAAGATTAAATATTATAAATAAATATATGTATTTAAAAACTCACAGATCTACAATGTAAGGTGTAATTTGGCCCTTAGTTGTATTTTGAGGAGGGCATGCTTCTTCTTGAGAAGATTCTATAGGATGCATGCTTTATACTTGTGCTCCAAATTCCCTTAATCCTTCTTGCAATATGGTAGGAATGCATAGCAAAAGGAGAAGACTATGAAAGAGTGAAACTGCTAGAAATCAGCGCAGAGGATGCAGAACGATTTGAGAGAAAGAGGAAAAAGAGAAATCCAGATCTTGGATTTTCAGGTAAGGGTTGAAGTGTTTGCCCATCAGCTCAGTCTATGAATGCAATTGAAACAAGAGCCATTGTTAAAATAGGGCTGCCCTGACCTGGATGGCCCAGGCTAGGCCAATCATGGAAGCTAAGCTGGGATGGTCCTTGGTAGTATTTAGATGGGACCAGCCAGAGAATCCAGAGGCTGCCAATGGCAAATCTCCTCTGCATGTCTCTTGTCTTGAAAATCCTATGGGATCTCCATAAGTTGGCCTCTTCTACCGCCTGAGACTGGCTTCTTGCCCAACAGCCTTTTTTTCTTTGCTCAACAGATTATGCAGCTGCTCAGTTGCGTCAGTATCAGAGACTGACCAAGCAGATCAGACCTGACTTGGAGAAGTATGCAAAACTAAGAGAAGAAAGGTAACTCTGGCTTTTGATGGTTTCACTTCTTAGTCGTGTACCTGTGGCCCAGTTCTCCCACTTGCCTGTGAACTGCCTTCCATGGGTTCGAAGCGCGAGAGTGACTGAAAGAGTAGCTGTCAGAACTGAAAGCTACAACAACCCATAAAGCATCCCTGTCTGAAGGATAATCTTCTCCCATATGTTCCTGTCCAGGAATTAAGATCAAAGGGAGAGGTCCTCCTGACTGTCCTATCAATCAAAGATGCTCAGTTGGTTGGGTATGGGAGAGAGGGCATTTTCAGTGGCAGCCCCATGATTATGGAACAACCTCCCCAGCGAGGTGTGCCTGACTGTCACTTTCTATCTTTAGGAGGCAGCTGAAGACTATTTTATTAGGACTACATTTAATTAAAGCAATACTAAACTGATTTTTTTTTAAAAAAATTGTCTATGTTTTTATGTTTATTATTAATAGTGTAAACTGCCTTGGGCTTCATAGGAGGAAATTGAGATAATAAATATTTAAAGAAAGAAAGCAACCTCCCTGAGACAAAAGAAAGTGCTCTTCGGGTCATTCATCATTGGATTGATTAAGAATTATGTGGGTTTGTAGAGTTCATAAGGTACTTCCTTCCTCAGTTGGGCAAATTCAGTGTTTTGTGTGCACGATAAAGCAAGGTAATAAATAGATAGTGGGTTTCTGGTAGGCAGGAGTGTCCTGAAATTCTGTGATGGCTTTTTAAAATTCTTCTCAATTAGCCATTTGGGCAAGTAGGGATTCTCTTTCCACCCCTACCCCTGTTGTGGGTGGTTTCCATGCTCAGTGCATATGGACATATAGGGTAGATGCTGAATGTTAGTTTACCTAGAAGAGAAGAAGAAGAAGAGTTTGGATTTATATCCCCCCTTTCTCTCCTGTAGGAGACTCAAAGGGGCTTATAATCTCCTTGCCCTTCCCCCCTCACAACAAACACCCTGTGAGGTAGGTGGGGCTGAGAGAGCTCCAAGAAGCTGTGACTAGCCCAAGGTCACCCAGCTGGCATGTGTGGGAGTGTACAGGCTAATCTGGATTCCCCAGATAATCCTCCACAGCTCAGGCGGCAGAGCGGAGAATCAAACCTGGTTCCTCCAGATCAGAGTGCACCTGCTCTTAGCCACTACACCGTTGCTGCTCCCTACAGCTTCGTCTAAAAAATAAAGTGGGCTTGCAGAGAGGGCATTAATGCAAGGTGTTAAGTTGTGTAATCAGTGCAACCGTCTTGCTTGCAGTGGAGTGTCTGATTGCTTTGAATAGGGTGTAGGTTTGTATATTTAGTCTTGGAACAGCATCTCTACTTGTCTTGATGGCACTCTTGTGTTCCTAGGATAAAGTGTCATAGGAAACTGATTTTAACCAAAGCATTTTTCTGATTTTCCATATTAAAGTATCACTGATTTTTTTCCCTTCCTTCAGTGGTGAAGAGTTTTATCCCACATCAAACAGCCTTCTTCATGGAACTCATGTGCCTTCTAAAGAAGGGGTTGATAAAATGGTTGGGGATCTTGAGAAACAGTAAGTGACTTAATTTCAACGTTGTGACTTCCTTGTGATTAACTCAGCCGACATGTAAAAGAATTAGATTGACAGGGTAAAGAAGAAAGAGCAGTGCAAGCAGGGGCTGATGGGAATTGTAGTCCACAAACATTTGAAACACCAGAGTTAGACACCTCTATCTTACATGAATGCCAATATGGTTATTTACAAATGCAGATATGAGCACAAAACAATTTGGTTATCCAACCTCAATTCCCCCGATTTCTCTTCCAGAATCCAAAAGCGTGAGAAATACAGCCGGAGGCGCTCTTACAACGATGATGCAGATATTGACTACATTAATGAGAGGAATGCCAAGTTCAATAAGAAAGCTGAAAGGTTCTACGGCAAATACACAGCAGAGATCAAACAGAACTTGGAAAGAGGAACTGCTGTCTAGATTTGAACATGCGCAATACAAGGACAACCGCAAAACCATCCTGATTGTACAAAGACAGCATATTGTAAAACCTGTCTCTTACAAGCAACCTTTTAAAACTGTTCAAATAACTTAAATGCAAAGATAGAATTTATCAGAGGTATAAAAAGTTCACTACGTGCTTAAATAGTTGCATAGCAAAGAAATTCAGTTTTTACTTTTGACCATGAGCAGTTTTCATGTGAGATGTTTTTTCAGTTTTCAAAGTTTCTGTGGGAAAATAGTTTTTTAACTAATGCTCTGCTGTAAAATGTTAACTACAAAGGCTTGATTAAATTATCCTGTTGTCTCAACAAATACTTCTTTGCAATGTGGCAAAATTTCAAGGAAGGCAAATGAAAACATTCATATGTTTTCTTGAATTTTATATTCCTGATTGCATCGCCACCCCCACAGAACATTTTGTTAACACAGCCTGATGAATAGCCACATTTATAACTAGCTCTCCTTCATTTTATATCTGTTACTATAATGGGAGAGGCCAGCATTTGGGCCACAAGTGTCATGTCCCTCTTCTGCAGCTAAATCGTGGCTTGCTGGCCTGCAGTTTGTGGTTTCTGTGGTGGTATGTTTTTCTGTGTCTGGATGGCAAGGGACTTTGGAGGTGTTCACAAAGGGCCACCTGTTGGTTCAGAAAAGGCAAACCTCTGAACTCTTTCCTTTGCAGGCAGGAAGGTCATAGGCAGATTGAAGCCACGGGCTCACTGTACTCTCTCAAGTAGAGACTGCAATTGAGGTGATTTGGGAATGAATGGGAAGCAAATACAGATGTGTATAAATGCTGTCTTTTCCAGCCTTGATTCTAACCTGCTTAATGGTATCTCCAAAATGAGGCTAGGAATCTGGGTTCTGAGCAGGACTGTATAGTGCAGTTCCCCCTAAGGGGCAAAGCATTATGCATTATGGAAAATAACATTTGTTCCAGCTGCAGCTTTCTTAGGGCAGAATTCTTATTCTCATACAAAGTACACACAGGTAGAGCTGACCTTTGTCCTTATGGGAGAGAAGCCAACCTCAAGTTCTAGAAAAAGGCTGTGCTTTCTAGAATAGGACTGCTTCCTTGGAGTATTTTTACTGTTCCTGGAGAAGAAGACCGATGCTGTTAATGAGACTCAGTGCAGGTTAGTCTAAACTAATAAAATTAGTAAGCTACAAGTACATTTCCCCCTTAAATGTGGCTACACCAGTTTCCTCAGGCTGTGGGAATGCTTGCTCAATTGAGAAATCCTGTTATGTTTTGTTCAGAACTAGAATGCAATCTGAAACCAAAATCACCATTGTATACTTGTCTACCAGCACTGAGCACATAGATCAGTGATGGCAAACCTTTTCGAGACTGAGGGCCCAAACTGTAACCCAAACCTCACTTATTTATCACAAAGTGCCAACACGACAATTTAACCAGAATACTGAGGTTTTAGTTTAGAAAAAACAACTCAAACATTACCATATTTTGTCTTAAAAGGCATTGTGCTCTACCACACACTTGGGGCTGCTGTGTAGGTGGTGGGGGAAGGCACTCTGTGGAGCTGGCATGGTGCCCAAGTGAGCTCTGGGTTATTGGACCTGCTGTCTGGTCTGGTAATGAGATGAGGGAGAGGGGGTACTTGTGGGGCGGTAGATGGTACTTACAGCAAATCAGGTTGACTCAAGAGGACCTCCCTGAACCCCAGCCAGCAACAGCCTCGAGTGGGGTGGGAAGGGGAGGCTATGAGTCTGTACTGGGGCGAAGGCACATGTGCCCATAGAGAGGGTGAGTGCCACCTCTGGCACTCCTGCCATAGGTTCACCACTACTGACATAGATGCATAAAAAGCCTGCTAAAATGGTGACCTGAAAAATATTTTTCTCTTCCCAACTTAAAAAAAGGAACATCCATTCTGAGAAAAAGTTAGGAGAACTTGAAAGTTTGCACACTCTTCTGTGTAATTTGGTTGGTCGAAATAAAAATATATTATGTGAACTGTGGTTTGCAATAAAATATCAGGCAGTCCAATGCTGGCTTGCAGCTCTTGTCTTGAACGAATTGCACTTTGAGTTGCTAATTTCCAGGTGGGGCCTGGAGATCTCCCAGAATGACAACGGATCTCTAGACTGGGGAAGGAAGACTTCCCCCTTCACCACATCGCCTGCTCTCTAAAGAGACCCCTGCTGCGTGATTGTGCTTTTTTTGAACTAAAATGATCATTGGACAGCAGCTTCCTCTCCCCCAATTTCCTGTTCCGCTCACTGTTCTTGCAAGCAGCTCCCCTCAAGCGGGCAGAGGCCGAGAGGGCATGCGCAAGGAAGAAAAGTGTCCTCCCCCACCCCACACATAAAGCCCCCTCTCCATCGCGCCTTGTAGTATTTTTGCGCATGCGTGCTCAGTTTCTTCTGGGCTAATCCCGCAAAACCTTTCCCGTGGACGCGCCTGCGCGGTGGCTCTTTCTCCATCCGGGTTCCTGATCGATATTTTGTTTTCTTGACCAGGTGGGGGGGTGGTGCTGCTGCCTTTGTCCTCGCTGCCGGAAGCGGTGGTCCTGTGAAGTCTCAGAAAAGCGGTTTCAGGGTGGAGGAGGTGGTAAGAGGGCAGTCCCGTTAAGGGAAGGGCTTTATGAAAGCTTCCCCTTTCGGTCCTTCCGATCTGGTAGTAAGTGGCTGAACTGAGAGGCAGCGGGATGTAATGGGGAGAGAGTTCAAGTGTGCTCCGTTCTGAACTGGGCGGGATGATATCAGAGTACGGTTGCCAACGCGGGTTTGGGAAATTCCTGGAGATTGGAGGCAGTGCTTGGGGTGAAGTTTGGGGAAGGGTCTCGGGTCGAGATTTTTCACATCACCTGGCCGAGCTCCTTTATCTGGGAATAATGGAGATCTAACTTGGGACCCTCTGCATGCAAAGCAGATGCGTCACCTCTGAGCCACTGGACTCCCTCCCAGTATGGGTCCTAAGGGAGCTCATGAATGATACAAGTGCATATATGAGAATGGGGGTGGGGGATTTTATGGACTCTGGTGATTCAAAAAGGGACTTAAATGTCCTTAAAGAGTTTTTTGGAAATGAAATTTGTATCTGCATTAGGGAATAAGTAGTACTATATAGGAATTAGTATGTATATGTTTAGGCACTTTATTGCACATTAATAGAGCACTTGCACCTTTATTCCCTGTGTATATGTTTCTATTTTAAGCCATTGGGCATAGTGTAAATGGCATGTTTTATTGTAACCTGCTCGGAAAACACTCAGCAACTGTGGTAAAGGGTGGGTAATAAATAGAAATAGAAATAAGAAGAGCCTTGTGGGATCAAACCAGTGGTCTACCTCGTCTAGCATCCTGCTTCACAAAGTAGACAGTAATTTGTTGGGGGGACAAAATGACAGGATTTAGAGGTTAAGGCCTTCCTCTGATGTTGTCTCAGAGATAAACACATCATACTGTGACATGCCTCTGAAATTGCCAGACATAGATGCGAGCAAAATGTTAGGAGTGAAAACTATCAGATCATGGCCACACAGCTTAGAAAACCGACAGCAACAGTTGATTCCAGCCATGAAAGCTTTCAACGATATATAGAACATAAACTGCTTGTAGTGCAAAGAATGCATCATTTTCTAGGTTTTCTATGTATGCATATTTCTCTCTCTGTGTTAATGTGCTTATATATAAATTTGGTAGTACTGTAAAAAAGGGAAGATTCGAATGAATGGTGGTAATTGTACTTTCTGGATAATATTTAGAAAGACAGAAAAGAGAGATGGAACTTGTTTTATTTCCTAGGATACTCACAGCTCTTAAACATGTCTGGATTCTTTGAGAACATGAGGTGCTCAGAGTGCATTGACTGGGGCGAAAAGAGGAATACAATTGCTTCTGTTTCTGCTGGGTTACTGGTGAGTGTACAGACCTCTTGGTTGTGTTTCCATTATTTCATGATAATTTTTCTATGCCATCTTCCTGTTAGCTTAGTGCAAAACATTCACCGGCATTTAATTTTGATAGCATCTTGCTCCTGTAAATGTGAGTGTGGGAGAGACCACAGTAAAAGCAAACTTAGAGCTGGATCCTATGTATGTGATATTTAGAGGTAAGCTCCATAGTAGTCAGTAGATCTGAATGCAAAGGAAGTGTGCATAGTATTGCATACACTTTATTTGGATGTTACTGCATGTGCCGAGTGATAAATTGTAGAGTGACAGCCGCATTAGTTTCTTTCAGGAAGGACAATTAAGTGCATTGTAGCAGAAGATTCAAGGTCTCATTTCATTAAAGGCATGCCATAGAGCATTAGCCTGAACAGGTTGGGAACTGTGGGGCCAGAAGGCCTTGAAATACAAGATATGTGGTTTGTGTCATTTCTAGACAAAGTATAACTGTCTACAAGGTAAAGAAACTAACCTGTTCTCTACAGAAGGTATTTCTTACAGTATCTTCCAAGCTATGCTATGCTAATTTAACACATGTAGTAGAAAGGAAACCTTGATTTAATTCACCCCCAAAATGAGTAGAATAGAAGAAAATGTAATTGTATAATGAATCTTTCTTACTGGTGTAGTTTTGTTGAAGAATTCTTCATTTACACCTTCTCATTGAATTCTGGATGTTGCCATATTTATGTATATGATAGAGCTTTACAGAATTACTGTACTGATGTTAGCTTTATTTTCCAAATAGTTTTTTACAGGATGGTGGATTATTATTGACGCTGCTGTTAAATACCCAAAAATGGAAGAGTTCAATCATTCATACCATGCTTGTGGAGTTATAGCTACTACTGCATTCCTCATGTAGGTATAAGCCTCATCCCAGTACTAGGTATTCTTTTAGAATATGTGTATAAATATTTGTTAAAATGTAAAATCAAATACATCAACTGGATTTGCTTAGTATGTTTTTTTTCTTTCAAGTTTTGGGCTGTTAATGTCATCACTCAACACTTGACTAAAATGTTCAGAATGCATATGAGCACTGATGTACTTGCAAACTGAAGGAATGGTTTCTGTCACAGGGAGAACACACCTAAACATGTTGCACTTTGTGGCTTTATTCTTTTAGGATCAATGCCGTTTCCAATGGACAAGTGCGTGGGGACAGTTACAGTGAAGGCTGCCTTGGGCAAACAGGTATTCTGTTTCTAATAAATAAAAATTACAGCTGTAAATCAGTGGAATAGCTTAATAGCTTCTGGAAGTACCCTGAGACAGTCTTTAAGGGTGAAACACAGGTTAAATAATTTTGTTAGCTTCAGCTAAGTGAACTGAAAACTGGACTGAGAGAATGACTTGGCCAGTGTCCTGTAACATCCATACTAGCTATTCATATGGGATGCTGCGATAAAACTGCTTGCTTCATGGTACGTGTAAATGCGCATTGTGACAAATCAAACATGTTTGAATGTTGCATTTTCAGACTTTTTGGCCATGAGAAGCTGCCACATTGAAAACTGGTGGATTTAACTTCATGTTCTTCTTAGGTCTTAGATTGTACATACTCCAACATTTTCCTTTGAGTGATGGAGATGATTGTGTTTTTTTCACTGCTTTTTTTTAACAGGGGCTCGCATCTGGCTGTTCATCGGCTTTATGTTGGCATTTGGATCACTGATTGCATCTATGTGGATCCTCTTTGGAGGCTATGTTATTAAAGGTAAGGCAACAAGTGAGGGCCACTACTGAATGTGATTGTAGTCTCCTTCTGAGCACATGTCTGATTGCAGTGTTCCATGTCCACCAATGGCACTGGATAAAAACAAAAATGGTCTTTTTACCCACAGAATCAGCTTGAGATATCACTTTTCTGGATACCAAGCTCTGGTGGCCATAACACTGCTTTTTCACTTTCTTATCCATACCTTATTCAGACATCAAATTTATTATGTGTTCTGGGGCTTATGAAATGGGAACCTGGAAAAGCTAGAAAGGATATGGGCAGGCTAGAAACTTGTTTGTGGGCTAGCAACATATTTGCAAGATTGTGATAGTACTGATTCTAGTGATACCTACACAAGTTGGATATTGGAGGGAAATATTTATTTAAAGTATAAATAAAACACTATGAAAGCACAATGAAATCAGCAATTTGGACAGCCAGTAATAAAAGCTAAATCAATCAAAATGCAGTCCTAAATAAAACTTTCTTCTGGGTAGACTTTCTGGGCATCTAATAAAACATCTTTTTCCCTTAGAAAAAGAAGAGGTATACCCAGGAATAGCAGTCTTCTTCCAAAATGCTTTTATCTTTTTTGGGTAAGCATATATTCTAGATGCATACATGCTTAAAATCTAACTTGCTTGAATGTATGTTATCAAGGGAGGTGGGGTTAGGGCTCAGGTCTGTTTAGTAGCCTTGCTTCTTAAATAATGATGGATTCAAACATCGCAGTAAGCAGTGGTTTGGACAGCAAACTCAGGTTTGGTTGTGGTGGGTTTTCCGGGCTGTGTGGCCATGGTCTGGTGGATCTTGTTCCTAACGTTTCACCTGTATTTGTGGCTGGCATCTTCAGAGGTGTATCACAAAGCCCTGTGATACACCTCTGAAGTTGCCAGTCACAGATGCAGGCGAAACGTTAGGAACAAGATCCACCAGACCACGGCCACACAGCCCAGAAAACCCACCACAACCAGTTGAATCCGGCCGTGAAAGCCTTCACCAGTACTTCAGGTTAGTCTGCCTGAAGTAAGTAAAAATTCCAGTTTGTCACGAGCCCTGGCATGAAGCCAAGGGGTCAGTTCAGCTCAACTAACTATGGTCTGTAAACTCAGACAGCTAAAAGCTCAGACGGTTTGTATTCCCAGTTTGGTAACATCTGCCAAATTCTAGTTTAATGGCGTTGTTCGTTCAGATGCCAACATTAATGATACTTTGACCCAAGTGTGTTGCCTGAACGCAGCTTGATAGTGTGGTTCCAAGCTGCAGATATTCAGTAGGGAGGCAAACATGCACTGTACACACTCAGACATATTGTTCACATTACTTGTGTGTTTTTTGGAAGAAGGCGCCTGAGCAAAGATAAGGAAGGGATGTGGCCAAACAAAGTGGGCAGATGCAAGAAGTACCTTAAATGGCTATATACAGTGGTGGGATTCAGCAGGTTCGCACAACTTCGGCAGCACCGGTTGTTAAAAGGGTGCTTGTAAACAACCAGTTGTTAAATTATTTGAATCCCATCACCGGAATGAGTTGTTAAATTATTTGAATCCTGCCACCAGAACCGGTTATTAAATTATTTGAATCCCACCACCAGAACCGGTTGTTAAATTATTTGAATCCCACCACTGGCTATATTATTATGATGTAGGTCAGGGTTTTTTTTTCCTTCTGTGGGTCATGAAGCCAGTGAAAATGGGTGACAGGCTTCTGCAGTTTTATTGATTTGTGCCTACTCTCCTTTGAAGTGGGTCACCATACAAAATGGGTTGAGAATCATTGCTGTAGTTGATGAGGATAGGTTACAGTGATCTGTCCATCTTTCTTTGCAAGGCAGAGTCTGTGCAGTAGCCTCTAGTGCCCCGTTAATCAGCCATTTACACCTACACAGAAGAGAGGAATCTTCAGTAATACATGGCTTACGGAACATTGTTCAAATATATTCATGTATTTTTCTTAACGTGATGTTTGTCAGTAGTTAAACTTTTGTTTGACTTAACTGTCCTTGTGACAAGTCTAGGGTTCAGGCCCCATGTAAAACATTATTTGAAAGGAACTGTTGGCATGGACCACAACAATGAGCTAATAGATGTCATGGTAAGAAGATAAAAAGAAAGGGTCTAAAGCTGTCTGATACAGACAGATTGTGTGCAAGAAAAAAATCACTGTTTCTTCCCTGCCCCATTTGATCCCATTCTCATTATCACTGATGAGGGTACTTGCAACTGCAACAGCTGGTTCACACTGTACCCCAGTATATAGGTTCTATGGGCAGTGATGCATGGGCGCAGGCCCTCAATTCAGTTGACTCTCTCCTGCTCTGTCCAACATGGACACAGCTCGTCAAATAATCTGAATGGATGGCCTTTGATTTGGCACACCGACAGTCCTCCCTAATCACTCTCAGGCTTTTTATACATGCCGAAGACCAGGGGTCTTCAAACTATGGCCCTCCAGATGTTCAGGAACCACAATTCCCATCAGCCCTGCTACTTGGCCATGCTGGCAGAGGCTGATGGGAATTGTAGTTCCTGAACATCTGGAGGGCCATAGTTTGAAGACCTCTGCCGAAGACTGAGGGTAGCAAAAAGTGATTGGCTGCTTTGCACCTCACAGGATTGATTCCTACTCTGAATACATCTTTGCCTACAGAATTCCCTGCATATGGAAAACATGCAGCAGCAGTGTTCTGCCCACTCTCTCTTTGCCTGCTGTTCTTTCATATTTTCAGAAGAGTATTTAAGGAAGAGAAAGATACTAGTAGGCTCCTGGAGGAGTTATGATCCTCCACCTGCAGTCTGTTCTTTTACCTCAGCATTGTTCTCCTGCATGCGTAAACAAGGCTTTGGCCTAAGGTCACAACAGCAATGAAGGTTCCTATGCCACTCATAATCAGAAGCACCTCTTCATTGTAGCTGTTTTTTCTGCACTCCCATTGCTATTAGGCACGTACTGATTATCTTGTGTCTTTTTAATTAACAGTGGTCTGGTGTTTAAATTTGGTCGCACTGAAGATTTGTGGCAGTGATTGATGGAGTGACTGTATCCATTTTTAATTTCCCGCTCCCATTTTATAAAATGCTCTTGCTCTGGTCACCAGTGAAGATGAAAACCTTCTGCACTTTAAAAATCATGAAACACATTTCCATATTTTTTTCTTTCTGTCTTTGAAATAGCTTTTGTGTTCTCGGCTCTTGACTTTTCAATATTGTATCATGTGATTAAAATGTAAAGCTGACAAGGAAAAGGTAACATTATGAATCCTTTTCACTTTTTAAAATAAATTAATACTAAACAACATAGCCTCTTTGAATATGTGGCGTCTTTTCAGAGTATAATTGCTAATTTTGAATATGCAACATTTCACAGATGAGAGTGTGTTTGCCTTGCATTTTCAAGCTGTATTGAAGGGGATACTGGACCTTCGAACCTGATCAGGGAGTACAGGTTTTAGAATGAAGATCAGTACTTCCAGCTTTTCCTTGTAAATGTACAACCACAGGGTAAGGTATGTTTTAAGGCATGCAGGCTCATGAGTGGTAGCTGCTCATACCCAGCATAAAATGTGAACTCACATAAATGTGAGATTGAAATTCAGAATGTTTACTCTCCAGTCCCAGCCCCACCCCCATCAAAATCATAATTGTCTTCGTAGATGTCCTAATGAAGTATAGAATATGAATGGTAGCGTTCTTAGAGAGTAGTGAAGCTAGTGTGGTGGAGTGATCAGAAGGTCTGATTAGGATCTGGGAGTATCAGGTTAAAATCTTCACTCTGCCATGCAAGTTTGCTAGGTGACCTTGGGCCACTCACACTGAGCCAAACCTACCTTTGCAGAGTGGTTGTAAGGATAAAATGAGCAAAGGAAGAACTGTGTCCCCATTGGGGAGAAAAGTGGAACATAAATAATGTAGCTTGTTTAACATTGTGAATAAATGTTTAATGATAAAAGCTTAACACAGAAGCGCTGGTGGTTTCAATAAAACAGCTGTTAAGTCTCATAATGATACTAACTCCACATAGTCTCACAGTTACAGAAAGTTACTCTCGCCAGTGTTCTGGTTGATGGCAATCTGGATGTCTGTATTCAGTATCCAACAGCCAAGTGGGGGAACTAGAAATGAAAGAATATTGGTGAGATGAGGGGGAAAAACCTGTGGTGTTGGAAAATATGCTGAACTTCATAGCCATGTTCATCACTTTAAAACTGTCACTTTTTATAGACCTTCACTATTCAAGCCGCATTCTTAAACATTTACTTTGACTACCTCCCCCTTGATGTGAATAGCACTATTACTAAAGTGCTTGTGATCTAAGCAGCAGAAGCAAACATAGATCTTGCGTGTTATTCCAGGAATATGGTGATCTGAAGAATTGTGATTTTCCAGTGGAAAATCATAGCCTCTCTCCCTAGGCCACAGGTGTCAAACTCACGGCCCTCCAGATGTTATGGACTACAGTTCCCATCATCCCCTGCCAGCATGATGCTGGCAGAGGATGATGGGAACTGTAATCCATAACATCTGGAGGGCCACGAGTTTGACACCTATGCCCTAGGCATTGATATCACTCTCCATCCTTGTACCAAATGTGTAAGGCATGTCTCCCATTTTAAAAAACAGGAACAGTGGGGACTTTCTTCAGGTAATCCTGATGAATTCATGGCTGAGTGAAGTCTCAGATTGAAACTGCTTAATTCCAAACTTTCAGTATTTTGTTGGCTGAAACACACCAGTAATCAAACAGCCTTAGTGCATTTCATATTTCAAATTAGCTTAGTAGGTGTCCTTAGTTGATTAATGTAGCTGAATCCTTGGCACGTCTACTGACAAAGAAGGCCATTGGATTCAGTGGGGGTTGCCATCAAGGTATGCATAGTATTGAAGTCTTTGCTGCATTAAGGGTGCCAATCAGAATTTTAAAACTAGAATTTTAAAGTCAATAAGGTTTTTTTTAAATTATTGTCTGTATTTTAAAACCGATTGTACTGAGATCTGTAGTTTGCAAATAATTCTTTGCCAGAATTTGTAAAACTCTGCCATTACTGGTAAGTGGGTAGCCATGTTGTTCTGCAATAGAAAAGCCAGACTTGAGTCCAGTAGCAGCTTAGAGACCACCAGCATTTCAGGGTATAAGCTTTGGACAGTCAAAGCTTCCTTCGCACAGAGACAGTATCTTATAAAAAGAGCATTGACTCTCAAAAGCTCATATCCTGACAAACTTATTGGTATTTAAGGTGCTACTAGCCATGGATCTTGCTCTACCAGTCCTGAGAATCTCTTATAAAAGAGAATGTCATTTAGATCCGTTTAAGCCTACAGCAAAACAGCCCAGGTGTTCTTCTCATCTAGGTCTGTAAGTTTCCCTACCCTCCTTGTACTGCATTTCTGTCCTGCTCATAAGAGGATGGTGGCTGGCTGATAGTGCCTCTTTCCTGGCAGAATCTACCCTGAATTTACAAGAAAGACTGTGGATTTAAATGGTAGCTTGTGCTTCCTGAGCTGCACCATACTATAGTTAGCATCCTATTCAGTCTTACCTCCCAATAAGCTTGATCATCGAAGTACTTGGCTACAGGTGGTGCTTTCCATAATTTACAAATTAACAAGGAACCTGGGTTTGAAAAAAAAAGACTTTGGGGAAGATGCAAGCAAATTCATTCAAATAGCTTTAATTATATTGGAACACTTAACCATTTGGCTTTTAGAATAAGAGCATTTTGCTTCAGTTCAGTAATACTTTCCAAGGCCTGAAATTTTGAAAATAATATACGTTGATAGTAATATAAGTTGATATATCCTTTACTGGGATATATTTGCTTTCTACAGCCATCATGTGGTTATGGTTTGACTGCAGACCAGGATATAAAGCCATGAGTGGAAGAAGGTAGCCTTTCTGAGCTTTGGGAGTCTTCCTATACATCAGAATTGCTCTGTGTCTCCCTTGCTTCTGGGGGCATCAGCCAAAGCTACAGGTAACAGTTTTCTGGTCTCTGCTTGTAAGGTGATGAAAAAGTTTTGCCAGGCCTTAACTTGGCAAATTATCTAAAGCGTATATACATTGGAGAGGGGAAGGGTTAAAGCTACAGGCTACTGTTAGCACCAACCATGTCCAGGTGTTAATAGTTCCCTGGGGCTGCTGAAAAAAATCATGGAATTTACTTTCTCTACACATTGTCTTCGACCTCATCAAAGCTCATCCTTCCCTTCATCACCAATATACTAATGATTTCCATCTAAATCTCTCTATCCTGGCTCCCCACCACTCCCATTTTCAATTGTTTGTTCATACTCCAGAGAAAATTAGGATGATACAAACCTGTAATAAAACCAGCAACTAGACTTAGGATTATGCTCAGAGAGAGTGCACCAAGTCCCATCAAAGCCACGTAGCCCCAGCTGCAAATTTAGAAAAAAGAACTTTCACAAACGAGCAAAGCTCTAAAGTGTCAGTCATTTGTTGATGTTCCAAAAGAGAGAGGAGTTGCGGCTCAGTGGCCTTGCGATGCCAGAATTGGCTGGGCCTGAACAAACTTTCAGGTTCAACTTACTGAGACTGATTGCTGCCTCCCCAGTGGTCTGCTATGGTAAGAATGGTGTGCGCTATCGCACCAAGCAAGCTGGGGAAGCCAAATGTGGAATGGACTCTGCAGGTATCATGGATCTTCAGATATGTATTCAAGGGTTTCTGGAGTTGGAAAGGACATATTAAAATACAGAAAAAGACATTGAATCAAGAGCTCAAATGGCAGGTCAAAAGCTATCCTTTTAATGGAATGTGGTCTGCTGGAAACAGAATTGTGTGTGCATCACACTGATGCAGAACTGGAGGGTTGCAAAATGTATTTTCCAAACTAAGTTTTATTTTATTTTTTAAGGACAGGTTTCTAGCCCTTATTGCCATAAATATGTTTGTGAATGTGTGAGCAACACTTTTTGAGCTTTAAGCTGGTAGAAGAACAAAATTTGGAAGGAGGGGGTCTATACAACTGCAACTACCGGTAATCTTTCAAAATGGTGTAAATTGCAGGGTAAATTATGTAAAAAATTAAAAATACCATTTGAACTATGCTTAATAGGCTGCTTTGGCTGTAAGAGAAAGCCAGAAGACTCTTAAGCGCAGCCCAATGGTCAGTCCTGCCAGCTGAATGTGGCACCTAGATCCTAAAAGGAAACTAGGGATAAAATGGTATCTTCAGACAACACTTTGTTCCTAGAAAAGGTTTAGTGGCAGGAGTGGGGAGGAAGAGTCAAGGCAGAAGATCACTGATGCTATATTCAACTAATCAAGGAGCGGACATTGTGGTGGGGTGGTCCCCTCCCCACTGGAGAGGGGACTAAGACGTTAAGTGTACTTTGGAGAGAATTCAAACCCCACCTCCCTGGAGCAGACTAGTAGTACTTAAAGATGCTCCACCCGTACATGCTGGCAAGTACTCTAATGGAGCTTGAACATTTCTGGGCCCCATGGGTTCTGTCATTTGAGGGGAGGTTTTAGGGGTCACTGGATTTAGGGGGGGCTCAGATATTGTGGAGGAAGGGAGCATCACCTCCCAGGGTCAAACAACTGGCCTAGTCTCTTGGATTTCCTTGAAGTTGAAGAATGCCTGTAGAGGGCCCCCAAATGTTGCCTTTGGGGCTGGTTCCAGGACCTCCACCTACTCTTTATCAGTTCCTTCAGCTTCTCCTCCCAGTATGGCAGAGCCAGGACCTTTGCATGTAATAAACAGATCTCTTCCCACCAGCAAAAGAATCCAGGAATCCTAGTGCTAGTGGCTCCTTCCTATCTTACCTGAACTGGATGGTTTGAACATTGTTAGGTGTTACCTGCAAAAAGACAGACCCCAGTACAGAGACAGTCCCAGCCAGCAGGCCCAAAGTTATTGCGATCCAAGGATGCTGGATGCTGGATGCTGAAAAGCCAACAGCAACTCCACCGGCCAGTGTGGAATTCTGGATTTGGGTCTTTGGAAAAAAACAGAAAGAAGAAGAAAAGTAGGTTGTCAACCTTGAATGGCAGTCTAATGATGTTTAGAGATTAGCTGGTGCAGCTTTTTGAGGAAGGGAGATCAGTAGTGGCCCAACCCATAGTTCAGTATGATGGAGGGTACCATCAAGTCACAGCTGACTTATGGCAACCCCATTCAGTTTTCAAGGCAAGAGATGTTTAGAGGTGGTTTACCACTACCTGCCTTCACATGGGCTGAGAGAGTTCTGAAAGAACTGTGACTGGCACAAAGGTCACCTAGCAGGCTTCATGTGGAGAGGGATGGAATCAAACCCAGTTCTCCAGATTAGAATATGTTGCTCTTAACCACTACACCTCACTGCCTTTCATTAAAACTTCTGTGCCCTGGGCATTTGCGGCTTCCAGGTGTTGGTTTGTCTTGGCCCCATTCCTCCTTGAGCCCAGAGCTATCAATGGGCTGTCTAGTCTGTTGACTTCACCCCTGTCTCTTTGCCCTCAGGTTTACTGGTCTTGCCTAATCTTGCCCCCAACCCCAACACAGCTTGGCGTTTCACATACTTCACAAGGCAGAAATATATTTGTAACTTTGCAAATACAAAGCATGACTCACAAGATGTATCATGTTAGCAGTTAAAAACATGAAGTTCCTATGGCTGCCAGCTCCAGGTTGGGAATTTCCTGGACATTTTGGCATGGAACCGAGGATGGGGTTTGGAGAAGACAGGAGAACGGATCTCTGTCATTTGGAGATGAATTGCAATTCTGGGAGATCTCCAAACCCCACCTGGAGGTTGGTAACTCTCTTGAGCACAAATAGCTGGGGCCAAATTAGGGGCCTGTGATGAATCATGGGGGGGTGGGTATATGCTACTGGAAAATTCCTGACTCTCACCTGGATTTATATCCCCCTTCCTAATCCTATTCAGTTCTTAAGGGCTTGATCAGATGAATTTCTCAGTCTTCCCCTCTTTAACTGACCTTTTCCATTGGTGACTTCCATTGGGGATTTCAAAGGGTTAGCCATGCAAATTTGTCATAGCAAAATAAAACAAAAATCTAGCAACGTCTTAAACTGCAAAAGGAGCTTTTTTGAGTCAAAGCTTACTTTGTCCAATAGATATGTGATGGAAAACCCTCCTGGAGAATTTTCATGAGGTAGGTTGGGGAGGTGGAGGAATCAAAGCTTGGTGGAATTTCACCATGAACCTTTCATATGTAAGTGTCAAAGTAAGCAGAAATATTAGTGGGGGTATTCTCTTTTAATCTACAGATTATTTTTCTGCATCTCGAGGGAGCTCATTAAGGAAGTAGAAGCCCTGCATTTGTCTGTGGGTGACTACTTTATGCTGTTTTCATTTGAGGCACCTATCTACAATAAGAAAATGCAAATAGGGGAGAGATTATTTGCAGTGCAATCATAGGCATCCATACTCAGAAGTAACTTCACATTAAGCGAGTTCAGAGTTGCCACAGTGGAAATATACACATCTGCCTTTTCCTTCCAGGATTTTATACATTTTCAGGGGCTTAGGCAGGTCAATGTAGGTGAAATGTGTGAATGGTTTACAGTTTTGCAGATTGATGGAGCTCTCTTGCACCTGTTTTGCTCCTGGATCTCACCTGCTCTCAACACTGTGTGCTTCCTTGAACATGCTCAGTCCTCACAAAGGAATAAGGGGTGGGGGTTAGAAGTGGATTCTCTTTTTTGTTAATTTACAAAGATCTACTTTTCTAATCTGGTGAGCAGGCTTTGTTTCCCTGCTCCTATACATGAAGTCAGCTGGGTGACCTTGGACCAGTCACAGTTCTCTCAGAACTCTCTCAGCCCCACTTGCTTCTCAAGGTGTCTGTTGTGGGGAGCAACACTGAGACTCCTTAAAGGGACAGGAAAGCAGGGTATAAAAACAACTCTTCTATTGCTAATACTATTGCTACATATTTGGGGGGTGTTCCCCAAGTATACAGATGCTTCTTACTTGCCTTGTGTACATGGCCCAAACATTTTACTATTAGATATTGTAGAAAATAAAGAAATATAAGACTTTCCAAAGGTACACCTACAGCCCAATCCGGGGGGAAGGGGTGGACCTACCTGTGGAGCAGTTGCAGGTCCCCGTCTGTCTGGTGCAATGGGGAAATGCATTGGCAGAGGCCCTGAAACATGGGCAGTCGGGTGTCCCCCAGCTCTGCTGCAAAAGCCAGAATTCCTGGTCATGGCAGAACTGCTCTGGCATCCAAATCAGATGCCAGTGTGGGAAGCAGGGTGGGGCATTCCTGGGGTTTGCAGCCCGTTGCACTGCTGTCCTGGCCTTGAATTTATTCCATCCTTTTGGATGGCCTATGTCCATTGGTTCCAATGGAGGGCTTTTGCTCTTTTCTCCTTCCCTGAACCTCTGGAAAGCCCTCTGGAGGTGATGGTGCAGTGTAGCAGCAGCATTGACCTTGGCCGCCGCCACAGTCTGGATCGGGCTGTTAGGGTTCCCCAAACTGCCTTGGCAAATAGCAGGAGACTTGGAGAGCAGTGCTTGGAGATGGCATAGGTCAGGGACAATGTAATGTCACCCTAGCTCTATGGCTTTCACTATAGAGACTAGGAAGATTGCCAGAGCATCCCTGTGTGGAGGCTGTTTTTCCTTCTACTCTTTGATTCCTAAAGTGCAGGACATTGGGACTAGAGATGGCCTCAACCCAGGCAGGTAAGTGGGAGGACTACATATACCTTAAAATTTAATTTTAAAGAATTTTTGAAGCAAACACATTCCTTCTGAAGAGTCCTGCTTTGGGAAGAATTCCCACCAGCTAGACCTGTTCTCACTTACCATGTTGATCTTTCCGTCTTTGTTGGTAGCCACCGAGAGTGCAAAGGCAGTGACGGTACTTGAAGCAATTGCAAAATAGGTGTTGTAGATGGCAACACTTTTGTCCCCCTCATTGTTGATCAGGACTGAATTGAAGCTGGGCCAGAATATCCAGAGGAAGAGAGTACCTGGTAGATTCCCCCACCCCAAGAGGAAAAGTTGTCATCACTGCCCTTGCAAACCTTTCAACTCTTCAAAGTCTTTCTGTAGGCAGCCCTCTTCACTTCAATATCCA
Organism: Sphaerodactylus townsendi; assembly: GCF_021028975.2. NCBI lineage: Eukaryota > Metazoa > Chordata > Lepidosauria > Squamata > Sphaerodactylidae > Sphaerodactylus > Sphaerodactylus townsendi. The sequence continues at coordinate 94,612,797 of NC_059430.1, read as the reverse complement.
CCCACACCAACTATGTACAAAGCCAATATTATAGGTCAGCCACCAAGAGGCTGCCATTTACAGGCTGAAATCCTGCAGCCTCAAAACTCCATTAATGATGCCATCAAACTCACTGTTGCTATGTAGTGGTTTGAGTGCTAGACTAGAACCTGGGAGATCCTTCTTGCTATGTAACCTTGGACCTGTCATTCTCCCTCTGCTTAAGCTACCTCACAAGGTTGTGTTGAGGACAGAATGCAGGCACCTTCTCCAACCCCGGGGTCCTCGCACTAGCAAGATGAAATATTTAGGCAAAACTTCTTCCTCAGTATCTTGGCCTTGAAAACTCTAGCCCCAATGACTTCAATGGCACCTGTGTCAATTCTCCTTTCTCCTTATCCTACTATCTGAAACTGCTGTCAGCATGAATGGGAGTTCTCAGAGAGAGAAACCTGTATGATTTATGTGGGCCTCGACCAATGTTTCTGAAAAGACAAAAGGCTGGTAGGCAAGCCAGTCTCTTGAAAGATCCTGTTAATGCCATGATGAAACTGCTGGTTTTGTTTTGTTTTAAAGAATACATAGAGACACTCTGGATTTGATCCAGAACCTGCAGTTAGATCCATAGATGCCCTGCCTGCAAAGGGCCTCTTTAGGTATACCCCTGAAATTTTCAGTTCAATCCACCACATCCCTCTCTGCCCTGGAATCAGTCCTTGCAGTGTATACACCACTCATCCTAACCCTCAGAAATGACTGACATTTTTCTTGTCATGAGTCAGTATTAGTAGCTGGCTGAATTCAGACCAACAAGATCATGAGTACAATTTATTCAACTAGTTTTGGGGGGCTTTCTTGGCAAACAAAAAACCCCATAATCCTCCTTCATTTGCTTTCTTGGCAAACAAAAAACCCCATAATCCTCCTTCAAATTTGTCTTTGATGCAGGATGCAAAGAACTGAGAATATGTCCTTTCAAGGCAAAGCTCATGCAATGTACGCTATTATCCTGAATGGGTTAGGGTTGTTAGCTGTGGGTTGGGAAATGCAAGGAGACCTTGGGAGGGGGGAGGGGGGTTTGGGGAGGGACTTCAGCAGGTTACAATGCCATTAGAGCCTACTTCCAAAGCAGGCATTTTCTCCAGTGTGGTGTAGTGGTTAATTGCAAATGGATTCTAATCTGGAGAACCAGGTTTGATTCCCCCACTTCTTCAGCTGAGTGGCGGAGGCTTATCTGGTGAACCAGATGTGTTTCGGCACTCCTACATTCCTGCTGGGTGACCTTGGGCTAGTCACAGTTCTTCGGAACTCTCAGCCCCTCCTACCTCACAACGTATCTGTTGTGGGGAAAGGAGCTTGTAAGCCACCTTGAGTTTCCTTACAGGAGAGAAAGGTGGAGTATAAATCCACTCTTCTTCTTCCAAGGAAACTGTTTTCCATTATCTGGAGGTCTCCAGGACCCACCTGGATGTTGACAGCCCTAACTAGAGTGGAGGTTATCTAATCCTGAGTCCCTGGTCTCTATTGCTGGTGAGCAAATATGAAGCACTGGCTTGTTTTCCAGACGAAATGTCATGATGAGGCTCAGTGGGAGGGGAGAATCTGTGGAAATGGTCACCTCCTCTCTCCATCAAATGCATTAATTAGGGTTGCCCACTCTGGCTTAGGAAATTACTGGCAATTGGGTTGGGGTGCCTTTGAGGGCAGAGTCTCAAGAGCAGAAGGAACTCAGCAGCGACATGGCACTCTAGGCATTCTGTTTCTCCTAGATTTGATGATGTATCATACAGCCTGTCCTCGAAATCTGCCGTTTTCTACAAGGGAACTGACCTTTGTCATTGGGACACTACTTGGGAACTCCAGACCCCACATTGAGATAGATACAGCTGAAGATCATGTTACTTGCAGGGATCCCTGTTTGCTATTTTCCCGTGTTGCCCTTGGTCTTGTGTTGTCTCTCTACATGCCAAGAGTGAGCCAGACTGCTCTATGTTTACACACACAGAAAGAGGAATCCAGCCTCAACAGAGTAAATATATCTTGCTCAGCAATATTACCCTTACAAAGAAACAACAGGTGCTAGTGGCTTGTAATTTATTTTAGGCATGTGAGGTCGTATGGACTGCAGCCGGAAGAGGCGGTGCAAACAGCAAACTGTTGTTCCACAGGCATGTCTATCAAAGAAAGGAGCTGGCTTCAGGCTGCTCCCAGAAATGCTCCTGATCTTTTTCTTCCTTCTTCTGTCCTTCTGCTGCAGGATCAGGCTACACAGGATGCTAAGAGAATCCTCCCAGCATTTAAAAAAGGTGCACAAGGGCCCAATTTGGATCAGGGACCGAGGGTGGAGAAGGGAAGAGAGGAAGTCTGAAGGGCTTGTTTTTCTTTATTGGACAGCTAATAACAGCATCTGGGGGTCATTTTACTGGACAAAACCACACAGAGGAAAAGTTTACTTATTTACTTATCCACTTATTTCGATATTCACACCTCATTCCCCCCTGCCCCCTGTATTGCTGACAACATTGTTCTCTCCTGTTCCATTTTATATCTGCAACAAAAACACTGTGAGGTAGGTTAGGCTGGAAGCGAATGACTGGCTCAAGGTCACCCAACAAGCTTCCATGGCACCAGTGGGGTTTCGAATCTAGATGTTCCAGACACTTATCCGGCCCTCTTAACCGCTACACCATACTGGCTCTTCCCATTGTGGAATAGATCCTTGGCTTTTTCTCTCTTTTGGTTATTTACTCTATTTATCTGCTGCTTTTATAATCAAAGCAGCTTTACAAGAATGTGAGCAGATAAAAGCAGCTACATTAGAAACCACCAACACCAACTACTCCTAAAAAAACAACATTCCCAGTGGCTGTCAGGTATTGCCCTGATCCCAGTTTGACCTGGAAGGAAGATTTCTCCGAAGAAGACAGCTCAAGGGGCAGGTCTGAGGAGCGCAAAAGTAACTGGGGCTTGCTGCAACCTAAGAACCTCCCAGAGAAGAGTCCTTCCTTCTCCACCACATTACATTCTAAGGAAACCAAATCAACATTTTAATTACCCCCCAACTGCACAATCGAGGGACTTACCTAGCATTGCAAACAAATGGGAAGCTGGCTTTGAGGTCTCCTTCTCCGCTTTCTGGCTCAGGGATGGATGATACAGCCACCAGGCTAACATCAGCCCAAAATAAGCCCCAAACAAATGGACGTACATCAAGCTTAAGTGGTTTTCCACCTGCCATTGATAAAGATAAAATTTATTCAAAGCCAGATATGGAGATACTGTGAACAAATGGAACCCTTGCAGGGGAGTCATAATCTACAGGGTGTGATTAACTCATCCCTCACTCTTTGTCTGATTCCTGTAGGTTACCCTCTTCCAATTAGGGTTTGCCAACCTCCAGGTGGTGGTTGGAGATGTCCTGCTGTTTCAACTGATCTCCAGGCAACAGTGATCAGTTCAGGTGGAGAAAATGGTCACTTTGGAAGGTAGGCTCCTCGGCATTACACCCCACGGCAGTCCCGCCCCTCCATAACCCCACCTTCCTCAAGCTCCACCCCCAAAGTCTCCAGGTATTTCCCAATCTGGAGCTGGCAACCATAATCCCCATACATTTCTCATGTGCTGAATTTATCCTGCATTCGTCCCTTTACTCTGTATGCCAGTGCACTGAAACAGGCCAAATGGGAAGAAAAGCTCTGCCTCCTCTCTTGGCCTGCTGAGCCGGTTTTCTATTTGCAGGGTGTTCATCACCGAAGAGCCTTTCACAGTGTGGCCCTCCCCTTCCACTTGTGCTCTCCAAAGGTCCTTCCTACCCCTCAAGTACCGTGGTATTCTATCACTTGATTCACCTGCATGAGTGAACCAGGCATGGTGGGAGTATGGGAGGGGGTAACATGTGGGTGACAAAAGGTACATTCAAGTCAACATGTGAAAATAAGGGCCTAATGACATGATACGCTTCTCTCCTGAGTTTGCACAACAGGGAGTTTGCCGCTTGGAGCTCAATTCCCAAATACACAAGATCTGATCTGGATTGGTGCCACGGCTAAGGTGACCAGCTCCGGGGTGGGAAAATCCTGGAAATTTTGGGGTGGAGCCTGACAAAGGTGTGGTTTAGGAAGGGAACGGAGGAGCCTGAGCAGTTTATAATGCCACAAAATCCTCTTTCCAAAACAGTCATTTTCTCCATGTGAATTGATCTCTGTCGCCTGGAGATCAGCTGCAATTCTTGGTGATCCCCAGACCCCACCATGGCACACAAAAGAAAAAGGCTTCAGCCACCCCACCCCACCCCTTCCATTTTCTTGGACCTGCAATGACCCTGGGGGCACCATATGCCCTAATGGGGGCTTTACATGTACTGGTGGAATTCAGCAAGGTTTCCTTAATGCAGTGGTTCTCAACCTTCCTAATGCCGCTACCCTTTAATACAGTTCCTCATGTTGTGGTGACCCCCAACCCTAACATTTATCCATTTTGCAGATGGAGAACACTGATGCAGAGAGTCTTTGGTGACCCCTGTGAAAGGGTCATTCGACCCCCAAAGGGGTCGCGACCCACAGATTGAGAACTGCTACCCTAATGGTACAAATAACACTCTCCAGTGTTATTGAATCAGGAAAACAGTGGGGGAGCGGGGTGGAGGGGAGGCATAAACACCTTCTCCCCATATACTGTGGCCCCAATCCAGACTGGTCCTGTGTATGTCTCAGATTTGAGTTCCCAGCACTGAATGTCAGGAAAACATTTAGTTGCGCTTAGGTAAAATATAATGGGAGGTTAGATCCTAGAGCAGTGGTGGTGAACCTATGGCACTCCAATTGGCCATGCTGGCAGGGGCTGATGGGAGTTGTAGTCCATGAACATCTGACGTGCCATAGGTTCGCCACCGCGGTCCTAGAGTGACTCTAAGGACTGAAACAGACATAACATGGGAGGAGAATTGCCAGCTCTGGGTTGGGAAATTCCTAAGACTTGGAGATAGAGCCTGAGGAAGGTGGAGTTTAAGGAGGTGAGGAGCCTCAGTAGAGTAAGGGATGGGAAAGTTGACAAGAAGAAACTTTCTGGACAGGGAGAAACTGAGGCCCTTGCCACACAAACCTTTTAAAACGTTTTGAGGCAGGAAATAAGACTTTTCCTCAATGGAGTTCTACACTGTTATCTGTTTTATTTCCAGCCTCACAATGTTTTAAATGAATCCCCTTTTTAAATGATCCTGCACCCTAAAACGTTTTCAAAATGTTTTCACTTGCCATGTGATCTAATTACTATATTTTCCATGCTTCTGTGCCATCCCTGAATTTCCTCCTTGGCGCCATTTTATCACATTGCTGAGCTCACTCTATTCCCCTTCACCCAGTGACAAAGGGAGGGGAAACTACGCCCTACCTTTCCACACCTCTTCGCCTATTAGGCTCTAGTAGGGAAAAAATCAGGCTAAAAGCAGCCTGAGAAGGGGGATTTTCAATTGTGGAAATAGTTCAAGGTGGCAAAGAGTCACTCCTCCCCCTCCTAAGAGTTGTGGCCTCGATCCATATTAGACAGGGATCCTGTTTGCCTACTATTAATGAGCAACCCTCTGCCTGTGCTCCCCTGTTCCCCACAGATATACACAGGAGTGGTAGTGGGGGAATGGCAGTGGTTGTAGTGATGTCACTTCCAGACGGAGACCCAAAAGTGACACCAACATGCTGAACAATGCTCTAGTAATCCCCTAAATCTCTGTGACCTTTACTGCAGGGACCAGGGGAATTCCTAGAGTTGTGTGACTGATTTTGTAAGACTTTGCCCCCATAAGAGGGAACCTATTATTAGTGAAGGGCTGACAAGCCTAACATTTCGCCTCCAGCTGAATGACCTTTTTTTGAAGGACCAAATTACACATTTGAGTTCCAGATGCAGATTTTCAGTATCCCATGTAGGTTGGTCCAACTAAACTGTCCTGCTAATAATATAATAATATATTATTAGAGGCAAGAGAGAGTGAAAACAGAGCAACCCAGGTGCCAATAATTAACTCCCAAGTTGAAAAGAACTTTGAAAGCTGAGGCTGAATCCTTTTTCATTTGTGCCACATCTCTGTTGTGGTGAGGGCTACTGTACCTGCAGAACATCCATAGCAATCCATCGGTTAGCAGCAAAAACGGTCACCTCTATCAGAGCCATCAGGATCAATTGGATCGGATTGGCTTTCCCAAGGACAGCTCCAGCTGAAATCAACACCGTGGGGATGCTCATAACAGCTGTTAAGATGCTTTCAGAGAGGAACAACAGGAAAAGAAAAAAATAGCATTGCTTTGGAGCCTGGAAGAGATTTTTTTCTACAGATCAGGCAGAGAGGGAGAGAAAACTGGACTTTAAAGCATTGTTTGACTCCTTTTCTTTAACCCACTGCCCTGTTTTCTAAGCCTGCAGCCCTGGCTTGGGGCATGTGATTTGCTATTGTCCCCTCGTCTTCTCCTGGCAGCACACTGTTACTGAGAGAACAAGGACAAATCAGTCAGAGGCTGACAGCAGACATGGACATCATAGGAGGCTGCTGCTGAAAACAAGCTTGCTCTTCTTTTTCTCTTATCAGTGGAAACGAGGGAAATGCCATTGTTTTGTTTTGAATTTTGCCACCCTTGCACCAAGTCATTGGCTGGTATCCATAGGTGGAGGGAAGTCTGAAGTAGATTGAAATCAGATTATTCACCTTTTTGTTTGCTAAACACTGCAGAGGAAAGGCACAAAGCTGTTGTGTTCAGTAGTGGCCACGTATCTCTAGCAATATCCAGTTCCACCCTAAGGGCACACCTCGAACAACACTCCCATTGTATTTCATTCCATTACTTGTATGTCCCTCATCTTCTCTATTATCTATGTAGTTATTTAGATATTTCTGCATCACTTTTCTCCCCTCTAGGGACCCACAGTGTCTGACAGGTTAGCTCTCCCATCCCATTATGTCCCCCCCCCCTCCCCTCCACAAATCCTGAGCGGGGTCAGGCACAAATGCTAAACTTGCATGAGAGCTCCATGGTTTCTTTTTTAGTATTTCAAATTTAATTCACTTTTGATCAAATCAGTGGCGCTAGGACAGCTACTCCCCCTTCCCCCCCCCCCAGCAGAAGGAACAGATAATGCTGGGGACACAGATAGCAAAAGATACCCAGGTAAAAGGTAAAGCACCCAACAGACGCTCTGTCCCATGGACACATCAAATTGAGAACTCTTTCGTTATGGCAGGGAGTACGATAGCTTAGTGGCTTTGTGTATAGATCTCCAGGTAGTAGTCCTGCCTGGCCTCTCTGGCTTTATGAAAAAGATCTTGGGGAATAGCTACTGGGAAAGACCTTTCTCCGTTAGACCCTGGAGAGCAATCTATTGCTTCTAGACCAGGGGTGTCCAACTTTGGTGCTTCAGATGTTACAATTCCCATCAGCCCCTGCTGGCATGGCCTGGACTGATGGGAATTGTAGTCCATGAACATCTGAAGTGCCAGAGTTGGACACCCCTGTTCTAGACTAATATTATAAAGTCACTTCATAGATGAGCTTCAGGGCTGCAGACAAATATGTTAGGAAATTCTACCACAGACTTCCTGTGTAATGAGTTGCTTAGCTCTGCCAGTGAATGAGAAAAGGGAGGCCTTCTCATTACCAGAGGGTTATCATTCCTCAGCAGAACCACATGTTACAAGGGGAGTTTCTACCAGTACTGAAGAGGGGGAGGGAATTTGCAGTGAAGGAGTGATGGCTGGGCGGGAGTTAAGCACACATCCACCTTGTGGTCATTGTGCTTTATCTCTCCTTGGAAAACACACATCTGCCCCTTTTAGTCCTGCTTCTCCTTATTTTTTATGGTAGCCAGAAGTCTTGGGCAAATGGATTTGTTCCCTCCGCCCTTTCATCAAAAGAGGGCGCTTTGTACCATCCTATGCCTTCTGACATTCTTGCCAAGGAAGAATCCAGACCATCAGACTTGCTGTCATGGAGGGCTTTGTGTTTGATGTCTATCCTGATTTCTCTGTGTGCTCCCAGTGGGCTGCTCCCTTACCCTGGGACATTGAAAGCAATCTGACCATCAAGAAGTCTGCTGGTGCCAGATACACAACTAAGCCGACCCATTTGTCAGACATTCACCCACTGGAAACTCCCTATTTATTCGAGATGATCAATCACTGTGTTCTACTTTTTGTCTTTTGACGGAGGACTTTTTGACAGATAAATTGCTGGAGTCTGCTTTACTTGTTTAGAAACTGCATGCTACTTCTCCTGACCTAAAGTAAAGCCAAGAAGAGAGGCAGTGAGGTATGGTGGCTAAAGTGTCAGACTCCTGGGAGACCCAGGTCTGAATCCCCTACTCTGCCATGGAAGCTCATTAGGTGACCTTGGGCCAGTCATACACTCTCAGCCTACGCTACTGCATAGGAAGGTTGTGAGGATAAATGGAGGAGAGAATTATGCTGTAAGCAGCTTTAGGTTCCCATTGGGGTGAAAACCAGCAGATAAATATCTGAATGAGTGAATGCACGAAGATTCGCGTAATTCCCACAAGACTGGCTGGATGTCCTTGATTCTGTTAATCTATTCTATGCTAATAGTGTTGAACACTGAAAAATCTTGCATGCCCTTTTCTTTAAAAAGAAATCAATAGAGGCTTAAGCAGGAGCAGAGATACCAACATTTGTAATTACTTTCACAATAGGCTACATGTGTTGGTTAATGCACTCACTGAAATGCTTGTTCTCCAGCTAATGGACACATTTATTGTTATTATTGTTGTTATTATTTTGTGAAGGGGTTCAGAGAAAGAAGATGGAGTGTCTAAGGCAAGGCCATTAATTTTGAGATTGTAAATGTAACAGGTAGCTGTGCAAAAATATAATTCAAGGAATCTGCATCCAGGTATCAGCAGATTGCTCTCAGAGACACAGGAGGGATCTATGCATCCTTTCGAAGGTCCAGAGATCAACGCTATTGAGGAATATCAGCCAAGAAGTTAACATAACAAACTGGTGGTTGTTGTGGGCTTTCCGGGCTGTGTGGCCGTGGTCTGGTAGATCTTGTTCCTAACATTTCACCTGCATCTGTGGCTGGCATCGATCACAGAGAGAAGTGTGATACACCTCTGAAGATGGCAGTCACAGATGCAGGCGAAACACTAGGAACAAGATCTACCAGACCACGACCACGCAGCCCGGAAAGCCCACAACAACCAGTTGAGTCCGGCCGTGAAAGTTTTCGACAATACATGACAAACTGGATTCAGTGATCATTCAGCAATGGGACTTTATGTCTGTCCAATTACCCCAGACTACACCTGTTTCTGATCCCAAAGCAGAATATGTCTGCAAGGAAATCCTTTTATCTTTTCCTTTTCTCAGCAGTAAAGGAGAGAATTGAGCCTTTTCATACAACTGTTGGAATTACACTGGAGTGATGATTACACTAGGACTGGAGATACCCAGGTTCAAATCCCCACACAGCCATGAAGCTCACTGTTTGGTCCTGGGCCAGTTATTCTCTTTTAGTCTAGCCTACTTCACAGGGTTGCTGTGGGCATGCTGCCCAACTCCTTGAAGGAGAGGAACATTAAAAAAAGTTCTAGTTAGAGTTGCCAACCTCCAGGTGGGGCCTGGCGATCCTTCGGAATTGCACCTACTCTCAAAACAACAAAATCAATTCCACTAGAGCTGATGGCTTCTTTGGAGGTGAGCTCCAAAGTGGCCTTATATCCCACTAAGACCCCTCTCCTCCCAAAACCCTGTTGTCCCAGGCTCCACCCCAAACATCAAGGAATTTCTCAACCCACTTTAGAGATTCTCCATGTAAAGGGAGAAAAATCCGCTCAAAGGATTTCTTTTCAGTCTGATTCATCTTGAAAATATTGTACTTCTATTATTCCTGGATCCCACTGCCAATAACCTGCCCCTTCCTTAATCTCAGCAAGATTATATAAAGCATTACCCCTCAGCCCCACTTTTTGTAGCTGGTCTGGGACTCCAGTCTCATGGCTGGTCTCCTGCTTCTCTGCTTCATAGATCTGACTCCAAGTCTCCTTCCTCTGTCAGTTTCAGCTCCTGACACTTACATTGCTTCTTTGCTGCTGCCCTTTTAGTTTCATTCTCCAGTAGGTTGGCAGATTTACTGGGCAAAGGTTTTGTGTTGCATTTACTTGACATTTTTTCCTTTCTGTAATGCTGTTTTTGCTTTACTATGTTGCTTAGATCAATTTGGCTTTTCAATAAAAACATCTTTTTTATGAGAGTCTTTCCATCTTCATTTTCTCCGTTGTTGATCTGAATCTGGACCTGGGTGTACACAGGCTTAAGATCCCAAATACTGAAGGACTCACCATAAATGTGTTTTTTCCATGCTAGCCAGGGGATTGATGCCTTTGCCCATTGCAACCCTGACACATACAAATCTATTTGGTTAACATCTCCCATCCCCACCCACTGGCCTTTGAAGTGCCAGCAAGGAAGGGGGGAATATACTTGGCCCCTCTAATATCCTTCCTTTCCTTTTGGCTTGACTTCAAATCTTTCCTCCAATCTAAGGAGCCTTCCTCCAATTTAACTAATTCTTCCTCTGGAGGAACAGCTACGAAAGTTGGAGGAAAACTCCTTAGGCAGAAGGAAGGCTTTTTGGAGCCTTTCTCCACCTCAATCTCAGCTGCTCACAATTTTTAAAAGGCATATCAGTACACATTGACTACCTTTGAAGACTGATCCTCACTTTCCCATTTGAGAAATGGAACAGAAATCCGTCCACCATCACAGCCCACTGCACTGCCAGGGCAGCCAGAAGAAGGCTGAATCCAGTGCTGCTGAAGCCATATCGTCTCAAGAAAGTCAGGAGGAAGGCGAAACCAAAAAACACCATGATGTTGACATCTTGAAATACTGTGTGGCAGAGATGAATGTCATGTTGGACACAAAATCAACAGGGCAGCACTCATGTGTGACTTACTCCTACCACTGTCAGCTGTGCAGACAAACTTTGCAATGACCAATAGGTGGCATCATAGCATCCTTTGGATAAAGTAGGACATTAGCTCTAGTTGCATAGGGCATGTCTCAGTAGGGTAGCTGCTGCAGGCCACCTACCCACTTGTGTTGCATGGGTTTATTAGGGGTTACCACCTCCAGTGTCCATCCTAAGGTTGCCAACTGTACTGGGAAATTCTTGGAGGTTTTGGGCTTGAGTCTGGAGTTTGGGGAGGAGAAGGACCTCAGCATGGTATAATGCTGTAAAGTCTACCCTCTAAAATACTCATTTCCTCCTGGATATTTGATATCAGTAATCTGGAGTTAAGTTATAATTCTGGGAGATCTCCAGGCCTCATCTGGAGTTTGGCAACCCTAGCCATCCTTTGAACAACTGAATGGGGAAAAGAGAGCTGAGCATTTTCAAGGTGTATGTTGGCATAAAGTAAAGCCACATGGGGTCATTCCATCTACTCCTTCCTCTTTGGTAGTTTGGTGCCTGCTAGAGAGGGCTTGTTTGTTTCCACTATGCTCTGTTTTTACAAAATACATATTTCAAGGACACTCCACTGCTCTCTCATCAAAATGAAGCTAAGCTTGGTGGCACTGCCCCTTGAAACTTCTCACCATTCAAAATTAGTGTACTATTTATTTACAGAATTTGTACTGTTTATTTACAGAATTTGTGTGCCGACCTTTCCCCCTGTGAGGGCCACCAGGGCAACTAATGATTAAGTGCAATATTGGGGTAAAATTTGAGAGACTCGGGTTCGAATTCTCGCTTTGCCATGTCACGCACAGGATGACCTTAATCCAGCTGCTCTCCTTCTACCTGCTTTACAGTATTGTTAGAAGAATAAGATGGTGACCGGAAGAGGTATGTATACAGCATCCTAAACTCTTTAGAGAATAAACTGTACTAGGCAGAAAAGATCCTTTAAAATAAAAAGGGCCTACATCCAAGGCAATGCAATTAGGACAAAGCTGCAAGCCTCACACCAGTGGGAAGCTATTTGACCAACTGGCTCTGAGGAAACAAAAACATTGTATGAGCATCTTACAGGAGCAAAGACCTTTGGTTAATGTATTTTCGAAGGCTTTCACAGCTGGAATCACTGGGGTGTTGTGTGGTTTCCGGGCTGTATGACCGTGTTCTAGTAGCATTTTCTCCTCATGTTTCGCCTGCATCTGTGGCTGGCATCTTTAGAGGATCTGAAGATGCCAGCCACAGATGCTCTGAAGGTCCTCTGAAGATGCCAGCCACAGATGCAGGCAAAACATCAGGAGAAAATGCAACTAGAACACGGCCATACAGCCCGGAAACCACACAGCGCTCCAGACCTTTGGTTACTTGGAGAACTGCTGGCCTTCCCACTCCAGGTCTTCCTTTGTACCCCACAGCTTATTTTTTTATTTGGTGGTTGTATCCTGCATTTCTCCCCAATGGGGACCCAAAGCAACTTACACCTCCACCCTCTTCTCTTCCATTTTATCCATCAACAACCCTGTGAAGTAGGTTAAACAGAGAGAATGACTGGCCCAACGGCACTCAGCAAGCTTCCATAGCAGAGTGGGAATTCAAATTAGGGTCTCCCAGATTCTAGTCTGATACTCTTAACCACTGCACCATGCCTTCGTGGTAATTACATGGCAAAGTCCACCCAAGAGGCTTGGGAGGTGTCATGAAGAGCTAGTTTAAAAATCAGCCCAGAGCAGATGCTCCACCTGCACCAGTGATAAGCAGGCCATTATCATGTACAGCTGTTTCTGTTTTGGGGAGAAGAGCTCCTTAGCAGACAAGGTGCAGGCACCAGATCAGTTCTAGTCAGCACAATATTGCTGAAAATATACGGTGTTCTTCTCTTAGTAGGACATGTGACATGATGTCATGGAATGTGTTATTCAAGTCACCCAGGAGAAAAAAGGGCCAGGATAGGAAGAATGGTGTTGTTTAAAATACTGTTAATTTACATTCTCTGTTTTTATCCCCTCCCCTTTCTTTCATTCTGGAAGTTGAGGTGGTATGATCTGTGGGGCTCAGTTGTTGTCATTTTTTTAAACAAACCCTAAAACTGCACCAGTGGTATGCAAGTATAGTTCACACCACAACAACATACCTGTTCATTTTCCTTGTGTGTGTGTGCGCATATTGTGTTGCTTAAAGTCCCTTGACACTTCATCTAGAAGCCTTGGTCCAGACAGGAGAAACTCTTCAGAAATAGGGATTTGTTGGCACAAATGCAGAAGATTATTTTTTTGAGCTGCACATTTTAGAACTTCACATTGTGGGTTGCCCATTAAAAAAAAAACCCTGTTTGGTTTTCACTTAGGCATCAATCAGATCCAAATCTGCTTTGCTTTAACAAAGTTGAGCTTTCTAACTAGGGTTGCTAGCTCCAAGATGAGAAATACTTGGAGATTTCTGGGGAGGACCCGGGGAGGAGTGGGGTTTGGGGAAGGACTTCAAAGGGGTATAATGCCACAGAGTCTACCATTCAAAGTGGCCATTTTCACTAGGTGAACTGATCTGTCACCTGGAGATCAGATGTAATAGTGGGAGATATCCAGCTGCCAGCTGGAGGTTGGCAACCCTGTTTCTAATCCTGTGGTAAGACACAGTGGAGACCCCACACAACCATACTTGTAATCTGCCTTTGGTTCCACTGTGCAAGGCAGATTGTACATGAAAATAACAAATAAGTGAATGGATTTAGAAGGGTGTTATTCTCCTTAGGATGATACTGTTAATCATTACCAAGCCCTCTCTAGCAGGCACCAAACTACCAAAGAGGAAGGAGTAGATGGAATGACCCCATGTGGCTTTACTTTATGCCAACATACACCTTGAAAATGCTCAGCTCTCTTTTCCCCATTCAGTTGTTCACTTATAGAACACCATTCTACAATTTTTACTGTTTTGTTTATTCATACCCTGTTTTTCTCCTCAATAGAAATACAAAGTAGCTTATGTCATTCTCACATCCTTCATTTTATCCTTGCAACAACGCTGCCCCAGCACAGTTTAGTGTAGTCCCAAGAACAATTAACATCCTTCTAAATCCACTGAAGTCAGTGGTCTTAGAAGGGTATATAACTGTGTTTAGGATTGCATGGTTCATCTCCTCCCTGGTTCCCATCTATCCATGAGGCTACTGCTCTGAGCCATGCAAGGGTGGCCCAGTATTTGATGCTGGTTTTCCTGTCCTGTGAATGAATTAAAGACCACTCTGCCTCTCTCAAACAGCTGTGTTTGGGGTGGAAGTAGGGTAATAGCTTTGCACTCCCTGCTTCATTCCTATCACGTGCTCAAGATGGCTTATTTGCTCACAGAACACTCTGTGGTTCTGTTATTTCCCCTCTGGCGAAACACTAGGTATTCTCAGTGCTGGAGTCTTGCCAGCTTTTCCATTCAGATCTTTTATTTATTTTATTGATTGATTGAGATGCACACCCTGTCCTATACGGAGGTCTCAGGACAGCTTACAAAATTAACAACAGTAAAACAAACATACATATATATATGAATCCCCTGCAGAGTCTTTTGAGGGGTTGACAAGCAGCGCGGGGGGGAGGGGGTATTCTCTTTGTTCTCATTAGAAAAGCTGGTAGGATCCAGCCCAATGTCTTTTGTACAAAAATGGTGGAATGAAATATGTTAGCTGGCTGATTATGTAGCTATTACTTGAGGAATTAAAATTCAATTAATGTGCATATATCCAGGAACTCCCAAGGGAGACATTGAAGGGTTTAAGATAGCTTCAAGCTGACAAGCCAGAGTTTCCAGTTATGACAATGAGTCTTGAAAGTCCTTTGTTTGACAGAATGACCCTCCACAAAATACTAGTATCCACTAAAGCTTGAGTTGATTGAACTACATTTTCCCTCTTAATTAAACTAAATCAAACTACCAATTGAAGTGAATAGAGGTCAGGGTACCTGTAAAAATACATCTGTAGACTTACCTGGGTAGATATCAAGGTTTCTTTGATGATCATATAAAACAAAGAAATAAAATATGAGGATGAAAGAGATTTCATACACGAGAATCAGAGCCGAGAGAAGAATTCGAAGACTTGGAGGGTACTGCGAACCCATTGTGCGGCATAAAAAAAGACCAGTGGGCATTAATATCTTTCCTTTGGTTTAAACGTTTCATCAGCCCCAAATGAAAAGAAAAATAAAGTAGCAGAGAAAGTCTGAGTGTGATAAGGAAGTCCTGAAGGTATTAGCACCAGGCAGCGGCCTCCTCAGTCCTTATCTGAAACAGCGGGAAGGAAGGCCTGACTTGCCTTGATGGGTGTCTGCAGCTATCAAGTTGTTCCATGCCCTGCAGTCAGAGGATAAGTTCTGCCTGAAATGAGGTGGTTATCACAGCCATAACTGTTGGAAATGCCTCCATATGACACAATTTATATCTGCCAGTCATCGTTTTTGTGAACCTTAGGCACTGGTTAAACTGAGCAATTTGACTGCGAATGCATGGTCATAGAAATAACGGAAAGGGTTGTGGACCTAATGTGAGGATACCCTCAAGAGACAAAGGAGACAGCCATCGTCAGTGAAAGATTTTGAATTTCAATGAAGGCAGTAGAGTGCATCCCTTCCAAGCGTCCCTGTTTACTGCAGACTCCTCAATCTGTGATTGGAATATACTAACTGCAGTTCCATCTTTTCCAGATTGTGCTACAGTGTATTGGTGTTCATTTGGTGCCAAAGGAGAAACAGAATTATGTATTGCACTGAACCTTAATTCAGCCTCTGGACAACTTTTCCCAACAGTTTCACATAGATGTTGAATAGCAAGAACTGAAACCATTGCATTAATATTACAGACCTAATCAACTTTCCCCCTACTCTACTTTCTGCAACTGGTCAGTGAGATTGGAATGGAAACAGTGTTGCCAAATGGGGGGAGGGAGAGAGTATGTGTGTAAGGAGGACTACTTTCGGGTTATTCACAAGACTGCCAGTTCCAGGCTGGGAATATTCCTCCTGCTGCAGGGCAGAGCCTGGGAACAACAGAGGCCCTTTCCGCACATGCAGAATAATGCACTTTCAATCCACTTTCAATGCACATTGCAGCTGGATTTTACTGTGCAGAACAGCAAAATCCACTTGCAAACAATTGTGGAAGTGGATTGAAAGTGCATTATTCTGCATGTGCAGAAAGGGCCGGAGTTTGGGAAGGGCAGGATGATCAGCAGGAATGAGATTCCACAGAGTCTACCATCAGAAGCTGCCATTTTCATTAGGAAACTTGACCTCTGCCATCTGGGGATCAATTCCAAGAGAACTCCAGGCCTCACCTGTACATTGGCCCATCCTTTGCTGAAATGACTTATTTCTTCTGACACACTGTTGGGTTTCTCTCACAGTTTACGAATTACTGGGGCAGGCTCCTCAACCAATTGGCAAATCCACCAAATAACTTAATATATTTTAAAAAAACTTGTGCACAGCAAAGGAAATTTGGAGCGCCAAACTGACCTTATGAGCTACATCAAACTTTTGCATTGTTGAAAATTCACTCTAAAGACAGGGTTGCTTGGGTTGAAATTCTATACTACCAAGAACTGATGTGCATTATATTCTTCCTACAAACGTGGGAAGAAAGCCACCTGCCAACTCATCTAGCAGTTTCTAAAATGTGAAAGGAATGGTGTTTGTAGCACTTCACAAGTTCTGGAAATAATTCCTGGAAATATCACTAACCAAGGGAATCCTAGGGAGTTAAATCAAATTTTCTTACTTTTTGAATTTCCAATTGCTTGGGGGAGGGGGGGATATAGTTTGAGGTCCTACTACCTAAAACTCACCATACAGCACCTACTATACATACAGAAATCCCCAGCTTCTTCAGGTAAAGAATCTGAATCAGCCTCTACCAGGCTCCTTGGAGAGCTTCTGTCAGTCAAGTATGTATGTGTGTGGAAAGTACTATTAAGTCACAGCTGACTTGTGGTGCCCCAGTAGGGTTTTCAAGGCAAGAGATTAAAAGAGGTGGTTTGCTATTGCCTTCTATGGATGGTCTCCCATTCAAGTACTAATCATGGCCAACACTGCTTTGTTTTGGGAATCTACAAGATCAGGCTGGCCTGGGTCATCCAGGTCATAGCCAATTAGACAGTTCTGATCTTAATAAATGAAGGATCTGACCCCTTGAAAGGAAGCTAGGCAGGTGACATGGGTCAGTAACTATGGTTACCAATCTCCTGGGGTGGGGGAGCAGGCGGAGATCTGGAGTCTGGAGATCTCCTGGGGTGGGGGAGCAGGCGGAGTCTGGAGATCTCTCAGAATTACAACTGATCTCTAGACTACAGAGATCCATGCTTCTGGAGGGAACAGCAGCTTTGGAATATAGTCTCTGTAGTGCCATATCCCTGCTAAGTTCCTTCCCTCCCTTCCCCAAATGCTGTCCTCTCCCAAATGTCCAGGGATTTTCCAAGCTGGAGTTGCCAACTATCTGTGGGAGAGCATTTGCTCTGCACAGAGAAGTTCCCATCTCCCATTCAAAGGAACAGGTATGTTAAATACCTCCATCTACCACTGCTTGCCATTCCACATCTTGGATCTTCTGAGTAGCTGCTGATAACAAATTGCAAGATTTTTTTCCTGGAATACATTTACTAAAATTATTCATGGCTTTTAAATCAGGGGAGGGAAGACTGGTGCACAAGGCTGTAGCCAGTTAGTTTTCCTTTCTAGGAGCAGCTCCTACATTTACAGCAGTGCTTAAAATAAATTGATTACTCCAGGAGGGATCTGGAGCATTCCTGACATTCCAGAGATCAGCTTATTGATTTCATGGGGCTTAGACCAAACTAACTCCACATGGGATTGCCCTGTTAATCAATTTACCTCTTGCCTCTCCCTCTTCAAGCACTTTGCTGTATTATGTCTCACTCACAAACACATATTATCTTTGATTTGGAAAGATTATTTACCTCTCTTCCCCACTTCCTCCATTCCATTCTGCTGTACTACCTACATTCCAAAAGGTACAAGCAAAATGTTTCTATTTGTCTCCTGGAGATGTGGGGAACAGAGAGATATTTAGCTGGGACATAGCACTGCCTGCATTCTTGAGGATGACTAAAAATGTAAACACCAGGCACAGAAATGCCTCAAATGATGATCCTCTTCAGCAGGACATTGTGCTAAATCTTGTAGTTGGAAGACACCTCAGTCAGATAAAATGATCTGAGTCACTCACTGATCACTTGACAAACTTCCTGTTAATGTTGTGGCACTGAAATAACTGACAGTTTCAACAATTTGCACAGATCTCTAATATTTTTAGCAATTAGTCCAGTTACACTGAGTATATTAAAGAGTAGCTATGATTCAGTTAGGATTTTATTTAGTTGATACTTGAGCACAAATCTCTATTCCCAAGTCATTGTGCATAGTATTGCTGATTATACTTGCCTGGGCGTAAGCCCGATTGAATGCAGTGGGTTTTACTTTATGAATAATCATGTTTAGGAGTGTCTTGTATAGCTGCAATCCTATGCATGTTTATTTGGGAGAAACCACCAGTTACTATAGTGCAGGGGTAGGGAACCTGCGGCTCTCCAGATGTTCAGGAACTACAATTCCCATCAGCCTCTGTCAGCATGGCCAATTGGCCATGCTGGTAGGGGCTGATGGGAATTGTAGTTCCTGAACATCTGGAGAGCCACAGGTTCCCTACCCCTGCTATAGTGGGACTGGCTTTCCAATAAACACGCCCTGGACAAGGCTGCTCCACTTCCACTGCATGTATTGGCTCCTCCTCAGATGGAATGGTTCACTGTGGCAATGGCTGATTCCGCATGGGCCAAAAACAGCGGTGTGAAAATGATGTGAAAACAGTATAAACCCTTTTACACTATTTTAAACCCTTTTACACCGTTTTCACACCGTTTTCACACTGCTGTTTTTGGCCCATGCAGAATCAGCCAATAACTAATTTGGAGACCTGACCTTGGACAAGCCATCTAGTCTCAGTTTCAGAGTCATGCTTATTTACCTTACAGGGCTATTGCAGAAATTGTAACAAAATAAAGTATTTGAAAAGTTTTGAAAGTAAAAGTGTCTGACAGTCAGCTCCTGCTGACAAATGCTTTGGTTTTTTCATCCGTCTTTAAGGTGCCACACAACTCTTTTAGCGCTACACTAAGTAGTCACACCCTCTTAAATTAATCTGTTTTAATTGACTTAGAAGGGGTGTAGTTCTTCTTAGAACAACACAGTTTGTTGTATGTACAAGACAAAGATAGTATATAACTTTGACGTTTCTTCCATAAGTTTGGACTGCTGGCTGCTCCTTCCCACCGCAGGGGTGAGGGCCCTATTACAATGGCTCGTCCCTCGAGAAGAATGGTGCCTGATGGATTCCTGAGAGCTCTGGGGAATTTCTAGGCTCCTGTCGAGGCCCTGGTTTCACTCCTGAGCATCCCTGCCCAATCTGTAGAGGCTGTTGAGCCCCTTGGTTCAATGGGGATTTGTGGGTAATGAAACAGGAGGGGCGACGGCTAGAGCGCAGGTGGTTGAAATTCCGCTGCAGGACTGACCAAACACTGGTTAGAGCCAGTGGTGGCATAGAGCCCATTTTCTGGCCTATCAGGTGGTGGTGAGGGAGGCTAATTCTCCATCATCGCATCCTCAAGTAGTCGTCCAGCAGAACTGTTCTAGTGGTGAATGGCTTGCTATCCACCAATCGGGGATAGGGGCTGGAACACCTTTGGAGATCTGTTGTGACATTTTTGCAGGGCACTTTCAGGATAAAGTTGCCCAGATCTGCAGGGGCCTGGATGCCACGGTTGAGCATTTTCAGTGGGGGTGTCCAGGTTCCCCCATATTGATGCTAGCTGAAAGGGGGGGGAGGGATGGGGATTATTACGATGTTTTTATTGACTGTTTTTAAAGGATGTTTTAATGGTGGTTTTTAATGTTTACTGTTTTTAGGATTGTAATGTTTTAATGGGCTGTCACCTCATTATGTAAGCCGCCCTGGGACTTCGGTGTAGGGCAGGGTATAAATGGAACAAATGAAAAAATAAGTTGAGCCTGACAAACAACAAAGAATCATAACACAATTTGTTTTATGCAAAAACTCATGTTCATATCACATACAGAACTGGGCTGTCAGACTATGGTGGGTTTTCACTTGTTTTTATTTAAAAGACTGTATACTATCTCTAAGCATGCTGCTCCCAACACAGCTTGCAAGATAAAGTCAGCCTAAAAACCAACTTATAAAAATAACAAATGTCAAATAAAAATAATGGCAGAAGCCAAAAATAACCCAGAAAAGACAGATTCACACTCTCCATGGGCACATATGCACATCAGGTTCCATTCAAGCCAATGGAACTTACTTACAAAAAAAGTGCTCAGATTTAGGGCGTTAAAGTGTTTTGGTAGCTGCCAAAATATTTATTCAGGCAACACTGGCCCTATTAGAGCAAAGCCTGGCCTCTGGCCATAGGAACACCAGTTTCTACCCTACCAAATGAATACAGAAAACTGATTGGCTAGAGGGCTGTTTCCCATGTCGCTTTATTTGGCTGTACTTCCAAGCTACCCCTTTTTTCCAATTTGCTATTGGTTTCCTTTTGTTGCCGTGCTTCTCACAGCCTGATCTCCATTGGATACATTCCGTATCAGTCACATTTGAAGGCGGGCACATGACAAAGCTGGGTTACAATGCAAACTGGCTTACCATCCCTCGGATCTAAGATTTCGATAGCTCTTTGCTCAGAGTTTATTGGCGCGCCGTTCCTTCAATCAAACTTAGGACCATCCTCTAATGTCAAACCAAAGGGTGGGATACAGCAGAACCCCACCCCCAAACCCTACTCTTCCCTTTTCTTCCATTGGGGAATAGTTAGCCTGTTCCACCCATCTTCGAATCCCTAGTCAGCTACTGGACTTCTCGGCGATCAGTTCACCAATTCTTTACTCCGACGGGTCGCCGCAAACGCCGCTCGCGGGTATGGGCAGGGCAGAAGGAGACTTTTGCCCTCCTCCCAAAAGGCGGGACGACAGAAGCCGACCCCTTCATTGGCTCTTCGGTCCGCCTCTCTTCCCTTTCCTCAGAATTGATTGATTCGCTCGCCCGTCGACCTCCTATTTTCCCTCCAGCCCATTGGCTCGTCTCTTGAAAGGAGGCGGAGCAGGGCGCGGAGGCTGCGCGCGGGGACGCGGCGGCGGGGAGGGACGCATCTTGAAATTATTTTTTATTTCTTTGTTTCCTAGGCGGGGGGCCACAAAAAAAAAAGGCGAGGAGGAAAAAGAGAAAAACAGAACCAAAAAAAAAGGGGGGGGGGGCAAAACAAGCAACAACAGCCAGCCTGCCAAAGGAAAAAAAAAGGGCAGCCACCCTAATAAGCGCCTCGCCTGTTCTCCGCGCGGGCAGCCCGGCCGCGTTCGGATGTTGTCTCCGTGACCCGGGCGGGGCAGAAGCCGAGAGAGCGGCCGGGCCGGGAAGGATGAAGCGCCGGAGCGCCGACTGCAGCAAACTCCGGCGGCCGCTGAAGCGGAACCGCATCACCGAAGGCATCTATGGCAGGTAAGGAGGGCCCGCACCTGCCTCGGCCTGGCGGAGGGGAGGGGGAAGCGGCGGCCGTGGCCCCTTCCCTCAGCATCCCCTTCGCTGCGACGGCGGCTCTGTCGAGTCTGGCCTCGCTCGCATCCCGCGAATCTGGCGGGGCTTCGTCTCCCCCATTGTCTCCACAGGCCTCCCTCTGCCGCTGACACGCCGCCGCGGCCCCCTCCTCACACGCCGCTTCCTTCCCGCCCATTGTCGACCGCTGCGTCGCTTTTCTTCCCCGCAGATTCACCTCACGGACCCGCCTCGATATGTAGACGCCGTCTGCTCCGTACCCTCAGGCCGCTCCGCCAGAGTGTCACTTCTCCGCCCCCCCTCCAATAAATACACTCTAATTCTTCTGTCAGGCACTGAGGAACGACCCCGACCCCAAATAGCCCCACCAGACTTGCCCTTTCCGAAGGCCTCTCTTTCGTACCCCTACCCCCCACAATAGGTGCTTCATGGGGACCCCCCACCCCGGAACACACATGCACTCTTCTCAGAGATTCCTCCTCTTAGCACCCCCAAAATACTTCTTTCTCTCTGAGTGTATAAAGTCTATGTGTACGTTCAGTATCCTCCCCCTATTCTCCTCTCAGACCCAATTCCCCCCCCCCTTTGGCATTCTTAAAATAATCCTTCCCCGTATAGACAATACTTGAGTAAGTTTCCTCTAATACCCCTCTGCACAGATGGTTCTCAAGAATCAGTTTGGGTGCCCCCAACCCTCCTCTTAAAATGTACCACATAATGGTTTTCTTCCTGACAGATCTCTTGCCTAAGTGCAGTGGGTTTTCTTCCTGCTAGTCTGGCTCCTCAAGTTCTCCCCCAACACCACAGTGCCTCTAGGCCTTCCTTGGAAACTCCCATTCCTGTGGCTACAGCTTCTGTATTAATGGTCCTCTGGAAGCCTGACGTTCTCTCTTTCTCAACGTCTAGACAGTTTACCATAAACCTGTGTATCACAGTTGGTTCCCCCCGCCCCACACACAGAGACAACTGTTCCCCACTAACCATGCCTCTCACCCCCCCTTTTTTTCTATCCATTGGCAACCTATGATGGCAGCTCTGTTTCTCCTGAGTGTATTCATTGACACTGCTGCAGATTGCCAGATCCATCCACTAGCCCCCTCCTTATGTATGTATTTGTTTAAAATATTCCACTTTATCACCTCAGGTTTGATCCAACTCCCCCAGTTGTTTTTAGGAGAACACTTTCCCCAATTTTGTTCTTCTTCCCTTTTCTCCAAAATCTCCTATATCTTTTCTAACATCTTTCATTTTCTTGGCTCTTTTCAGAATGTCAGTACTTCACTTTTTCTCTTGTGCTGATCTTCTCGTTTGAGTCTCTGCATCACTCCTCTTCCAGTCACCATATTATATATTTTCAGGGGCCAAAAGTTCACTTGTCTTGAAACTTCTTTGTTCTTCCATTCCCTGCAAATATTGCTTTCCATTAAGAGATTCCCAATTTCATATCTATTCCGCAGCTTGTGTGCACAGGGTTGGGCAATTCTCCTTAAGCTTACCTCTTGTTCTACATCTTTTCTTGTGATTTATGTTATATCTGGGGGAATATTTTTTTTAATGTGAGAGAGTTGATGATGTGGGCTGGACTCTTGTTGGGGTTCTCAGATGAGGGGGATATTTAAAGCATGAGATAATCCATGGCAGTTTCGAAACCATGGATAAATGGCTCTCAGGGGAGTCACTGTAGTGGTCCATAGGCTTTTTTAAGTCTGTGGGAATTATCATGGGATAAGTACCCAGTAGCTTGTTTTGTTAGCTGTGCTGTGATGCAGCCACTTTGGGATAAGTACCCAGTAGCTTGCTTTGTTAGTTGTGTTGTGATGCAGCCACTTTGTACAATTGAAAGGGACTTTGGAGGCATAGTTTGGGCAGGTAAATTGTAGTTGTCATCAGCAAGGCCTTTAGGAGCTCTGGATTCATAGAGGATTGGGAAGGAGCAATAAGGAAAAATTCAGATTAATACTCAGAATGACATGCAGTATGACTTCTGTCTTCAGAGATGTTGCTGACCTAACAACTGTACTGAAGAGTAAATTAGGATGAGACTAATCTACCAAAACCTATTTTTTCTTCAAAGATGATTTATTCACCCAAATTAGATAACATGGCTCTTTAAAAATATCTACAGTAAAGATTGCCATACTGTTTCAGAAACCCCAAAATACCATCTGGAAAACAAGAATGGTTTGAGAACTTGTTAAGATGATCCCTGATGCTGGTACAGACAAAGACCTTGGGGAGCCACAAGTTGTATCCATGAGGAAGATGCCTCTGCCTGTCAAACATTGCAAAGAAAATAAAAGAGGGCTGGCCTAGAGTAGTTATAAACTATTAAGATGTAAGTCTTACGTGATGCAGCCTTCTTCAGGGAATTGATTGTGCGGGAAGGTGGGTGTTTTGCCTTTCAGCACAATCAGAACACACATTATAAAAAGGCAAAAGGTTAATAAGTAGCAACCGCTTTGTAACCGATGGCTCCTTAAACAGGCCTATGAATTATAGGCGGCCGTTGCCATCCCTGAATAGGTCACCATGCTCCTTTGCATAGTTTCTGGTGCTCCTATTCTGTGCTGGGATGGTCGCTAGCAGCAGCAGCAGCAGCATGGGACAGATAGGAATGCTGGGTGCTTATGTTTGAAATGAGCCTATAAAGCTTGCTTGTTTGTTTATTTTAATCATTTTGAGCTGACATTTTCCCTTTAAATCTCAATGCTAGTTGAATTTTTTAAAATACAGGCTCGGGTCCCACAGAATGGAAGGGACATCACCCACAGGAACAGAGATGTGAAGGTCTTTAAAAAAGGAAATTTTGTAAAAACCAGATTTCCCCCAAGTCGTTTTTCCAGTTTTCCAATGGAAAAATTGAAAATTTGGGGGACTACTGAAAAACAGAGAACAAGTGGAATGTTGTGGTTAAAATATCAGACTGGGACCTGGGAAACCCAGGTTTAAATTCCCACTTGCACTCTGAAAGCTTGCTGGGTGACCTTTGGCCAGTCACACTCAGCATCAACCCTGACTGATATTTGAATGGGAGTCCTCCAATGAATACTAGGGTCGTGATGCGGAGGCAGGTAATGGTGAACCACATCCAAATGACTCTTGCTTGAATACCGTATGGGGTTACTAAAAGTCAATTATGATTTGACAGAAAGAAAACCTGAGAAGGTTCCAATGAATTTTTTTAGAATGAGTAAAATGTTTTTAAAGGCAGCATACCGTTGAGTTATACCGCTCTTACATCCAAGATGCATTTCTGCACCTAGAAGGATACCTAACCTTTGCAAGAGGGGGGCATGGAATGCTTTCATTGCTTCTTAATGCATGCCTTCTGTTCCCTTTTGGACCTGATTAATCCTGGTTGACTTTTTCACCTCTCCCTCAAACCACTGTGAGACATATACCCACAGTATATGTGTGACAGGTAGCTTGCTGGGTGGAAAATCAGGAACTGCACCAAAACCTCAGAAGAAAACTCTGAAATTTCAGGGAACTGAGTTATCTCTACCCAGTAGCCACAAAAGGAAGAAAACAGCATGTAGCTTTGTTGTTATCCTTACTGACACTTTTTCTGACCAGTGTTATTTTCCACAAAGGTTGTGTTCCCTGATTAACTTCCTTTTTTCTACTTTCTAGATAGCAAAAATTAAGGTACATTTGCTAAGTCAGCATAGGGTGCATCTCCTTGCAGCTTCCCCCAAAATATTGGGTATATTTGCAGTTTTGCTTGTAAAAAAATGGACCCATAAGTGATGTTTTTTGTCATTAAACAATAATATTAGTTTAGGTTTAATTGGACTATTACTGTATAAGTTTCAGTTTTCCCCAAAATTTCTGTTTTTTCCTGAAAAAAAGGTGGGGGAAAATCTTTTTTACAGCTCTACACAGAACACAACTTTTTCTCCTCCCCCATCCCACTGAAGCATGAAATATACCTTGAAATGCTGTCCTGGGGAGCAGAAGATACCCCTCTGAACAGTACGAGGGGAGAATCAGTAGAAACCACCCCTCTCCTTCTGCCTGTGGAAATTCTCTGTGAGATCCATCAAGTTACAGTGTTTTTCAAACAGTGAATGATGCGAGTATTACAGTTGGGCGAGTGGACTTGTTGGCAAGTGATTAAATGTGCAAGTGATTAAATGAGCTTGTGTGTGCACTTTGCACAAGATATCCACCTTTGTCCCTTTTAGATGCTATTGAAGACAGGAGTAAATATTACTGTGTGTGATTCAGACACGATGCTTATACAAACCTTGGCATCCTGTCATATGCTGGGTACTTGTAGCAGTGTTCTACTCTGATACCTGTACACATTTTAGTTAGTTGTTTTCCTGCTCCGTTTCCTTCTGCTGCCCAGTCTCAGCATCACAAGACTTGCAGTCAGCTTTTGATTGACTTTTGCTCACTGAACACAAGTAAGCTGGTTGGCATATGCTGTTGACATTTGATTAATTTAACGGGCAGATTACTTTGTGACATTAACCTTTCCCATAGTGGCTCACCACACTTACTTAACCCTTAATGCGATGAAATGTATTTATCACCTTGAAGTTTATTCTTCCATGCCAAAAGTAAAATATGCTTGGCTTTATTTTGAATAATTCTGCAGAAATAATCCTGGTTGAGTGGCCACAGCACAGCTGATGGAGAGGTAGAAGGGGGGGGGGGGAGAGCTTCTGTTCAAATTTAAACAAAACAGTGTTGATTAACCAGTCATTTCAGGAAAATGTTCAGGGGGCCACGTGTCATTGTGAGGTCTGTTCCTGGTGGTGTTTGTGGTAAACAGTAACAAGTTAAAAGAAGTATCATCTTTCACTGATTTTATTTCTAGAGTATATTGCTTTGGCTTCCACCTAAGTTGCCATTATTAACATGTCTACCCTTCAACCGGATGACCAGAGAAAAAATAGGAATTTGTTTCTTGACAGCAGCTGCTAATTAGGAACTAGGCATTTTAATTTTTCTGTATATTTTGTATATTAGCTTAAATACAAGTCTGCCTAATTTTTTTCATATCACAGAAATCTTTAGAAGTACATAATGTGTTAGGTTCACAATTGAGCAGTAATTCCTGGTCTGATTCCTAGTAATTAGAATTATTAATTGCCAGAATTTTATCTCTTGAAACATCTCCATTTTGAAGAGACTTTTCTTTGTGTTTTTGCTTTTTTTTATAATAAAAAAGAAGCTCCCCTCTCCCCAGTTTATATACTATAGTTTATGTAGGGAAAGGTGGTGGTTTCTCTGAGTCGTTCCAAACTTTGAAATCATGACATGGCTGAATGTCTTGTGTTCCTGCTTGTGTGCTGTTTCAGCAAAGGCAGAAGAGGAAAGCAAAATGTCTCTATGCAGGCATTGAAACAGTTTATTTGTTTTCACCTAATGTTGGGTATTGCATCCTTGGTTACTGTGTGAGCTGAGAACTCCCCTCTTCAAATTTTTCCTCTGCTGTAAAGACAATGGGAGGCTGTAGGCAAGCTGCTATTCCTTTTGCCGCAGCTGTCCTCTCACCCTCAGCCCTGAGGGTCATGCACACATTTCTTGCAAGGTTGTTGTGCTGCTGCAGATGTTGTGTGAAGTGCTGCAGATGTTCAAAATACTATATAAATAAGTGCCAGCACTATTACAACAGGTTATCTTCTTTCAAGGCTAGAAAAATCACAATATTGTCTAGTAGCACCTAGAAGCATCTTTTTGGCACTTGGGAATTTAAAAAATATTTTAAGGCTGTGCAGGGCTGATGCCTACAAATTTGTAGGCTGAGATCCAAAGAACTACTTACTGCTGTCCCCCCGCCCCCACCCTGCTACCATCATACTGTAAACAATATTTGGAATTTCTCTTCAGATTTCTCAAGTAGATTGCTATATGGGTGGGGGCAGGGTGGTGGTGGTTTTGGAATTGCTGTTCAAGAGAAAACAAGCCCAACGCTTCCTTGGACTCCTGAGACTAACATCATTGTTGTTAGGCTCCTGACAGGATTGTTTTCCCTGTCTTAAATGGAGCCCAGTAGTATTTTAAAAACTAACAGAATTTATTCCAGCATAAAGTTTTCATGAGTCAGCGCTCACTTCCTCAGGTTCAAATGTATATGCATCTAAGGATGTGTGTTCTGACTCACAAAGATCTTATGCTGGAAAAATTGTGTTACGGTGCTACTGATCTCTTGTTTAAATTTGCTACAACAGATTAGCAAATTGTGGCTTCCCTTATAGAATTGATTTCGCCAAACTGGCTCCTTACCAGAGAGAGACTTTTGACTGTTGCTTTTTGCAGATAAACTTTTTATCAAAGCAGTGAGAGTACTAATTATTTCAAAATTAAGGAAAACAATTCTGGCACAAAGCAGTATCTAAAAAGAGAAATGGCATAACTTTTGAAGTGTTTTTCTTTATTATGCTTTTCATTAGATTGCTTTTCAACACTGAAAATCATGAGTGAATGAGGCTTGCAAAATCAACGTGAGAAGCCATAGTACTATTGTTGTTTTTTTGGTTTTTTAAGTAGGGAATATTTTTTCAGCAAGCAACATATAGCCAAATGTGTATCATGCATGTATGACCTGCTCTTGACTACATATAAAGTGCCATTTTATGTATTCATAAATTGCCTTAGTCCCAAGGTAATCCTCCATTAGCACACAATCATCTTCTTTCTATACAACACTTAAAGCCAGTAATAATGTAGTTCAGAAATACTGAAATCAATATAATACAATAAAATGTAGTGTCAGAATCAACAACATGAACAGGACACCATAAAACATTAAGAGAACTCAAGCTATAAAAGCTGCATTAAACTTAGCAAGATAGAGAACTTGTGCAGTGTGATTTCAGCAAGGATTGTGTTCATAATAATTTGCCAGACTTTTTGGTTCATAAGTCACATTGCCAGTTCTAATACCTGTTATAGTTGCACATACAGTGCTTTGAGAGGTTTTATGTCCTGTTTTGTGGGGTGGAGACCACCGATCACTATATTGTGTTTCACATGTTAGTTCAGACAGTTGAGGTGCAGCGGTTGAGAAAATTATATGCTTCCACATTAAAATATAGTCCTGAATGAATATGAGAATTATTCATTTTTACACACTGCCTTTGTCAAAACCATTGTTTTGTGCATTTTTGAACATGGTACTTTGATACAAGGGCATTTGTGCCAAAATGTATTTTTACTTTCAAATGGATGAGGGGAGCAGGGCTAGGTAAGCACTGGGACCCAGGCAGAGCCTTTTACTTCATAGAAGGTCTGGCATGCTTTGTTCTGTTGCAGAGGAATATACAATCTACTAACATCTTTATGAGAAACAGAGTATAGTGGAGACACAAGTAGGAGGGTGGGCCTGACTCTACCACATACCCAGTCTCACAGATCTTTCTCCTCTTAGCCTGGAGTACTACAAATTGCTGCTGTGTCTCTACCATTGTCGCCAATTTGCCACTTATAAATTATAATGACTTTCCCATTTTTATTTGTGTTTGTAGATTACTTAATTAAGAAATGAGAGTTTTCAAATTATATTTAAATTTCAAAGGCAAACATACTTTACATTGCACAAGTTTTAGAGTGGCAAAATAACTTTATATAGGCCGTATGGTATCAAAAGCAAATCCAAAAGTGTTGTTTTAAGAACTGATTTTTATTGCTTCTTTGGATGGCATATCAGTAGGTGATGCTCTTCTTGGCACAAAATTCTGACCTTCCTGAAATCAAAATGGAGCTCTACTGACAATGGAATGAATTTTCCCCCCTAGGCATGTTATAGGAAGTAAAGAAAATGTTGAATTCAACAGTAACAGCTAAAACATTCTTAAAGGAAGAATTTTGGATGTTTAGAGAGAACTGAGAAGTAGATTGCTGAAAATCATAAGCTGTGATAATGTACTGGTTCTATTTATAGTTCACTCAGGGTCTGTATATGAAGTAGGTGGTAGGTAGACGCAAATGCTTAGAAGATAGATATTAAAATCTTGCAGAAAACCTTTTAAGCTAACACTGATGAACTGAAATCCCTTCCTCGGTCTTCTCAGTGCAGTAGTCAAACAGCAGTTCATCTGTGAGCAGTTCTTGTGATCTGGAAAATTCTTTTTATGGCTGAATATGGCAAGTACATTTTACAGCCTGGATGTCTTTATACTGAAATCAGGGATGGCCCTCTTTCTCATTTCAGGTGGTCTGATTTTTCCTGAGGTTGCTTGAGAACTGGAAACCAATACGGCCTAAGCTAGTGCAGTGCACCTGAGAGAGAGATGTTGTTTCTGAGAGAGACTGGCCCTCAGCTACCAGATTCTGAGGGAGGGATGCACAAGAAAGCTTGTGATAGCACAGAAGTTGGGTGTCTGCTTTTGGCACTGAGAAAATGGAGAAGTGGCTGGTTGGCCAGTTAATAAGTGGTGCCTTGAACAGAGCTGCTGACATCTGCCATGCTGGTGTCTGTCTAGACTATCTCTCAGACAATCTCTTGCAGGTGTTAAATAACTGGATTCATCACACAGATTTCCATTTTGCCATCTCTTACCTAAATCAGATATTTAGAAGTTCTTATGAACAACTACCGATAGATTGGTTCCTTTAGCCAGTTGTGCAATCCCATCCTCTGTGTCAGTTCTTCCATGTACTGTTTTATGTTGACTATTGAATTATTCACATTAATAAAATGTCCTTCATAGTGTTTTTTCTGACCAAAAGGGTAGGAAGTATATCTAAGCTGATGAGATGCTTTTCTGAAATAGCCAGTTTTGCATATCATCTGGGGATGACAATGACATCCTGTTGAATTTGTTGGAACCACGTTGGAAAGCAGGGTAAAAAACAAACTCCTCTTCTTTTAGTTGCTCTTCCAGAACACAATTGAGTCTCCTCTCAGCTTTGCCTTATAGGGAAGGATGGCATGCCAGAGGTCTTTGATGGTGGTTACTTTTGCAACTGACTGAACATATCCTCACCTTTGTCTCCAGGATGGATCATTACATTGGCATGTACTCCACTAAGCCTAAAGCCTTCCAGTCTAAGGAACCTTCTTCCAACTTAAGTGGTTCTGCCTTCAGTGCAAGAGCCACAGGTTGGAGGAAGACTTCTTCAGCTGGAGGAACTTCCTCAAGCATCAGGTAGGATACATGCCATGGGTTTCATTAATTTCACCTGGACTGTAATTTTTGCTACCACCTCAGTATTTCATTTCTAACTGTTTCTGCAGGCAGTGCCTCCTTGGCAAGTTGAAAACAATCATCCTAGAAAGAAGATGATTATGTGCTAATGGATGATTACCTTTTTAAAATCGGAATCTGGGCTGTCTCAAAATATGACAGTTTGTCCCCTTTCCTTGTTTCTTGTCTTCTGACCCCTGTCCTGCTTAGTAGGTCATGACATGAGAAGGAAGCTGCAGATAATCGAAGCATTCATGGTTGGTATACTTTCAAGTCACACTGTTTTGATTGTCCTTAAAGTGGTAACAATCTTTGCATAGCATGTCAATGATAACAAAGATGTGTATTTAAATTCAAGCTGTACAATAAACGAGCAGCTCTGAACTGTGTTGAAAGAAGAAGAGGGTTGATTCCTCGTTACAACTGGATACACGCCTATAACAGCCTTCAACTCATTCTTTAGATGGCTCATTCCTAAGGGACCAGTTTAACTGCTGATGAACAAATGGGGACATTAGTGTCCCCCAAATGGGCTGTCATAACTGACTGCAAGAGAACTGACAAAGATTTACAACTTTTATCCTACCTTTCTCCAGTGAGCACAGGGTGGGTACATGGTTCTTTTTTTCTCCCTTTGACCTTTGCAGAACACTGTGAGGCTTTGTAGGATGAGAGTCAATATGACTGGTCTGAGATCACCTAGTGGATTTGAACTTGAAACTCCCCAGTTCTAGTCCAGTTTCTATACCACACTAGCCACAAATACTACACACAATCTCCTATGTGTTTAAAAAAGCAGTTTTCAGATGTGTAGCATTTGTGGAACTATTGACAAGTCTGCTGGGATAAAAAGTGGCTGCTTTCTTCAATTGCTGTTTAGACTCTAAAGATTTTTAGTGACTAATACATAATGCATTAAATGTTGGCTTTGCCAAATTAGATTGCCAAATATTAATGGTTTTCTTGCATCATTTTACTGGAAACCTTCCCCCATCTAATTGGTTAAGGATTTGGCACACACCACTTTCTAGTTACTTTTAATTGCCTTGATAGGTAGTGTGTGGAGTTTGCTCCTAAAAATGTGTATGAAATTTTTCACTTGTCTGAAGTGAGTTGAGACTACGTGTATTAAGTCTGTCATCTTAAAATGGCATGTGGTAGTTAAATATGTTTTGTCTTTTTTTAAAAATGTGGCTTCTACTTTTTGTGAAAAAAAAATTGTTCTCCAGGTTGCCATGTTTGATGTCTGCAAATAAAACCTTCAGCTTCATTTGTTATGCATTTTTGTAGAGTCACATAGCTGTGATAGCAGATTTCTACAGGCTTTTGAGACCAATTCTAAAATTCTTGAGTACTTTCCATTGAGTGTGAGCTCCTTGTGCAGTGTACTGCAGAATTCCATATGGTTTTTCTAGCCATCTGCTTTAATTTCACATATGCTTTTTTAAAATATACCAACCCTGCTCTCAATTGGTTGATCTTCCACTATTGTGCCAGGAGGAAGTGTAGATATTTAATTAGAATTTTACATTTCTAGTGATTACAATGTGTTTCCTGGAGCTCTTATTCATCCTTGTGATTATATCCTTTGGATAAAGTATTCCTGAAGGTTCAGATTTGGTTTGGTTTGTTACAACCTTCCTGCCCTGAATTCTTTTGCATTAAGCCTTTACAGACATAGGTTTCATATCTAATTTGGAACTTTATTGTTGGTATGTGGGTTAAAAAAAAAAGCCATCCAGAGCGTGGGATTCTTCTGTAAACCCCGGGAGAATTGCCAGGGTTGTAGGGGAATTAAAAACAAACAAAACAAAATGAAGGATTAAAACTTCCACAAAATTCTGCAAGCACAGATATCACAACCTAAAGAATCCCTGTTCCCTTATGAGCTGTCCTAACACTATGTGGCAAGATCACAGCTGCCATTTGAGGAGTTGCTCGGCAGCTCCAAAGGCAGGTAAAAATGTAGGGAGGCAGACATTAAAGTGCTTAATAGTTAAATTCTGTCTAAAATAAAAATAGAAGAAGGGCATGATCCAGCCAAGGCTGGTCATTAGGAAATCATATTGATTTCCCTGAATATTATTAAATTTATATGTCTCTGCTGACCTTTCAAATCCAGCGTTATCACAGCATCTCTAGTTAGCTACAGGAGAGCTGTTTTGTTTCATCTTCAGTCCCTCTTTCAAAACTACAATAGTAGGACAGTGCTGATCTGTCTTGCTCTTATCTCATTAATCCTTCATTTGAAGTGCTTTGACCACTTTGTATTTGAAGTGCTTTGACCACTTAACATGTTAAATGAGAGGCTTTTGCTGAGAGGTCCCAAGTCCTGTCCTTGGCATATCTAGCTAAATCTCAGGTAGCAGAGATTGGGGGAGACGTTTCTGTGCCTTAAAGCTGCAGACACTGAAAATAACTAGATGGAGCAAGAGGTCTGACTTAGATTTGTTTGAAATATATTTTTCATTGAAAGCATCGAGCATATTCGGGTCATGAGGTAAGGCCTTGTTTGTTTATTTATTTACTTCATTTAGACCTTCATTTATTTATGTCATTTAAGTCTTGGCTCATTCCGCACAGCATATTTATAATGGGTTGCAATCATTATAAGTGAACTCGTTTTCCCTTTTTATAAATGGGAAACAAATTCGTTTATAACGATTCCAACTCGTTATAAATATGCTGTGCAGAATGAGCCCTTGCTTTTCTCCCTAATAGAGGCAGCACACATTTTCCAAGCAAGACTTACCAGCCTTCTCCTTAGTAATTGCAGGTAATTTCTTTAAATATGCCCCAATTCCTAGGCAAGATTTCAGCATTGATCAAACCGAGGTATTAAAGACATGCTGGGGAAAAAAAAACATGCTATAGAAGACCACTTGATAGCAGAAGTAGGTACACATTACAAGTTTACCTGTAGCCTGAGGCTATGTGTTTTGTTTTCACTGTGAAAGCCCTGTGGGCATCTCAGGAAGTTCTAGGTCCGGGGTGGCCAACCTATGGTGCTCCAGATGTTCATGGACTACAATTCCCATCAGCCCCTGCCAGCATGGCCTTCCAGCTGAACATCTGAAGCACCATAGGTTGGCCACCACTGTCTAGGCCATGTATTTTTTTTTAACCATCTGGAAGCATTCATTCTCGTTAACTTTGCCACATTTGCAAACCTTGGTTTTGTCTGACTGGCAACAAGGTAAATTGCAATATAAACATGTCACACGGTGTTAACATCTGCATATGGAGTATTGCTTCTTTATACTCTGCTTCCTTACCTCTTCCTGACTTGTCTTTTCCGACCACATTATATCGGTTTTTTTCCAGCCAAGTTGCAATTTTTATCTAAGGAGATCTGCTGTTGAAGTATATTATTTGTTTCTGACTTAATGCTGATTGTTGTAACATCACATTAGAGGCCTGGGAAAATATTTCACATCTTAGTGCAGTGGAACTTTCTGCAACTGGAGATTTCCTCTAAGCATCATTGAACTGCTGTTATCCCATTCTGTATGGACTAATGGTCAACAGCTGAGCTAAATTAAAATGAGTATAGAATGAGTTTTATAAGCTTTTTAAAAACCTGCCTCAGGGCAGTCATTTAAGTACAACATGAGAATTCTCTTCTTTCTAGTGTGTGTGCTGTGTAACTCACAAGATTCTATTAGCGCCTACCAAAAATCTTGCACTAAGATACTGCCTTATCTGCACTGCATCTTCATAGTTTCTGCCAAAAAATATATTGAAAATTTTGAATTTTTTTCCAAGGAGCTCCTTGCTTAGCAAGGGCGGTTTGGTCCTAAAAAATTTTCCTTTGCACTAACTCGAATTGTTTGTCAGGTAGCCTCTTCTGTACTAACTAGATTGTCCTGTTTAATACATGCAACCTCTAACTTTGCCTAAATTAGGGTGTGGGAGGACAGCAATATACTGCCAAAGGAGCCTTAGGACAAGGAATGTGCTTGGTTTATTCATTCTTATTGCATGCCTGTCCCTGTAATACAGGGGTCGTTCCCCACTTCATATTCCTCAGATTGTTTTTCCTTAAAGTAAAATAGGTTCTGTCTTATTGGTAATTAACTCAGTTTTTAAAATCTATACCCCTAGGCACTCACTCTCCAGCATTTCTGCTTTCTGTCTTTGCCTGTTTTCATTTCCCAGTTAACTAAAAGCTGTATGCATGTAGCTTATATTTTCTTACTTCAGAATTGTAACTTGTTGTCATGTAAGCATGGGCAGGATCAATTTGGTGACAGTGGGTTGATATTTTGGTAAATACATAAGCATAAGCATAGCATAAGCATTTATTGTCATTGTGCACGCACAACGAAATTTACAGCAGCATTCCTCGATGCACACAATTTCAGACTCGTACATCATACTCATACAATTTGGGGAAGGGGGAGACAATTTAGAAGAAGAGTTGGTTTTTATACCTTGCTTTTCTCTATTTTAAGACGTGTCATAGTGGCTTACAATTGCTTTCCCTCCCTCCCCCGCCCCCACAACAGGCACCTTGTGACATAGTTTGGACCGAGAGACTTCTGAGAACTATGACTGGCACAAGGTTACCCAGCAGGTCTCATGTAGAGGAATGGAGAATCAAGCCCAGTTCTCCAGATTAGAGTCCCCCTCTCTTAACCACTGCACCAAGCTATCTGACTCTCAAAAATCCCATCTCCCCCTCCATGATCTCATAAACTTTTAGGGACTTAAGCACATTTTCTTCTCTCTTCCCCTTTTCCCCCTATATCTATTACTTTGCTTTCAACTATCGATTCCTTTTGGGGCATTTTTGGTCTGGGGTATGTGTGTCTGGAGGGCGGAGTTGGTTAATTTAAAAAGTCACATTTTTCTGCAAACTTGAGGAATGCCTTGAGTAGGTAGATTACGTGTACCTTCTCTTTGGATGATCCTGTTGTGTCACTTCCATTATTCACACAGGGGTCAGCTATGTGTCTCTCCATCAGTGCTCTCCGTGGCATGGTGTAGTTCATAAACTAAACATATTAGTTCTGAGAATAATTTTTTGCCTGCTTGTGAGAGAGAGACTATAAAGGTAGAGCTAAAAGCTCAATTTTTGAATACAGCAGGAAAGGTCTTAGGAGTATACAATCCATATGGCAGTAAATGTTGAAAAGTACGAACTACTCTAAGAGCAAACAAGGTTCTGATATTTGGAAGAAGAGAGAGAAATAATCTTGCAGTAGTGTCCCTTCCCCAAAAATATGTTCCAGTATATAAAATTAGCCATGGGACTGAGAGGAATACTGTTGGTAGATTCAAAAAGGAACAGGAATAAACACAAACAAGGAATAAACACAAACAAAACACAAACATATGTACTTGTGGGGCAATACAAGCCATGAAATCTATCACAATAATTTCCTTATGGGATCAAAGGTTGTTTTGTTTTCTTATTCTGATTGTTCCAGTCAGTATTTCCATCCTTTTGTGGGGGTTTCCCATTCCTCAATATTCTGGTAACACAGGACCATCTTTGTACATTCTGTATAGAGGTTTTTGTATTTTATATGCCTCTTGTATTGATACAGCAGCCACACACTGGTGGAATCACCCTCCTTTGGGCAAGTGCCTCAGGGAGGCCAAATCCAACAGCACACTGCCACTCCTACAGGTGGATTTACTCCCCCCCTCCCCCCAACCTTTGGATAGGACTGTGAAACAGCTCATTGTTAAAGCAGGGTGAAACAAAAGCCAGTCGTATGATTTGGGATATTTAAAAAATGCCACTGAAGGCGTGACGTAGAGATTCTCTAAAATACAGTAATTATATCATTAAATATATTTAAAGACCTTCCTGAATAAAACCTGTTTAATTTACTTCAGAATGAAGTGATGGAAACACATTATTTGATACTGTTTAAAGCTTCCCTATGGAGGCACAGAAAAGAGTTAAAAGTATGGTAGGAACAGGTCTAGATGAATCTTGGACACCTGTAGCTCCTGTTTCTGGTATCCTTGTCTCCTTTGCCATTCTACAAGAGTTATTTGCTTAGACATGCAAAGTTTTTACCGGGCAGTCCTCCTGTTCTTCATATAATACTCAGAACTCATGTGGACATATCAAGGCGGGATCATTATTTGCTTGTTGGTGGGGCAGAAAGCAGTGATCTAAGAGACAGAAGTCCCTGTCAGCTGCACTTTTCCATCCTCAATATGTCCACTTCAGCAACTTTTGATTGATTTATTACCTTATATCCTACTTTTCTCAGTCATGGCTGCACACATAGCCTACCCACTGAGTAGATCCAAGCCGGCTAAGCTTCTGCATCATGTACTCTTAGACTATATCCTGGAGAGGCATGCTTAAGAAACATTAATTCAAGTCAATTATTTTTGCCTCTTCATTACAGTAATGTTCAAGGTAGCTTCTAATTTATGTTAAAACATAATAAACTAACAATAAAACTGAACAGCTAATTTCTTTCTCTCCACTCACAGGCACACTAGATTCCCCTTTGTCTCCAATCCTCAGCCAGTACAGTGATGTTACAGTTCACATGGCTAGACCTCTCTGAGCATCTAGTAGCTGTCATCTGTCATATTCAGACTGTTGCTGCTTCCACGCACACTGAATAATGCACTTTCAATGCACTTTAACAATTGTTTGCAAGTGGATTTTGCCAATTCAAACAGCTGAAAATCCACAGTTGCAAAGTGCATTGGAAATGCATTATTCCATGTATGTGAAAGTATCCAGAGTCTGAATACAACAGATGACAATTGCTAGATGTTTCACTGTCTTTTTAAGCATATCTACATGGTCTTTTTATTCTGACATCTGCTATGTCAAAAGTCATTGTTTGGAGACAATGCTCACCATGTAAGTATTTAGAAATTTCCCTTTTAAACCAGCATAGAAAATTTCACTTCCATATGAACTGTCTTGTGGAACCAGTCAAATATCTAGTGAAAGAAGCAGCCAACCAGAACTTTCTGGCATAAGGGCTCTCAGTTTATCCTCAGTAACTCATAGGTACAGTGCAGTAGGCTACTTGAAACAAACAAAAAAAAACCCACCATACCCTCATCGCCTATGAAAATAAGGCTTAAAGCCCTTGTGCAAATATTTATTGATGTACAATCATGAACTGTGCAAAAAAGTACAAACCATGCATATCTTCTTGTACAGTATATACAGCATTAATACAGCTGAGATATAACCAGGAAGATTTTGTAGACCTGAAGTCCAATAAATCAAACCTATCTGTTCCTGGATACAGTTTTTAGCTGTTACTCCTGAAGTTTAAAGTAGCAAAGAAAAGTTCATCATTTCATATTAAATTCCAATAATCGTTTTTAAGGCTTAAGTTTTTGAGTCATTTTTGTAATTGTTTGATATTTCTTTATATAATACGTAGTACTACATGTGGTTTGACTGTATTTTACAAGTATAAATAAATATGTAGTTTCTCTTGTTTTTGGGGGAGGGGGGCGTCACGCCAGCAGAGTCAAGTTCGGTATTTTTCCTAATTTTGACACGCTGAGCCCAAAAAGTTTGCCATTACTGGCCTGATCTTTAAAAACAATCATTGTAGTATCTTGTGGCTGCAGATATCTGATGGAGACTTCTCTTAAGCCTGACTTGAACCCACTGCCAGTCAATTTCACTGGATGTTCTCAAACTCTAGTTCTGTTATCAGGAAGAGGAGGTTCTTTTTAATGTTCTTCCTACAGTAACTAATTTAGTCACAGCACCTAATTTAGTTCTTTTACACACCTGTATTTTTTATGGGAACTGCAGATTAGTCTGCAGATGCAGTGGGAATGTACACAATAAAATTATGTTCACTGGAGTATACTCAATAACATTGTAACTCTTATTTCTGTTATGCTGAAGTTTTGGGGTTTAAAGTCCAAGCTTGTTGTTGCTGCATTCATTGAGGCTCTGTGTGGCTTTACTCAGAACTTCTGTTGTCCTAAAATCCTGAAAGTTTAGGCAAGGCATGCAGCGTAAAGTGTTGGCTGATCACAGTGCCTCCAAAGTGCATGAGAGGTTGGACTGGAGTTAACCTCTTCAACCTCTGGTTCCCTCAGGGATATCTGCATATTCTCTGAAGAACATAATACAGCTTGGGTAATGTGTGTTTAGCTTACCTAGTTTGATGGTATCTCTTTTCATGTGAATGTGGTTGTGTTGTTGTTGTTGTTGTTGTTGTGCCTTTCTCTGTCCCCCCCCCCCCTCTTTTTCTATTTCTTTTGGAATCCAACAACTCCCCCCCCCCCCCTTTCTCTCTTTTATAATAAACTTTTTTAAAAAGACATTTGTTTATCTGGGATATTTCTCTTAATTTCTTCCCCTCATGCTAAACTGCACGAGTGCTATAAGATTGATTATAAGTTTTTTTCAATGTTTATAGTCTGTCACTTTGTTGTTATGCCAGCACTGCACTTTTTTGTTATTCTGTTAATGCGCAATAGTACAGCTAGTCAGTCTAGATAGAAGTTGTCAGGAGTTCCTAAGTAGTGGCAGTGGGTGACTGTGTTCCAGGAACCCCTTGGTCTAAGGGAGTTTTCCAGCAAGAAAAGACATCATTGCCCCATCCCTACTATAACAGTTGGCATGTGGGGCAGGTTTTCAGGTTAGCGTGATTGATTTGGGTGACAGGAATGGCTGCCTACAAAAGGAAAAGGACTTTCAAATCTGATCAGGTGGGTTTTATGATCAGAGCCTATAATAAAGTTATGCAAAATCTGCAAATGAATTGAATCAGTTGTCCAAACGCTCTCCATTTTTGTAGCTAAGGGAACCAGTTCTTAATATAGCGACTCTTTTTTAATGCTGTGAAAAGCAGCTGGGCACCATTCCGTGAATCCACCCCAAATGTTCTAATCACAGAAATGCCTTTTCTGTGTTGTCATTCGAGCTCTTTTTTAAAAACTTCAGCTAACCTAGCTATTGCTATACTACATTTCAGTAGGTATAGGCTTCCCCCCTTCCCTGTTCCATTGTTGTAATTGACATGTTCCCTTAATTTCCTTCTGTCTTTCATTGTTAATATTCTTTTTTCCCCTTTTTTCTGCCTACGTTGCTGTATTTACTACTGTAGAATGGAAGAAGAAACAAAGGCTTAACTTTGTTGGGAGAACATTACGCATCTCCTAGGCCCTCACCATAGGTAGCATATTGAGAGCAAACCACAGGACTGTGTATTTTCTTCCTCCTGCCTCCCCTCTTCTACAGAAATCCCCCCATCCCTCTGTTTGGTTGTTTTAACCATTGTGTAATGTAGCATTTTCATCAGTGGTAACCAGAACTGTTCTTGTAACTAGATTTTGAAATTTACTTCAAGCCCCAGCTTCAGGGTCTGAGTACATGGGGAATTGCTTTTAGCATTATTAGCATAGCATTCTTGCACATGTAATGCTTGATGCAAGCCATAGAAGGATGGAAGCAGTTTGTACAGGGCATGAGGAAATGTGCCAGCTTGTAGCACTCACTTGTAGCACAGCTGAGGTCAAGAGACTGGGAATATTAAGACTGCACAGACCAGAGTCTTCTCCCTTTGTAAGACTCCTAGCTCTCTATTTTCCAAATACCTTCTCACCTACTTATGACTACAACTGTTTGAAGACTTTAGGAACCTCAACTAGTTCAAAATGCAGC
This sequence comes from Sphaerodactylus townsendi, assembly GCF_021028975.2. Classification (NCBI taxonomy): domain Eukaryota; kingdom Metazoa; phylum Chordata; class Lepidosauria; order Squamata; family Sphaerodactylidae; genus Sphaerodactylus; species Sphaerodactylus townsendi. The sequence goes on along the minus strand of NC_059430.1, from coordinate 94,572,466 downwards.
ACTGAGATAGCTAACCCGAGCCATTTGTGGTCTCACCAACTAATGAAAGACCTGTATTGGCTGCCACTTCGTTTCAGGCACAAATGGAAGGCTGTTTCTCACCCTGGTCTCAGAAAGTTAGGGCTGTACAAAGTATTTAAGAAACGGACTGCTCCCAAAATCCAGCTGCCTGCCAACTTCTGAAGTAAGTTGAGGAGCTACCAGGCATGGGACTGTTTCTGGTGTGGAGCCTTGAGTATGGAACTGCCTTCCTGCTACAATAAAAAATATTGAGCTTTAGGTGCCAGATGGCTTTCTTTTTATTTTGATGATGCTTTTAAGGTGTTAATGCTGATATCACCCTTCTGTTGCCTTACAAGTGGTCTTAGTGGTTTTATAGCTATTGCTGCTAACTTGCCGTTGCTGCTGATCTTTTTATGTGGTTGATTTTAGCGATTTGAAAGCTCTTAGCCTTTACTTTATTATATGTTTTGTTTGCTGACTCTGTTTTAATTACTATGAATTAGAAGCCACCTCAGAGCTGCCTTGCCAAAAGTGCGACATATACGTATTTTAAATATTCACGTGGGTGGAGACTTTCCATCCAAGTATGCAAATGGAAGCTGAGCCCCAAAAATCAGGCTACCTTTGTGGAAGAAAATCTCCATACATGATTACATAAGCTGCCTAAATGGTGCCAATAAACTTGTTTCCATTTGGATATGTAAACTTTGCATTTTGCCTCCAGCAAATGGCTTTTTAGAAATTGTACTGAGACCCAGAGCTGTTGAAAAGCAAAATACTGTTGCACATGCTCTCTTTATGAGTGGTTGTCAGTGTTTGAGTTCAGGATGACTCTTATTTGATTTCTGGCTGTCTGATAGCTGTCTTGATTTTATTTTGTTGCTGTAACAACCTGTATAGTGTAATGTGTTTACTCTTCCACTGAAATAAATTTCAGAAACTTGGAGTAACTAGTGAGTGAGTGTGGTGCACTGGCGTTCCTGCCTAGGGACATGGGGTACCCCTTGTCCCCGGGCGCATCGATTGAGGTCACGTGGGGGGCGCCAAAACATCCTCCTACACAGCGAGGGATTGAGCAAGCCCTAGAAAGCAGGCACTGAAGCAGCCGACTAATCCCAGTGCCTGCTGTGGCCCCGCCCACTCTGTACGGTGGCCTGGAGTGTCCAGGGGGCGGGGGAGAAGTCCCACTGGGCTCCCAGGAGCAGGACTGGAGAGCTCCGCCTCCCCTCCCTCTGACCCAGCGTGCCTTATTCGCCTTAAATTAAGTGTAGCGTTACTTTCTCGGGAGAAACTTTCTCGTGTAGCAGAAGGCAGCACTTCCCAGGCACAGGAAAAGGCAAGCTGAGCAGGGAGCCCAGAAGCAGCAGCAGAACTGAAGATGATGCTGACGTTTGCTTGGTAAACCTTCAGATGGGCGTGACTTGTGAGAGATTTGCATGCTTAAAAGTTAATTCCCCTTGCACTGGCTTGGAGCTGTTTCTCAGGCTAGCAGCCTACCTCACAGGGTTGGTGTGAGGACACAAATAGGAAAGTGGTGGGGAGGGAGCCATGCTTGTTTTGCTGGGGGTAGGAGGTGATTTGTGAGAGAGGATGCTGATGTTTGTTTGGTAAACCTTCCGATGTGGGGTGACTTGTGAGAGATTTACAAGCTGAAAAGTGAATTCCCCTCGCACTGGTTCGGAGCTGTTTCTCAGGCTAGCAGCCTACCTCACAGGGTTGGTGTGAGCACACAATTAGGAAAGTGGTGGGGGGGAGCCATGCTTGTTTTGCTGGGGGTAGGAGGTGATTTGTGAGAGAGGATGCTGATGTTTGTTTGGTAAGAAGCCTTCCAGTGTGGAAGGGTGACTTGTGAGAGATTCCTGAAAGCTGAAAAGTGGAATTTCGCGCACTGGTTGGAGCTGTTTCTCAGGCTAGCAACTACCTCACAGGATTTGGTGTGAGCACACAATTAGGAAAGTGGTGGGGGGGAGCCATGCTTGTTTTGCTGGGGGTAGGAGGTGATTTGTGAGAGATGATGCTGATGTTTGTTTGGTAAACCTTCAGATGTGGGGTGACTTGTGAGAGATTTACATGCTTAAAAGTCAATTCCCCTCGCACTGGCTTGGAGCTGTTTCTCCGGCTAGCAGCCTACCTCACAGGGTTGGTGTGAGGACACAATTAGGAAAGTGGTGGGGAGGGAGCCATGCCTGTTTTGCTGGGGGTAGGAGGTGATTTGTGAGAGATGATGCTGATGTTTGCTTGGTAAGAAACCTTCTCAGATGGGGGGGGTGACTTGTGAGAGATTTTACATGCTTAAAAGTGCTAATCTCCCCACTTCACGCACTGGCTTCGGAGCTCACTTTCTTGAGGCTAACAACAACCTACCTCATAGGGTTGGTGTGAGGACGCAATTAGGAAAGAGAGTTGGTGGGGAGAAAGCCATGTATGTTTTGCTGGTGGTGGGAGGTGTTTTGTGAGCTGGTGCAAAAAATCATTGTTTGGTCATTGTGGGGGAGGGTGGTCGTCCATACCTGGGGTGGGGGTGGGGGTGGGGGGGCACCAAACTCAGATTTTGTCCCCGGGCTCCAGTTTGCCTAGATTCGCACCTGGTGTGGTGTCTTTATTCTTGCAAAGGGAAGAAGTACCTTCTGTTGTGTATTGGCAGTCAAATACTCCTGGAGAGCTGCTCAGATTTATGAATAACCATTTTGTATCCAATGCAGCCTGCTTTTCATTATCATATGACCATTTTAAAAAGATGCACTAGCAGCATTTAGAGAACTTTTAAGACACAAACTATTCACAGTCCTAGCAAGGATTGTGACAGTGGTAATATGTGCATCAGCGTCTTATGATTTTTGCATTAAAAAGCTTGCTCTTGGATTTATACCTCATATGTTTCTTTGTTGTCTAACTTGCCTATTGGAAAAGCACAGAAAAATAACATAAATCTCACTGTAATACATTCATCCATCCACTTATTGAGGTTGTGAAATAGGATTGCAGAAAACAGGCTACACGTATATCTGTTGTCATCCTTTACAGACTGTGTGTATTTTCCTGTATAATTCCTTACTACTAGTGATGCTGTGATTGACTATAAATGTGTTTATTTGGCTATATATCCTTCTGTCCCTGTGTCTTGAGGCTGTCAGAATGGCTAATAGTTCCGCTATTGGTTTGAATCTAAATCTCTTAAAGGGCTTGCAGTAAAAAAAAGGATCACATAACAGTCTGGAGGAGGAGACAGTATGAGAGAGGAAAACATAAAGAAGAATATATAAGCAGCACTGAATTTGACAAGAACAAAACTTCCTTCTACATATTAGGAATGACGAGTTCCTCTGAATGTGATGGAGAAAGAGTTCCTCTGAGCTGATGATCCCAGAGCAGTTGTGTAGCTGGCATCAGTGGAGCTGCCACACAAGACATTTGATTCTATCTGCTGCTGTGGTAGGAGCAGATCAGTTGACCCCTACACAGGCATTAAAACAATATCCTCCCATTCGAATCATGTCTACATGTGTTTGGACTGTTTCACTTTGCAATATCATCATGGAACTGTTTGAAACAGTTCTTCTCATAGATACCTGACAGTATGAAGTTCACGAAAGCCCTGTGAGTTTAGTCATTTGCTAATTAAAAAGCATGCCCAGTGAATACACCTGATGACATTGTGATGGTAGCTGCAGCCCTGCTGGTAGGCTAAATGTTAGCTTCTGCGAAGAATAAATCACTTGCTGTTATTTGGCTACTTTTGTTTCATTTGAGAGAGAATTGTTACTGAATTTTAATAGTACACTTTTAATCACTCACTCAGATGCTATAAATTAGTTCAGCTGCATACTTTGCACTAACTTGGCTTTCTGATAAGAGTTTTGAATTTTTAAAGTAACTGCATTCAGATATGGTACATAGACACTTATATGTTTCTCATCATGTTTATGTCAGGATGAACTTTTGCAGTCTTTGCTTGTGCAAATCGTGCACTATGTGAGCATTGCTAACAGATTCTAGAAGACTGTAACTAAAAGTCTGTAATCATAATAATGCACTTCCTTACACAAGGAAAGAGCTGCTAGCTGAACTTCAGTTCTCTAGAGAAAAGTAATGGCACAATCATATTGAAAAAGCTGCAGAAGTCTATGGCATCTGTATAAATATGCATTTTCTCTAAGGGGAAAGTAACAAAACATGCGAACTCTAGTGTGTGTAACTTTAAGTCAGCATGCTTCAGTACTTATTCAGTGTCATTTTCAATATACATCCTTCTTTATATAGTAGGGTTATCTCCATATATTTATTCTGAATAAGGGAAAGTGTGGCGTTTGGCTGCTTTGCTGTTCACAAAGGTGTGGGGGGTTCAGTGGCAGAGTACATGCTTTGTCTGAAGAAGGTTCCAGATTCTTTTTACTGGAAATTCTAGGGATGTATCTTGAGGTAGCAGGTGGTTTGAATATTTATATGAAGTAGTTGTGTATATAAATGTTTTGCTTTTCTTTCCTCTCCACAGTACTTTTTTGTACCTGAAATTCCTGGTAGTCTGGGCCCTTGTCCTGCTGGCCGATTTTGTGTTGGACTTCAGATTTGAATATCTTTGGCCATTCTGGCTTTTCATCAGGAGCGTTTATGATTCCTTCAGATACCAGGGACTGGTATGTAGAACAGACAACTACCTTATTTCTTTTTTTCTTTTTCCTGTTAGAAGTATCAGTGTACTGGTAACCATTGTGGTGATAGATACATATAGTATCCCTGAAATAAGTATTCAAACCGCTGGAACTCATTGACTCTCTTTGTAAAAAAGTTAAGAGGGAATGACAGATCTTAATCCATAACCAATCTTTACTTTTCTAAAAGAAAACTTTTTTAACATAATACTAATAGAAATATGGTTTAGCTACTGTGTTTTAATTCATAAGGTTACTTTAGAAATGTGAGACATTTTGAAAAACTTAAATAAAAGATCGTTTCAGTGCTGCATCATTTAAACTTTTTTTGAATGTGTTAAAATGTAACATGCTCTCCCCGCCTCCCCATTTCCCCCCTTTTTCTTTTAGGCCTTTTCAGTATTTTTCGTTTGCGTAGCATTCACATCCAATATTATATGCCTACTCTTCATACCGATACAGTGGCTGTTTTTTGCTGCCAGCACATATGTTTGGGTACAGTATGTTTGGCATACAGGTAGGTGATCTCATTTGCTATTGTACTTTATAAATGTTAATGTTGGACAGCATGTCAAATATGTATGTTTGTTTATTTTTGCAAAAACTGTGTTTTAGACTAGCATCTTCCTGTGGTTGGAGTTTGAAGGAGAGCCCAAAAAGTCTTAAAATATTCTTAACTTGCTGATACAAATACAAATACAAATACAATACCTTTAATGGCTTGCTGATATATACTGAACTCATGATCTCTTGGCTGGCGCTGTATCTTGACTAACGGCACAGCTTGATGAGGTGCTGAAGATCTATTCTGATCTCCACATTTTTTAAATGTCTGCAGTGACTACTAAAGGTGCAGTAGGTTTTCAGGCAGGGGCTATTATCTTCTCTTCCCTGGACATTTCCCACATAAGCTCCTTTAGAAAAAAAAGACTGGCAAGTTGTTTTGTTTTCCCACTGGAAAATATCTGCATGGGGAAAAGGGCAGAAATGGTGCGTGTGGAGGGAAAAGTTGATGCCCTCCACCCCAGTTCCACAACGGCTTTAGAAGAAAACAAATTATGTCTGAAACTCTGACTAGCTTACTTTGACTTACAGCAGATAATTTGGTTCATGTTGAATGTGAGCCAGGCTTTGCAGTTGTCCTCTGCAAAATAAAGTGAGGCCTCAAACATGTTTCAGGGGGAACTGTAGTGGTGGGCAGGTTGTCTTCTGTGGAATCTTATTGGCTACTTTTCTCATTGGGAATACACAAGGAACAGTTTGAAAACTACTGGTGTGTAAAGAATCTCCAGAATAACAACAAACATTGTGGATTTTTAATTCTGGAAATAATTTGTTGACAAAATCAACACTTTCCCACAGGGATAATTTGTGCATTTCCAGCAGCATGAAAGCCTCTTTCCTCTAGTTGTTTTTTTTCAGGCAACAGTGTAATGTTTGTATGGAGGAACCATGTTCACAAGACCTGGCTTGAAAATAGGCACTGACCTCTTTGCCCATGGAGCTGCTGTTTCTTTCTTCCTTTTTTAAAAAAAAGAAAGAACAATCTCCAAAAGGTTTTACCAGGAAACTTTATAAATTGGAAGTATTTTTGGTTCTTTCTGGCCACAAATGTGCCACAAGTGACTCACACATCAGTCTGAGCAGATTTTTGGTGGATTTGTTTTTCAGTATCGGCAGGGCCAGTGGGACTATCCTTTATTGCCCAGTCAGCTCCCTCGGTCCCAGCTGGGTTGATCAGACGGCAAGGAATAATGTCCTTGCCTCAAGTCTGTGATTCCTGTAGCCAAATGTTATTAGGGTGTTTTGGAAAATCAGGAATGTAACCTGCGGCTCTCCAATTGGCCATGCTGGCAGGGGCTGATGGGATTCATAGTCCATGAACATCTGGAGAGCCGCAGTTTGCAGACCCCTGATCTAAACCAAGCCAATGTGTGAAAGGAAGAATCCCACTAAAGGAGACTAGCCACTGTAATATGGGAACTGCTTCCATGTGGCTCCTTGCTCCCTTCGTGTGTTTTGATTCCCCATTCCTACCAAGTATGAGCAAACTGAGCCTGAGACCATGGGTTTAAAGTAGGTTTCAATAATGGAAGCATTAATCAAGCCAGAGTTTATTCTTTCTCATGTCTTTCTCTGCCCTTTCTCAGACCACTTCCCCTTCTTTCAAGTTGCCTTATTGCAAAACATGTTTGAATTTAGCAAAAGTTCACTTTTTGTGTACAGTGAAGTATATTCAGATCCGGTGGCTGTGGTTCAAAGTAATTTATAATAATATTTAGGCTTTCTTTGGTGTTTCCAAGTGCCAAAGCACTCTTCTGTAGTCCTGAAATACAAGACTGTATCGTTGCTCCCATATTGCAGAAAGTGGAATGGGGCTGAGAAAATGCAGCTTGCCTGAGGAGGGTTTCTGGACTTTGGGTTCTGTCTCAGTAACAATGATGTACCATCTCATGCCTGTCAGGTGACTGAATTCTAGATTTAGGAAGGATGCATGAGTGATTATCAGTACAGTCCTAAATATAGTACAGTCCTAACCCCTCTGTGCCCAACTACTTCAGTGGACGTACGTAACTCAAGTCCAATCTTTTTGAGGGATGTGCAGAATAGGAATAGTAGTGGGTAGGTACAGTTTGCCATAATTAAAGTATCTGTTCCTTTCATGTGACTTTTCATGTGCTATCGTTAGTAGCCCTGCTGTGTGTATCCACCAGCTGTGCTTTGGGAACATAATAAATGTTCCTTAATGTGACACCAAATTTGTAGGACACCCTCCTGAGAAAGGCCTATATGGCCTCCTCCTCACTGATGCAATTCAAGAAGCTGATTGGTTGGTTGGTTTCAGCAGGAGTCTGAGTTGTTTAACTTTATTTTGAATGGATAACTGTGGTGTTCTTTTTTAATAGACTTTCTGTCTAATTTTGATGTGGTTGTATTTTAAAATTTTATTTATTCATAATAAAGTGCTAATCTGTTTTAATGAGTTGTTAAGTCACAAATGGCAGGAAATAAATATTTTAAGGTGAATGAACTGCTGTCTCTACATAACTCAGAATCTGTTGAACACAAGACCAAATGTACAAGTTTTAAAATGTATTTTAGAAAGGGCATCTTATTTTAGCTTAGTTCTAGATGTGTCATAACAAAGTTCTGTTGATCTCTTAATGTCTGAAAACATGATCCTAGGAATTCTGGTTTCTTTTTATATGTTAATGATATTTGGCTTTCTTTTGTTGCTAACAGAGAGGGGAGTATGTTTACCTACAGTATCGCTGTGGATACTATTTGTTTATATTGAAGCAGCAATTAGATTTAAAGATCTCAAGAACTTTCATGTAGATCTTTGTCGACCTTTCGCTGCACATTGGTAAGTGTTCTCCAAATATTTTAGTTTTCATTTGATCTTTTTTTCAGAATTCATGACCTTGTTTCCCATTACAAAGCAGATGGAATTTCAGTCTTCATATGCTTCAGATGTGCAGCCAATTGTATTTGTGAATTTTTAATTCTTCAAAGGACTTGTAACTGATATACAACTAAGCTGGCTGTAAGGATCCCATACAAGCCCACAAATCAGAAACGGTTGGGAGGGTTGTCCTTCAAATTTTAATGAGTCGGAAGCTTTTAAATATAGACCAAGACTTCTTGCAGCCTTAGTTAGTTCTTCTCTCCAGAGACATCTTTTACTGTATAAGACCTGTTGTGGGAACAACAGGTCTAGGGGTTATATAGCTTTGAATGTTGGGTGAGAGTTGGTTTTAGCGATACACAGAGACTAAATCAGGATAGTGGCAAATACTTAAACTGATCCTTCAGAAGCACTTTCTGCACACATATTGTTCTTTGGATTGCAGCTGCACAGTAACATCAAGAATGTGGGAAAGAACATACTACCTTTAGTATATATGCAATCCTTCATAGAATGACTTACCCTTGCGTTTTGATAATGTCAACATTACCTTAGAAGAAGAAGAGTTGGATTTATATCCCCCTTTCTCTCCTTTAGGAGATTCAAAGGGGCTTACAAACTCCCTTCCCTTCCCCCCCACAACAAATACTCTGTGAGGTAGGTGGGGGTGAGAGCGCTCAGAAGAACTGTGACTAGCCTAAGGTCACCCAACTGGCATGTGTTGAGAGCGTACAATGTAACAAACTTGCCTCACCCTGAAGGGCTGGCGTACAGCAGGCCTAGTTAAGAAGGCCTTAGCAACAGCCAGAGTAAAGAAAAAGGCTCCACAAGCAAAGAACCCACCTGATAGGTTGGAAAAGGTCCAATAACGTTTGGCCAAAGCTAGGGGGAGCTAGTGTGCTTACAGCACTTAGAGGCAGTTCTAATCAGAGTCTGTCAGAGAGCAGTCGAGACTGAAGATCAGTCAGAGTTTGGGGTCTGAAACTGACAGTTGAGAGAGAGAAGGATTCTGACTCAGCTGTGTTAACTGTCAAGATTCAGATAACTCTACGAGCTGAGGAGACTTGCTAGAGGGTGGAGGCCCTGAGGCTGGTGGAAAGGGACCTGCCAGTCAGAGGCTTGACAGTGAGACTGTCCAGACCTAGAGTCTGTCCTACCCAGTTCAACACCAGTCTTGGGAGGCCCAGTCCAGTCCAGTGGCAGTTTGGCCAGTTTGGGACAGTGGGAGAGGGAGGCTTGGATGCCAGAATCTCACAGGGCATAGACTGGGTGTGTGTTGATTCAGTGGGGTGAGGTACAGCAAAAGACTAGTGTCTGTCAGTAAAGGTGTTTGATATTTTAAAGTAAAACCTTTCTCTGAAGAGACACCTGCATGTGTCTGTGTGAAACTAAAGTGCCAACAACGTCTCTGAAACCTAAGTGAAAAGAACCTCTCTGTAACCGCCAAGCTTTAGTACTTCTCTGAGCCAGTTTTAAAGAAGCCTTTCTTTTGTTTTAAAAATAAATTTCAATTACGGTGTTCAAATTCCCTTGTGCCTGTGAGAGTCTGTGTGTGTGTGTGTCTTTAGAGTGGGTGACTGGCTAGAAACCCCAGCCATTAGGAGTTCCCTCCAAAACAGTTAAAGGGACTCTGAAGTAATTTCTCCTCAAGTCAGAGTGGGAGAGAGGTGAGAATCTTTAAAGCCTTGGTGTCTAGTAACAGTGTGGGGTTCTCTAGTTATCTGAATTAAATGGTGGCAATGAAAAGTTAATTAAAAGGAAGGTTCCTGAAAACAGCTACCAGGAATCCTTTCTACCAGAAGCTTCGATCCGTTACAACAGGCTAATCTGAATTCCCCAGATAAACCACCACAGCTCAAGCAGCAGAGCGGGGAATCAAACCCAGTTCCTCCAGATTAGAGTACACCTGCTCTTCACCACTACACCACTGCTGCTCGTTAGACTTCTTTGTTCAGTGAGGCTTTTGGTAGTGGTAGTTTGATTCATGGTGGATTTCATTAAATCAAATTGATTTAAATCGCAATTCAAATCACTAGTCAGCAAGAGTTGATTTAAATCAAGAGGAGAGTTTAATTTTTAGAATAATGCCTGTTGTACCCTTAGGTAGAGAAACTTCATAAAAGTATTCTCAAACTTGGTCTCTTTTATGACCTGCTGCCATTATAGATTTTCTCCTGCATGGAGAGAATAGTATATGCACACAAAGATCCCAAGACTTGTAGAACATTCTGCTGAAAAGGTTTCACTTTCATTTTTACTGCTTGCCCGTCCCTCATCACACTTCGCTCTTTGAACAGATCTATTCCAATCCAAACAATCTTCAATTCATTGAACTTCTTGAAACTTAGTGCTTAAGAGGTAGGGGTTGATTCTTGGTACACAGATTAGCAAAGGAACAATAGGATTAAGGTCTTTTTCACAGATTAGATTAGATATTTAATTTATATACCGCCCTCCCCCGGAGGGCTCAGGGCGGTGCACAACATAGAAAATAAACAATAACATAATAATACATAGTAAATAAACAATAACATACTAATACATAATGTTCTCCTCAGAGTCAAGTCAGAACCAAGAAGCAAGCAATCCAGCCATTTTAAAACTGCATATATCTAATTAAATGACTATGGATAAATATGTACATTTGTACCGGTTTACTTAATATTTGGCTATAGCTATAATCATTCTGTATAATTCTGTATGTTTATTTCATATTTATGGTGCTTGTAAACAACCAGTTATTAAATCATTTGAATCCCACCACTGGTTATAGCTTTGAATGTTGGGTGAAGATGAGGCTTATTATCTGCAGACACTAATTCACAGTTTTGAGAACTGTAAAACCATGCATGTGTGACAAAAAATTGTGTTGTTTGCCGCCCTGAGCCCTTCCAGGGAGGGCGGCCTAAAAATCTAAAGTGTAAATAAAAATAAAAAATGTCTTCTAGATGAAAAACTACACAAAATAGTCTTATAGAAACCTCTGGAAGAATATGACATTGTGAATGGATTAATGGAATTTATTTACCAAAAAAATTAAACATGGTTTTATTATTGCTAATTAATTGTTTTATGTTATGTTTTTAAGCTGTTTTTATAACTGTTTTCCACCACCCTGAGCCCCTAGGGGCAGGGAAGTTTAGAAATTAAACAAACAAACAAACAAATAAAAATATACAGCTTCATGTCACATAATTAAAAATCAATCCTTTCATGATAAATGACCTTTGGACTATAATGTATCTTAAATGGAAAACTGTTTAAACTATCTTTAGACAGATTTTTTTCCCCTTAAAAGGCCTTTTATTAACTCCAATTTAAATTTAAAAATTTATTTTTAATTTTTTTAATTATTGATTTCTGTGCAACGGGATTTGGTGATAGTTGGATAGTTTGGGTGGTTTTAAAATTATTAGAACCGCAATGTCCCTTTTTTAATGCATTGTTTCATTATTTGTTTATAGCCCTTTACTTGGTTTACAATTGTGATTTTAAAACAGCTGCTAAATTAATTCTTTGAAGTTCATGATTGTAAGCATATCAAGTGCCAAAGGAGCTCCGCTGAAGTCAACAAGGGTCAGCTGGCAGAACTGTGCCCAGGACTATCACTTTAATGGAATTAGTGGACTGTTGAACTATAATTAATTAGAGTAACTAATATTGCGCTTAGCCGAGAATTAATGTGTTGCTTTAATATAACATAAGTGTTCCAATATTGTGAAGGCGCAGTGGCAAAGATGATACATGCTAGAAATGTGTCTGTTCACTAGGCAGTCTCTTTCTATTTGAGACTTGTTAATTGAGAGCTTTCTGTAAGAGCACTTTTTCCTACCACTGAAACAGTGTTCAACATCTTGGGTCAATTGAAGCTTATAACTTTTATGTGTGTGGGTAATCTTTTTCATAAAGGTAGCATAGTACTCTTGGGCATATTCAGGGAGATTCCTCTCCCCTTTCACAAACTATATTCCAATTCATACATAGCATTTCCACTCCTCTAAACCATTTTTTTTTTGGGGGGGGGGGGGGAAAGGGTCTATGAACATGTCTTATGCCTTTTCTCCTCTCCTTGCATGGTCATGCTATGAGCAAGTGTGTGCCATAGATTTGGATTCCCAAGGTGGTTTTTTGCCAGTTCCCCCTTTCTTCAAGAGACATTTGATTCCTCTTTTCGTGGGGTCCCCCATTCCCCAGAAACAGCATTTCAGGGAGCATTTTGGATTATGATGAGAGAAGAGACTACAAATATTTCACTTTCTCCATGAACATGCCCTCTCCCAGAAACTCTAGGTGGGATTGAAGCCATAGTTTGCCAGTTGGACTGTGACAGCAAAAAATGTGTTGCCTAAACCAGGAGATAGCTGAGCAATTCAGACTGAGAAGGGAGAACAACTCTCATTCTTTGGAAATCTGGAAACATTATTTGTGAACTAACCCTCCTGTCTTCACTGCAGATTATAAGTATGGGGATAGACTGGGCAAACTTATTCTGACTTATTTATTGAAACACCTATATTCTACCTTTTCTCATGCCTTGGGGCTACTTATAATACATAACAAAGGCATCAAATAAAACTCCAGTCTACATGCGTCCCTATCTAATTAATGTTTGCATCTTACATTCTATTAAAAGCTCTGCAAAATAAAAAGAGCCTTACAGTGCCTTATAGCAGTTTCCAAAGACAATGTCATCCTCATCTCCTCAATGGAGCCCATTCCATAAAATAAGAATAGCACTGAGAAACTGTGGGCCTTCATTGATGCCTGTTGAGTCACATCTAGTGAGAGACTGCCCAGAGAGTAGCAGGCTGAAGACATGGCAATATACAGGGAGAGATGTGGTGGGGATATTGCTTTATTCCAGGACTTCATTTGTTGTTTATCTTGACATATAAATAATATCCAAATCCTGTTTGTGCCTTTCTGTGGGCATCATAGTTTCTGATGAGAATGGTAATCCTGATATATTTCATTATATTCTGAACATCTCAGTAGTTTATTTACCAAGGTGCTTTTGTTTCTATTAACTATTGCCTTTTTGTCTTCCACCCTGTACCCAGTATTGGCTATCCTGTTGTGACTTTGGGCTTTGGCTTCAAAAGTTATGTCAGCTATAAAATGCGATTAAGAAAACAAAAGGAGGTGCAGAAAGAGAATGAATTTTACATGCAGCTTCTTCAGCAAGCTTTACCCCCGGAACAGCAGATGCTACAAAGACAAGAAAAAGAAGCAGAGGAAGGTAAGTTTCTGCTTTTCCACAGACATGGCACAGAGTTAATGCCAGTATCTCCCTGCAAACCATGGTTTTTGAATTTGGAGCCAGTCTTTTGGCATGTGCTTTCTCTCTGAATCAGTTCTCTTCGCTGTGTTAACACTGGTTTCTTTTACATGTGCACTGATACAGATGATGATGCTTGCAAACTTGCTTCCTCGTGGTCTCTGTCAGGTCCCGCAATCATGTTCTCTACCTCAGTAGAATGTCTTCAAAAACATTTAGAGTTCAAGGATGGAGGTGTTGGCACTTTTGCCCTCTTCCTGGGTAGAGCAACTGACCTTTCCAAGCATATTTCAAGGAGCCATTCTGATTTTTCTGGATCTTGCCACAATAGCAACACCATCAGGCATTTTCTCTGAGATTTTTTGTAAGAGCTCCCATCTTAAAGTTAGAATATTCTTGCTGTGCTATAATTTTGTTTCTTGTGCCACCAAGTTCAGTTCTCTTGGGAGAGATTTTATTTTTCTTCTTGTCAAGGACAAAATTATTCACTTGTTATGACTTTCCTCATAATGGTATTATTTTTTCCCCACTAAGACTCTCCAAAGCTACCACATGGGCAGACTAGTCCATATTTGTCAAAACTTTATGTCTAAAGATCAGGAATCCAGCTGACACAAAACTTGAAAGATCTGTTCTTCAGACTAGTTTAACTTGTGAGCATCCACCTCCCAGGTGCATTTAAAGCAACTACCCACATATTTGTGTACAGAGGCCAGGGGAAGGAAGGTTTGCTTGCCTGTGGCTAGTATTCTTTTGAGTCTGTCTGTACAGTCTTTCAGTTAGGTGGCCAGTAAAATAATATATGTGCAAGTTGATGCTGGTGATAATCTCTTTTCCCAGTGCTGGGCTCTTATTTATATGTGAGTTCTTACATGGTTAGGCACGGGAAACTGAATGCCTTCATCCCATCCCTCAGGACATGCTAGATGGGGTGGAGTACTTCATTCTAAGGGGAGGGACAGGAGAGCTGTCTCCCTGACTAAAGTTTCCAGCAGTGCAATGTGCAGACACGATAGTTTAATTTCATAAATGATAAGTTGAAGAATGATAATTACTGGTAGGTAACTGCTTTTCCCCTTGTAAATCAGAGACTGTAACCATGGTTTGCGAAATATTGTTACAAAGGAATCTGTTTTTTTATTGTTTGGGGGGGGGGGTTGCATTAGCATTTTTTTTGGCATTAACCATGATGTTTAACTTATATTTTCAACTTCACTGGAAGGAAAAGGGAATTTGCTGTCATGAGAATGAAAGGGAAGGCACAATCCAGAGGGCAGCTCCCAATTTGCATGCCACAGTTTATCATTGAGCCCATGTGGGAGCATCCATCAGATCCTGTCCAGCATTTCATTAATCTTTGCAATTAGAAGAAATGAATGAAGTCGAGAATTCTCAGCTCATCAGAAAGCGTTCCTCCAGTTTCAGTGGCTTTTCCACCAAAGGAATAGTTAGTAGTTGGAGGGGAGTGCATCTGAATTTGTTTCAGCTCTTCCCTTAGGGGCCTCCTGACTGTCTCCATAATATTGATGGAACAAAATGGCTGTCCTTCCACAACCTCGGGAGGACGGCGGATAGAAGTACTTTAGCCTTTTGAGGGTGGTTCATCTTCTTGGGTTTAGGGGAGATATCCTCTGAAGAGTTGGATTTGCCATTGTTGCCACTCAGGGCCAAAGCGGCAGTCATTGGGACCATTTTTTCCCCCAGCAAGGTCTTTTTCACACCATTTTTCTGCTGCGTGGTTTGCCACTTTTGTTTTGGCGCCAAGTACTCTTCCATTCTCACACTCCTTTGCCGCCTCAGGCTTTTGGAGACTATGTTGTCTCCTAGAGGCAAAGGAAACAGCAGCCCTGGATCTGACTTCTCATCAGAAAGAATGCCATCCCTGCTGAATTCCTCATGAACCTTAGCATCCTCCGTGTGTGGGGGTGCGGGGGGGAGGAGTAACAAAAAGAAAATACAGGAATGAGAATATGTAGATATTAAGGCTGAGAATTTAGATCTCCCTGTCAATTACAAGTATAAGTCCTGCCTCCCTGAACAGCTGGTGAGAAACACCCAAATTCAAGATGCCCTCCTTACCACAAAGCAGAAGGAATCCTCATGGTAACTATCCACGGTTCTTCTCTTCACCCAGCTCAGAACCATGGTGTCTGACTCCTAGTTTTTTTCTCCATAAAACAAGTACATACCCTGGTAAAGAGGACAAAGATCACTATTGTTTGTATATTTAAAAAAACATTAATAGTATTTTTTTCCTTTTGACTTTTTTCCAGCGGCCAAAGGACTGTCTGATATGGATTCCTCAATACTTTTGCAGCACAATGGGGGTATTCCAGCCAATAAAAAATTATCTACCACGTTACCGGAATTGGAGTACAGGGAAAAGGGGAAAGAAAAAGACAAAGATGCCAAAAAACATAACCTTGGAATAAATAACAATATTTTGCAACCTGTAGACTCGAAAATACAGGAAATCGAGTACATGGAGAACCATATCAATAGCAAAAGATTAAATAACGATCTTGTGGGAAGTACAGAAAACCTCTTAAAAGAGGACTCATGCACTGCCTCATCCAAAAACTACAAAAATGCCAGCGGTGTTGTGAACTCCTCACCTCGCAGCCACAGTGCAACTAATGGGAGCATTCCTTCCTCATCTGCGAAGAATGACAAAAAACAGAAGTGTGCTAGCAAGAGCCCATGCACACACAAAGACTTATTGGAAAACTGTATTCCCAATAACCAGCTAAGCAAACCAGATGCACTGGTAAGGTAAGTTTGATATGTTAGTGACCTAGTTTCCTCTCGCTTCTTTTCCTTGCTTGCTGTTGTGCATTCTGTGTTTGTTTCCAATTAAGACTCCTTTCAAAGAGAAGACTGGCAATCAGGAGAAGACAAGCACGGTGGGTTAAAATCAGGATATGGTCTTGTGATCATGTTATGGGATCTGTATGTAAAGGAATGAGTAGATTGCTATGGAGCTTGTTTTAGGTTCCTGATTCCTTGAGTCCTACTTCTTGCTATGTTTCACAATTATAATTGACTGAGCTAGTATGGAATTACAGATGCATTTTCTGATTCACCTCATTGGAAGGAATTGTTCATTTGGGGAAGAGTGGGGACCCACACGCTGGCTAATACATGAGTGTCTGTTTGTGGAAACAATACATTTCAAGTCATACTTCTTGATTAAAGAGACTTAACATTTGATTGGTGAGCATCACTCTCAATGTGTACCATGTGGGAAGTGAAGAGAACCTAATACCGTGCTGCACAAGTGACAGGGTCCCATGACCATCACATTTACTCTTAAAGCTTCGTATGTTTTAAGGCACCTTATTATATTCAATTTATTGGACTTAACAAGCTGCTCCTCCCCTTGAGCCCCGAGGTGGCTAACCTTAGGTTAATTACATATAAAATACAGATAAATAATATGCATTTTAAAATTTAAAACATTCCAACAATTAAGCTAAAAGCTTTGGCTGGCATTTTTGTGTTAATATTTCTTGCTGGATATACAGTATGACTTTGGCAGATATTTGTACACTTGATGGAATTAATTGTAGTTAAATTCACACCAAGGGAAGAAGTGATTGAGAATATCCTAAAATGTAATTCAGTAAGAATGGGACACATCGTGACGTCACACTCGTAGCCAAATTGCATTCCATTCTTACTGAATGATATCTGGGATGGGAGATGCAGGGAGAGTGGACATGATCTTGCAAGTTCACTCCTCCCGCCTCTGAGCCGGCAGGAGTTGGGCATCAAGCAGGAGAGGGAGAGAACATGATTCTGCTTGTGGAGCCAAGCTAGCTTGGCTCCGCATGCAGGATCTCTTCCCCTTCCTTGCTTTCCAACTCCTTCTGAGGTTGGGAAGCAAGGGGGGAGGGAGAGACTGAGATCTGCAGTACTGCACACAGGATCGTTCCCCCCACCTCACTTCCCAAGACCAGCAGAAGTTGGGAAGGGAGGTTGGGTGGGGGAGGGGTTAGAGGGAGGTTGGGTGGGGAGATCCTAATCCTGCTGCACCCGCCAACAACAGCGGTCTAGAGCAATGGCGTAGCTAACATGAGGCGGGGTGGGGACAAATGCTCTGGGCGGAAAATCGCCCCCCACGCCCCTTCCACCTCAGCTAGCCCCAGCCCCTCCAGACCACTCCTTCAGCAGGCCTAGCGGGGCCTCTCAGCCCAGGCCCATCAGAGGCTGTAGCCAGGCACCCCTCAGCCCCACCCTGCCGGGCTACCCAGGACTGCCGCTGGCTCAGGTAAGTGAGGCACAGAGTGGGGGGGGCACGGGAGGTGCCATTTTGCCCTGGGCGTCATTTCCCCTGCTATGCCTCTAGTCTAGAGGCCGTTGTATTTTTTACCACAATGGGTTTTATTGCTAGTGCTTAGAATAATTGCAAAATCTTTGACTTTGGCTCCTAAGATTAATTTGAGTATACAGACTCAGTCTGCTACTTGGGGAGGGAGATAAGTGCTAAAGTTATGTTCTCACATATTCACTTTTAGTCTGCCCTTCTCCACAGAGTTCAGGGTGGTAAAAATTATTCTCTCTTTCCTCATTTTATCAACAGCGCTGATAAGTAGTTCAAGCTGAGCGACTGACTGATGGAATTTTGAACCTCGGTCTTGCCAGTCAGTGTAATTCTGCCTCTCATGTATTTTCTTCATTTAAACATTGCCTTTTTCCCCAGTGGGGACCTGAAGTGGCTTATGCTGTTTTCTTCTCCTTACATCTTTTCCTCACACCAAGACTGAAGGTGTGACTAGCCTGAGGTCCCCCAGTATTCAAAACAGAATGGGGATTCGAACCTGGGTCTCCCAGTATCCTAGTCTAATTCTAACCACTATGCTGTACAAATTCTCATGTTGGCAGAGAATCTGAAAAATAAGTGCTAAAATATGTAGATAGTCTTGAGGGCCTGAGGGAGGTAAATAAGATACATTATTGTATGTGTATATGAAGAAAAGAAGAAGAGTTTGGATTTATACACCCTTTCTCTTCTGTAAAGAGACTCAAAAGAGCTTACAAACTCTTTTCCCTTCCTCTCCCCATAACAGACACCTTGTGAGGTAGGTGGGGTGGAGAGAGTTCTGAGAGAACCCTGACTAGCCTGAAGTCAGCTAGCAGGCTTTATGTGGAGGAGTGGGGAAACAAATCCAGTTCACGAGGTTAGCGTCCGCTGCTCATCTGGAGGAGTGCGGGATCAAACCCAGTTCTCCAGGTTAGAGTCTACCTGCTCTTAACCACTACACCAGATAAAAAAGTGAATTTCTGAATGTTCATAGACCTTTGTTTTGTTTTTGTTAAAGACAACATAAAACATAATATGCTGCAAAGCTTTGTGAATGAATTTTGTTGCTCTGAATGTGAATCACATTGAATTGGTTGGTATGGTTGAGTAAACATGCGTAGGATTAAACTTTAGGAAATCTCTTCTGGAGATATAGTAGTTTATAGCAGTGTTTTTTTTATTTTCACAAGGCCAAATGGGAAACCTAGTCTGGGAAGCAAATGCTGCTCAGCAAATGGTGCTTTAGAGTGAGACTCTCAAGATTCTCCTGGCTTTGAGTAGATCACATAGGTTGAACAGGATTTTGTTTTCCAGTCATGTGCAGGAATCTCCATCAAGGAAGTCCAGGAAGTCTCTTTTTCAAGTGTGTGCGCAAGTATTTTTTCACGTAACCTACCTATATGTAGAGAAGCATACTTTGAAGCACCAATAAAACTCTTAAAACGTGTAACTAATTTTATTATTTTTATTTATTTACATTATTTATAATTAATCACATCACCTTTATTAGGCATAAAACAAGGGCAAGTATAAAATAAATAGATATTAAAACAAGTTCTCTTATGTTGTTCTTGAGTACATATAGCAAACACTTGCAGAAGAAATTTTGCAATCTTTTCCAATACCTGTGGTTTTTTACTGTTTAGAAG
The DNA here is from genome assembly GCF_021028975.2 of Sphaerodactylus townsendi. NCBI lineage: Eukaryota > Metazoa > Chordata > Lepidosauria > Squamata > Sphaerodactylidae > Sphaerodactylus > Sphaerodactylus townsendi. The sequence continues at coordinate 94,553,175 of NC_059430.1, read as the reverse complement.
AAGGGCAATTCCAGAATTGGCTGATCAAATTAATAATGTAGCTTGTGGCAGCAAATATCTGATACTCGCATATTTAGGACAGAAGATCATATGAGTAACAGTCTCTTATAGCTAGCCTTTTTCACTCGGACTGAAGGCAGACTGTTCTGAGTAAATCAGTGCAATCAACAGGATGGGACATGCAGTCAACACTGCAACAGAAATCTGGAACCACCCTGATTTCTGAAAACAGACCAAAAGCAAAGCATAGCAATGACATGTTATTTATACAGTAGGATTCTTCTTATAGTATTAGGCAAACCAATTCAAAGCACTTCAAAAATCACCTTTCTCTGCAGTTACTATGCATCTGCTGGAGTAAAGATTTTTACAGGTTTTCTAAAAACTGCTTTTTACCAGTTGCTTAGACTTTGTTTTCATGCGCTGCTTTTGCTGGAGAAAACAGCCCAGCTGCAGAAACTAGTCTTCCTTGCATTTAGATTAGACTACTGTAATATACATTATATGAAGAGTGTCTGGTTAACTGAGGCTTGCTACACAGATCATATTGTGCCAGTTCTGTACCAGAGTCATTGACTGCCAATTTGCTTCCAGGCCTGCTACAAATTGACGATTTTAAGTCCTAAGTGGTCTTGGTTTTGGATGTTAAGGGACTGTTTACTACCATATTAACCTGTTCATTCACCATCAAAGAGTTGGTGGGTGGCTGTACCAGACAGGCCCTTTTCATTTGTCACACAGATTATAGATCCCAGTGTCCCAGAGGAAATTCACTGTGTTTCTTTTTCTGGTGGCATTTCAGTGATATTCTTCAGAAGAGTGTTTTGGAGCCTCGTATATATCTGTTGTTGCTGTTCTCTGCTTTTATGTGTTGCTGTCTATTTAGCAGGTCTTTTTGCAGACCAGCATTGTCATGGCTTATTTTGGGTTGCTTTGTTTTAATGATCTATGTTACTTTAGTAGTTAGCTGTCTTGTGGGCTTAAATAAAATGCTAGATGTTAAATATTTCATATGTGCATTCTCTATTGTGACCCCCGCCTTATGGAACGGTCTGCCTGATGAAGTCAGGAAAGCTTTCACCCTCCTGACTTTCCGTAGTCTGTGCAAAGCTGAATTATTCAAGAGGGCTTTTTGCACAGGAAATCAGGTTGCATTGAATAATATGGTTTAGAGGGAACCTTGTATTAAAAGGCTAGGAGTTGTAGACTATACCACTTATATAGTATCTGTTGTGGTAAGTGGGCTCTTTCTATGCAATTTTTGCTTTTGTTTAAGGTATCATGTTAATACTTACGCTGTTCTTTACCTCCGGTTGGTTTCCTGATATCCACAAATCAAATTTTATTGCATTGTCATTTGGATGGCCCACTCATACTGACTTATTGTAATCTTCAGTGAGTCCCAGTGAGAAAGGAGCACTATCCCATTTTCACTTTCCTTATAGCGTTGCCCACGTTCGCTAGGGAAATTCCTGGCTATTTGGGGATTGATCCTGGGGAAATAATTCAGCCAAGCATAATGTCATATAGTCCATCCTCCAAAGAAGACATTTTCTCCAGGGAAACTGATCTCTGTCTGGAGATCAGTTGTAATTCTGGCAAATCTTCAGGCCCCACCTGGAGGCTGGCAACCCTACTTCCCTACAGGAGTGCCAAGTGTGAAGTACACATTCCTTACATTGGTTTTGAATGGTCCTGTGCATATTTAACTTTTAGCTGACCTGTTTGAATTACATTATACAGTGATTGGGAGAGGTTCAGGTCCCTGTCTCCAAAGGAGTCTCCTTAAAATGTCATCCAGAACTGATGTGAGAGCTGCATATGTTTTTTCTCAGGAGCCAAATACCAGTAAAAATGACAAGTGAGAATGGGGTCTTCTGTTGGCTAATAAAACAAGAGATCACAATGCATTTTCAAAGGAAGAGAGTGCTTGCAGACTCCATTCTAATGTAATCACTTACAGAAAGGTAGGACTCGTCAAATGTCTTTTCTGTGTGATGGTAATCATAGTTTCCTTTGGTAATTAACATGAAAAAACAATGCAATGTTTTGTATTTGTAATAGTGGTTTGTTTAGCTCTTGAAGTGAGCATCCAGCAGCATATGGCTTGCCAGCCAGTGATATGCAGTTCATAATAGTGGTAACCACTGCTGGATTGTTGGTCAGTGGGGTGAAGGGATCACGTTGACCAAAACTATGTCACAGCATCCTGCTGCAGTTGCCTTTATAGCTGCAGCGATTTATTTCATACTATAGTTCATTATATCACATCTAAGTGATCGAAAAGCGATTAAATCTGCCCTCCTTGCTTATCAGTTTACAGAAAGTAACTGAACAAATAGGATGCTGTCTTCATGGTACAAAGCTGCACAGTAAAGGACTAAATCCTAATAGTGAGAGTGGGAAGAGGTAGTATGCAAAAAATCTGCATTAAATCAATATATGAATATTGACTCTTGTAGCAGTTGTGAAGTTTTGGTAATGGACTAGGACTAATGGCAATAAATAGAAGTCCATTTCCAAGTGGATTTAGTGGACTTCAAAGACCTTTATCTTTGGCTGGATTTTCCTCCCAGCTATCTTGCTTGGGAGAATATACTGTGCTTAAAATATTTCACATGTGTCAAGTTGTATTGTTAGGTTTTCATCATGTATCCAGCAGCAACTTATTGATACTTGCACATATTAATTGCTCAGCATTCCTGCCATAAGTCCCTGAACTAACCAAATGTATCAGGGCAGTAATTAGCAATGTGCATACTTTATGGAAGCAGAGAAGAACTAGTAAACAAAACCAGAAGCACATGTAGCATAGCAGTGGTGACCTGCGGGGTGGTGAAACATTGTGCTGTAAAAATCTAGCAATGATAACTTGAATGTAGCTTAGCATTGTGGGACAAGATGTCCTTGAAAAGTAATTACTCCACTTCCCCTCAGTCACAGCCCAGCCATGATAATTAAATGGGATTAGAATATGAACTAGATCTTCAATTCAAATGCTCACACCAGATTCCATTAAAATTACCAGCTTTTGCTTGTTTATCCAGGTGTAGAAATGTTGGCAGTAAAACAACCCATTGGATACTTACCGGAAGGGGTCTCTCCTGGGTGGCAGGAGTCCATCTTGTTGGGGTGTTTCCCAAACTCGATCCGAGGGCAGGAAAGATACTTTGGTCACTTCCTGTCTGGTGTTTGGCGCCAAAAGTCCCCAGTATCTGCACTAGCCGAGGAAGAAAAAACTAAACACAACAAGTGCTGTAACAACACACCAAACAGTAACATTGGAACAAGTAAACACAGAAGGAACAAACAACCTCCAAACAGCAACAATAAACTATATCTATAATACTAAGACCAAAGTATCTAAATAGTAGGCTCTGAGATGAATTTAAGTTTGAATTTGGCATAAGGGAACATGAGTTATCGGTCAAGAATGCTACCTAGGGAGGGCCAAGATGGACTCCTGCCACCCAGGAGAAGACCCCTTCACAGTAAGTATCCAATGGGTCGTTCTCCTGGATGGCGGAGTCCATCTTGTTGGGATCTCCCAGAGCAGTATGACCCAATAGGGCGGGTAGCATTATTCCCCGATAACATGTTCCAGGATCCTTCTACCGAAGGATGCCTGGTTGGCGGCCAGGGAGGACAGCCTATAATGCCTGACGAAGGAAGATGGATTTGCCCAGGTAGCAGCCCTGCAAATTTCCTCTACTGAAACATGTATTAACAAGGCTGCATTTGTAGCTTCACTACGAGTGGAATGGGCAGTCAGGCCTGAAGGAACGGGGACCCCTTTAGCCTGGTGAGCTTCTGAAATACAGGCTTTGATGTTGGAACTTATCGAAGCTACTGACATGGGATCCCCCAATCTAGGTGGGGCTATATTGATAAACAAAGCCTCCGATTTCCTAAAGTTTTCCGTGCGGATGAGAAAAGCTTTGAGGGAGCGGCGGACGTTCAAATGGTGCCACAATCGCTCTCTCGGGTGAGTGAGAGTGGGACAAAAATTTGGAAGAACCACGTCCTGTTGCAGGTGGAAGGGCATGGCCACCTTAGGTCTAAAGGATGGATCTAATTTCAGGATCACCTTGTCTGGGAAAAACAAACAGAAATTAGGGTTAGATGAATGGGCCCTAAGCTCGGAGACCCGTCTAGCTGATGTTATAGCTATGAGGAAAAGTAACTTCATCCGGAGCCAACGGAGGCGGATAGATTGAATGGGTTCAAAGGGAGAATGAGTCAAAGCGTCCAGGACTATGTGGAGTCACCACGATGGAAACCGGTGAACTACAGGAGGTTGCAATTGTTGTACCCCCTTCAGAAATTTTAAGATGTCCAATGCCTGGAGACTGGAAAGCCGTGCAGCTCTGGCAGGACTGTGTTAAGCGCTGCCGTTTGTCTCCATAGGGTGGCGCTACGCAGACTGTCTTGGAAACCCTTCTGCAAAAAGTCCAAAATTGTGGGTAAGGAGGGATTCTCCGGGTCGACAGCTTTCCGTCTGCACCAGCGTACAAACGCTTTCCAGGAAGAATTATGGTTGATTTATGTCGAGTGGCCAGCATGGTATCAATAACTTTCCTGGAGTAGCCCTTTTTGACTAGCCTTTTCTGCTCAACAGCCAGGCGGTCAATTTGAACCAACCAATGGAAGATGGGACCCTGGGTCAAGAGATCTGCTGTGATGGGAAGATGGAACGGGGTTTTTATGGACATTTCTTGAAACACTGAGAACCAAGGTCTCCTGATCCCTCTTCAGGATGATCTGACGAGCCCAAGGTCATAACAGCATTTGAAGAGGTCTTGTGTGGGCACGGCCCCATTGCAACAAGTCCATGGTAGACAACAGGAGACCGAGTAGGCTGGCAAGCTGGAGGAGAGTGGAAGTTCTTTGAGATAGGACCTTGCTGGTGACCTGCAGGATCTTGACGATCTTGTGAGCTGGAATGAAAAGAGTACAGTTGGTAGTGTCTATGAGAGCCCCCAGGTGTTCTATCCTCTGACAGGGTACCATGGAACTCTTTGCTTCATTGACAATCAAGCCATGGTGAGTGAGGACCTGGTGTACTCTCTGTACGTCTTGACATGCTTGAGCCTTGGATCTCGACCGGATGAGTATGTCATCGAGATAGGGATACAGATGAATCCCCTCCATGTGAAGAAGGGCTATGGGTGCATCAAGACTTTGGTGAAAACACATGGCGCGGTTGCCAGCCCAAAAGGAAGAGCTACAAATTGGAAGTGATCTGGACCGAGGGCGAAACGGAGAAACTGGTAGTGCGACGGATGAATGGGAACGTGGAGATAAGCTACCGACAGGTCTAGAGAGGTCAGGAAATCAGGTGAGAGCACTAGCTCACCTCTGGCTTTAAACAAATGTTTATAATTGTTCCAGAGTGGTACCTGCTCTTCAGGCACCTGTAGAATGGTAGCCCAGGCAGTACATAAATATAGAGTACAGTATATAACAAAGCATTCATGAATGGAGAAAAGATCTGGGAAGTCCATTTGCTGTCTTTCCCAGGTATGTTTTAGGTTTAATGGTCGCCACATCTCAAAAAGGATATTGAAGAGATAGAAAAAGTGCAGAGAAGGGCAACGAGGATGATTGAGGGACTGGAGCACCTTCCTTATAAGGAGAGGCTGCAGCGTTTGGGACTCTTTAGTTTGGAGAGGAGATGGCTGATGGGGGATATGATTGAAGTCTATAAAATTATGCATGGGATAGAAAATGTTGACAGAGAGAAATTTTTCTGTCTTTCTCACAATACTAGAACCAGAGGGCATACATTGAAAATGCTGGGGAGAAGAATTAGGACTAATAAAAGGAAACACTTCTTCACACAACGTGTGATTGGTGTTTGGAATATGCTGCCACAGGAGGTGGTGATGGCCACTAACCTGGATAGCTTTAAAAGGGGCTTGGACAGATTTATGGAGGAGAAGTCGATTTATGGCTACCAATCTTGATCCTCTTTGATCTGAGATTGCAAATGCCTTAACAGACCAGGTGATCGGGAGCAACAGTTGCAGAAGGCCATTGCTTTCACATCCTGCATGTGAGCTCCCAATTGTACCTGGTGGGCCACTGCGAGTAGCCGAGAGCTGGACTAGATGGACTCTGGCTTGTTCTTATGTTCTTATGTTCTTAATGCTTTGTGATACTGCAGATCAACAAATGATCCCTTCTCCATAGCTTAGACTGAGTACAAATTACCTCCAGGAATTGTGATGGGTCATTTAACCCTCCCCCCCCCCCCCGCACTTTACACTGGTTCCTCAGTGTATTTCTGGATGTTCTAAGGGTGAAAAACTCTGATTTTGAATGGTCAGCATTTTATATGCTCTAAACCCTATTCATTTCGTGTGTGTTTTTAAAAAATAAAGCTTGTTCTGTAAGTACTAAAGCTTGTACTCTCTATTTGTGAACCTAAATAGGATCCCTCTGTTGACAGAGTCTAGAAGCCGTAGTTTTTCTTCTCCCCTGTAACTTGAGAGTGTTGGGTATGAATTGAACTGTGAAGGTAATTGGAGCTGTTTGCCATTTGAAGGGGGAGCAGCAGGTCTAGGAACTGCTTTTGTGAGCAATTAACTCAAAAGCAAAAAGATTATTTTCCTTTTCTGCTCCTTCCAGTATTTCTAAAATGAGAAATGCCATCACCTAATTGCCGCCTTCTTCTCTGATTGTGAAACGTCATGGGTGCATGCATATATGAAGTGGGTGCATGCATATATGAAGGCCAAAATAACCTGGTTTAGAGGTGCTGTTGGATCCTGTTGGCTAGACCTGTGGCAGTGGTGGCAAGAGGTACCTCTCACCAACTTTGCCTGGTGAACTAGCTGTCGCCCTTCCTAGGCAGAAAATATCTTGCCACTGTTGTGCATGCCCTGGTAACATCTAGATTAGACTACTACAGTGTTCTATGTGAGGCTGCGCTTGAAGAGCTTGGAGCAAGCATACCATAAGGACCACCTATTCCCATATCAACCCACCCAGTCACAGTTACTTTCAGAGGCCCTGCCATCTGAGGCTAAATGGGTGGCAATTTAAGAAAGAGCTTTCTCAGCCTTAATGCCCAGACACTGCAGCATCCTCTCCAGGGAGATTCATCTGTGTCTCCTCATTGTCTTCTGCCAGTGGGTAAAAACTATTTTGGTTTGGTTTGCTGTCCTCTCACTAACATTCCTTTGTCCTTCTCTTGACTTGTGTATTTGTGTTCTTGTATGTTTTATTTCCTGATTTAAAATATTTTATATATTTTTTTCAGAATGTGAACTTGTTTTGTTTGTTACTTTGGGGACCCTAATTTTGGTAGAAAGATGTTTTCAATAAATAAAATACAAATATAAAGGAGTAGCCATGTTTTTCATGTATCTGCCCTTTCATGTACAGCAATGATCCCCAGTAGACCGTGGGCGCCTTTCAAATTCTGAAACATGGTGGGCGCAGCCACAAAACAGTTGCCACAGGAGGCAGTGTCTCTTGTACGGGGGAAACTGGAGTACCATGTAGAAGAGGGATAATTTTAAAAATACACTAGGAAAGAGGAGTGACAGAATAAAACAGCACTGTGCAGGCAGATGCAGCTGAAATGATGTTGTTTAAATCTGTTCAAGCAGTCAGAAACCCTGCTTGGCAAGAGCCCCATGTGGCCCCACCCACTTTCTAAAAACACTTGGTGAGTACCAGGAAATGTGTTAATGGGTGTCACATTGGGAGCCACTAATAACATAGAGTAGGGGTGTCCTAATTTTCACTTATAAATGGACATGCTGGGAAAAGGCATAGAATTCTTCCTGATGCCTATCATCAGGCCAGTCCCTTGTGCCAGTCTGGCTCCAATAATGGAAGGAATCAATGCTGGAATGAAAAGTGTCTGAAACAAAGTCCAAATGGAAATTATGGGAGACTCCAGTTCCCCTTAAGCACATTTTTATGTTTTATGTGTAAATTAATTGTATATGTATGTGAAAGTATATAAGGCTGCCTTTACCTCGTTGGACCATTGGTTCATCTTATTTTTTTTTAAACCTTCTTGTGGCCCAGTTGAGAACCGAAGCATCTTCGCCCATCATTCTCCTCTCCTCCACATTATTTTCACAACAATCTTGTGTGGTAGTTTAGGATGAGAGATTGTAGTTTACCCCCAGTTTACCCAGTAAGCTTTCATGGCAGAGCAAGGATTTAAACCTGGTTGTCCCAGGTTCCACTTTGACACTCTAACCACCATTCCATACTAGCTCTTAGGCAGCACAGTATTCCCTACTTTGACAAATGGTGACTCTGCACAGTCTTTGAGTGAAAAATAAAACATGACATCAGGTGTCGATGTAGAGACTAGGAGAATTTATTCCAACATAATCTTTCTTGAGTCAGAACCTGCTTCATCACATGCACTTTATCCATTCAGCTGATGCATTTGCATTAACTGAAAGATAACGATGTTACAAAGGGAAGCTGGTTGAAAACAAGTTTCAGTCAAAAACAGTAGTCCGTTTGCTCCGGATGGTTGAGGACCACTAATGTCATGTTTAAAAGAGGGGAATCAAACAAAGGGCCCCCAAAACCAGTTACAGAGGTATGACAACTAATTAACATCTATAAGAAGTGGGACTTTGCAAGAAATTAGCAGCTTCAGTGATTGAGAAATTTGTAATCCTTGTTAAATTTAGTGCATAGCCTTGAATTTATTAATGAATTTTGAATCTGTGATTTTGTGTGCAATTTCCCCTTTGAATTTCTTTTGTAGGGCATTTCCCAATATGGGTGTTTATCAGATTTAATTTCCTGATATCTCAATATTGGGAGATCATTGGGAATTAAAAGACTGTACGATCCGTTCAACTGAGGTGCCAGGGACTAAACTGGAGTTTATCTTTGGTCTGCACAGGCTTTCCCACTTGTACATATCTCACTCCCTACTTTATGCATGAATGGGATTCATCATGTCAAATGTGCCTCTGAGATTTCAAACAGGCATTTTTTCTCAGCAGAAAGGACAGACATTTCTGTACACTCTCAAAGACTGTCTATATTATGGGTATGTTCATAGGAATTACTCCTTAGGTGCAAAATCAGATTCCAAGCAGTTTTGTCTTCTTTTTTCAAAGAAGCTGGTAGGGCAGGTTGCAATTCTATTCTAAATGTGAACTTTTAGAATGCTTAAATCCAAAACAGTAGTTCTCCCTCTGAGGTGGAAGACATCTTGGTGAGTGACTCCCGCCATCCTGTGAGGAGGGTAGGAACTTTTTTTCCCTTCCTGTCTTTGTTGTAGGAGTTATCCCTCCTTCAGTTCTTTTCCTGCCTCATCCAGGAGAGCAGCTAGAAAGTAGCCTGTCTTAGCCTACCCTCTTTCTAATTCTATTCACTCAACTTTCAGCCCTTCTCCTTATTACTCTTATCTAACTCTCATCTTACTTCTCTCTTATTCCCTTTCACTGTAAAAAAATAGAGAGCATAATTAGGGTTCCCCAAGGAACAACAACCAAGTGCAACTCTTTGGCTTGCCAGGTGTATCTTTTTCTCAGCCACTCAAGCCGTGCTGCAAGAAGAAAGCAACAGATTCCTCCCAGCATTACAATAGGAGAGCTGCCAAACCAGGCGGGCATTGTCCCAAACAGGCTGCTCTAGTTGCAGTGTCCGATGTGCCCCAACAGGCGCTAAACAAGGGTACCACAAATGCCGCCTACAGAAAGCTCCATCTAAACTGCCAGCCTGCTCTAGCCTGCTGCCTGTGAGTAGTGCCATTTCAACACATGGGCCAAGACTGCATTGAAGGTCTCACCGCTTGTACAATTCAGTCAGGTGCAGCAAATGGCAGAAACAGTTGGGACACCCCCCCCCCTTTAAGCTCTAGAACAATCAGAAATTGAGTAAGAACAGTGAAGTGATTATCCATGAGCCTCTCTACAGAAGTCTCTCTCATCAGGCAGACCATGAGATAAGAGATACAGAGCTTTTGCTTTTAGGGTGGTTTCAGGGTTCTGTCCAATCCCTCCTCTTTCCCCTCCCTATTATACACAAACATTTGGGTGGAGATTTCACATTCCAATGGCCATCTAAAGTGGCCCAAAGGACTAATCCAACAGGCAAGGAGGAAGACACAGTCGATGTCAGGAAACTGATCCTTGTTCAGAAAGTGATCTAAATGACAGGGAGAAGATGCTGATAATCCCTGACTTATCAACCAGATTTTTTTAAAATGGAGGATGATCAGTATCACTTACCTGATACCCTGTCAGCATTCGGCCTGCAGGAAACATTTGAGGGAGAGGAGTCACAATGCAAGGGTTAAGGTGCAGGCCAAAGCGAATAAAGAATTTTTCCTCAGATCAGGCGCTAATGAGAAAGTTTTTCCCTTCCCTGAGTTTTTCAAGAAACAACTGAAGGCAGAATGGTCCAAATCTATGACCAATAAACAGCTCCCAGGTTTCATTAAAAGATTATATGCCTTGCTCCTTATGTCAGTGAATTCTTACAGGTTTCTTTAGAAGACCCACCTGTTATACTTCATTTGTCAGGTCTGTTGGCCTGTCAGGCCAACGCTTCATTAAAGTCAGTCTGGACAAGAAGGGTGACTTTACATTAAGAAAAGTTCAGGAAGCCACAGCCATGGCATTTAGGGCATCCACCACAGTGACCATTGCATTCAGGGTGGCTACAGTGTGATCCATAAAATTCCTCCAACTTATCCCGGCAAAGAGATCAATAGATTAATGCTACCCTAGGTTCCATGATTTTTCCATCTAGGGCCATAGCCCAGAAGAACCTTGTAGCTGCATTCATGGCAGGTGGATTTCCACTCCAAGGCCATCATCTCAGCCTATCCATTCCAGGGGGACAAATGTTTGGTGAGTCACTTGATAGAATCCTTATATGGACTATTGATAACAAGGGAAAATTCCCTAGAATCCTTCGTTGTTGCGATAGAAGTCCTGCTTCTACATACTGATTTTTCAAGGGTATGAAAAGTTCCTGCACTTCTGTGTAAGAGAGCAACATCTTCAATTCAGAGCCTTATCTGTTGGTCTCTACAGCCCCATGGGTGGTCTCAAAACTGCTGATTGATCTAGTCGTAAAGTTGAGGGAACAAGGAATACATATACACCCTTTACCTTTGTGACATCCTAATCAGGTCCTGCTCTTGTCACAAATCAAGGGAAGATCCAAAAATAACCACGTGCTGCTTACAGACCCATGGATTCCTCGTGAATCTGCACAAGATCTCACTGGAACCACCACAATGGAGATGGAAAGGAGAAAAAAGTAATTCCTTCCTTGCCAAGAGGATGGTGGGAGTCACCCAGCAAGATGTCCTCAGAGGAGAAGAACAATTCATGGGAAGTAGCCAATGGCCTGAAGCGACATACATATGCAGGCTAGTGAAAAGGAATCTAGCTGATAACTTTTATGACCAGTGCAGCATTTGCAGCATTTGTCGGATACCCAATTTATGGGGTTTCAGTGATATATCAGTGAAGAACACCCAGAGATTAGCAGTGTTCCAAGAAAGTTATTCAATCAAGTACTCTTGCCAAGAAAAGTACCATTTGATGAGCTAGGTGCCTTTTCATTTCAAAATGGCATGAAAGCACTTTTTTTTAGAAGTGCTGCATTTTATTTTAAAATGATTAGGAGTGCCTTAACAAATGAAGGTCAAATATTGAGAAGATTTTATCATGAGCATGCAATGCTGGTAATAGACAATGCGTGTGGTACCTAATTTGTATTGGTAGCCCCACAGGGGTTATAAAGCAGCTTGCACGTTAGAAGTTCCAATAAATACATGTAAAATTATTAACGAAAGCCTGAAATATCATCAACTCAGTACAACTGACTGCAAACCAACATGAGCTATAATTTTCAAAGAAGGATCCTCCCCCCCCCCCAGCCAGTTATTAACGAACTTAAAAAGAGTCAGCTGATCTTTTTCTTCAGCGAGTCAGTGGCTTAGTAGAGTACATGATTTGCACATAGACTATCCCAGGTTCAGTCCTTGCCTCCTGCATTTGAAAAAGGTCTGAAATGGCAGGAGTTGGAGAAGACTTCCTTTGCCTCAGCCTCTAAGGAGTTGATGCCAGTCAGAGTAGGCAAAACTGGCCTTCGGTGTACTCTGTGCGTAATAACTTTATATGTATGTATTCGTCTCTACACTACCTGTCTCCCAAGTTGGAACCCCAAAAGCAACTCGAACAGTTCTTCTCTTCTCCCTTTTATCGTGAGTGTGTGTTAGAAGAAGAAGTAGAAGAGTTGGATTTATATCCCCCATTTCTCTCCTGCAAGGAGACTCAAAGGGGCTTACAAACTCCTTTACGCCCCCCCCCCCCAGCAAACACCCTGTGAGGTAGGTGGAGCTGAGAGAGTTCCGAAGAACTAGCCCAGGTGTCTGCAACCTGTGGCTCTCCAAATGGCCATACTGGCAGGGGCTGATGGGAATTGTAGTCCATGAACATCTGGAGAGCCACAGGTTGCAGACACCTAAACTATCCCAAGGTTACACAGCTGGCGTGTGTTGGAGTGCACAGCCTAATGTGAATTCCCCAGATAAGCCTCCACAGCACAGGCGACAGAGCAGGGAATCAAACCCGGTTCTTCCAGATTAGAGTATACCTGCTCTTAACCACTACACTACTGCTGCCCCCTGTTAGTGGCACAAGGTCACCCAGCAAGCTTCCATGACAGAATGGGGGTCTGAATCTGAATCTCTAACCACTACATATATATGGGATCTTGTTTTGCTTTGAATGCTTTGCACTGTAGGGTGGGATAGAATAAAATATGTGTTGCGGGAGGGGAATGAGAACTGACTGCCTTTTGGAGAGAAGAATAGACCCTTCCTACACTTTCCAGTTCTGCATAGTAAATGTTTTCCCTGAGGCCATGTTTGTCTTCCGCCAACTTGCCTCCTGATAAATTGTCTAAGAACAGACATATGTAGGAGAGAGTTAATCATCTTCCTTCTGCCTGCTGATTAAGCTTTGGAAATGTCCACCCTGGTGTTTTCTTCATAATGGGTGGCCGAGAACAATTAGACAGTTGGTGGTGTGCCCATACACCTGACAGGAACAACAGCCAGCATTCCACCAAAGCTACAGTTACTTACAAAGAACACTGCTTATTGCAGAGCTTGTACAATCCACTCTTTCCTCCCTTTATGTGTAAAGCTTGATTCGGAACAACCTGGTTTGGTCAAGCTTCAGTTTCCCTTTATTTTAATTAAATCTTTATTACAAAGTTCAATAAACAAAACCATCTATGCATAAACATACTTAAAAGACAGTCTCAGTCTCAGTCCACAAGTCAGAGAAAAGAAAATCTCTGGCTCAAGCTCTAGAATGACAAAAACAGTATAAGACAATGCGGAAAAGAATTGTGAACATCCATCGCAACAAGAACAAACACCACAGTGTCCATCTCTGAAGTCAATGTGTAAATCTAGACTTTATGTATTCCCCGCAAAACCTTTTGACCTTATTTGTTTCTGACTATAACAATTTTCTTCAGACATTCCTTTAACTTATAACTTCTTCATCAGCATAGTTTTATTCAGCATACTATCTAATTCTTAATAGATTCTTTTGTTCCTATTCTTTTAACCTTACCATTAACAAATTTACTTTAAGTTGTTCCATTATGTAATTCATGAAAAGAGCCTAGGGTACATTAAACTTTTCCTAGGTCTTTTAACTAACAGGTCAGTTTATCTAATTCAACTATATTCCAAACTCTTGCTATCCATTTATCTACAGTGGGCATTGTCTGTAGTTTCCAGTTTTTTTTTTTGACAAGACAATCCTGGCAATTAGAGAAACACAACATTATTATGTTTTACCCTTTTATTGTTAATTATCCCTAATAAGTGTGTTTCAGATTTTGCTTTCATAATTTTGTGCAGTATTACATGAATCAATTTCCAATATTCTCTCTTTCTTACATTGCCACCATAAATGGAAAAAGGTGCCCTCTTTTAATTTCACATTTCCAACACATTGGAGAACTTTTCTTCAGTTTGCCTTGATACTCAAATTCATGTGCCTTTGCTTACTGGTGTTTGTTTATTTCCCTGCAAATTATGAGTCTAAGATGGTAATAAAATAAGGTTTAGAATCCACTTTGCCAAGGTGCTTGGATTTGGATGCCACAGGAGTTTAGAGCTTGGCAAACCAAGATGTTTTTAACCAGTCTTCACTCACAGAGAGAGCTGGGGTTCATAAGGTGGGGTTCATAAGCACCATATTTCTCATGCATGTTTTCCAGTTTAATTTCTGCTTGTTGGGATGTCTGAATGCAGCCTAACCTGCCTCAAAGGCTGTTAGAGTAAGGCCTGATGGAAGAAAAAGAAGAGTTGGATTTATATCCCCCCTTTCTCTCCTGTAGGAGACTCAAAGGGGCTCCTTTCCCTTTTCCCCTCACAACAAACACCCTGTGAGGTAGGTGGGGCTGAGAGAGCTCCAAAGAGTGCTGTGACTAGCCCAAGGTCACCCAGCTGGCGTGTGTTGGAGTGTACAGGCTAATCTGAATCCCCCAGATAAGCCTCCACAGCTCAAGTGGCAGAGCAGGGAATCAAACCCGGTTCCTCCAGATTAGAGTGCGCCTGCTCTTAACCACCACGCCACTGCTGCTCTCCGTTGGCAGGTTAAAACTACTTACAGATGGGCCTGCATGTATGAGAAGGCAATTAAACATTGCATTGCTTATGCATATTGCCTGTGTCCTGGAGAAATCAGTCCTGAGACTCCTCAGTGGTCCTTGAAGGAAGACGATACAAATGATTCAGATGTCATCAACCGTAGGGGCACTTACCAATACAGCAGCATGTTCTGAATGTGTGCTGGATGGTAAACTACTCTTTCCCTTTCTTCAGTATTGTTCCTATGCTTAGAACCTCCTCTCAGAATACACTCTCAAAACTGACCTCTAAGACCTACATTTTTATCTATTTAGTCTTTTTCCTCAGCTGTGAAATTATGGCTCATACTGTATCTGTAACTGCAGTTGCTTCTATTCAGCCACTGCTTAATCTCCTTGCCTCTCACATACTGTTAACATTTAAGTTGTTTAGGGACAGTGACAAGAGTCTCTTGCTTCTGTGGCTCCTTTAAAGAACAAAAATTCAAGTACAATGAGGGTGCTTCTTAAAGACTTTAATTGTACAGAAAGGGAGCAATATGGGGATTCTAGAAATCTCCTGTAAAATTGGCAAATGACAGATGTATCCTCTCTCTATGTTTAAGCAGTTCTCTATATAATGGACTGGTGAGAGGTTTATGTGCTTTAAGCCACATAAGCCATTACTGGTTACAAGGGAAAGAGTCCCTTTTTCTATTAGATATATACTGCTGGAGGTCTCCTAAAATCAAACTGTATTACAGATATAACTTACAGACCTCCAGCTGGAGAGAGATGCCTTGGAGAATGTACCATCCAGACTGCTTCCCATTTGAGATCAGCCAGAAACCTTTTAATAAGTTGTCTTTTTCAAGATTGCTATTGCTCCCACAGTAGACTCTTCTGGGCACAACTAACAGAGCAAATTGCACTTACTTCTTGCACAACTGTAACCATGAGGTATTTGAATTATATAATAATGTACAGATTAGGAAAGACATCAATATAATTTTGTTGAAAAATTCTTTTATTACCATTTTGTTTCAGTAGTAGCATTACATTTTTCATTTATTGGTTGGTTATCTTTGAACCATTTTTAAAGTATTTATTTATAAAATTTATACCCTGCCTTTTCTGCCTTTGCAGGGCTACCAGAGTGGCTAACTGATAAAAAAACCTTACATAATAAAACAGACCTTATAAACCACTAAAACAAAGCAAACATACATCATTAAAACACTTGGAAGCTAAAATATACCTACCATGTCCCAGGGCAGGAAAGAAGAGTGCTTCCATGTTGTGAAGCTGACTTGTCATGTTTCGTATGTGTTACTGTGTTCTCTACCTGCCCCTTTTCTGAAATTTGGTCATTGACCGTAAATAAAGTCATTGTCGTGTTCCTCTTCCTCCTCCTCTTCCTCTTCAGCCCTTTTTCTTAGGATTCCTAGTTTCCAAGTCTGTAAGGAATAACGTTTTTAATTTTCATGGGAACTCTAAAAGCCACAGAAAATATTCTTAGCATTTCTATTTAGTTGCATCCTGCTGCTGCACCAGTTGAAAAATTGTTATCACTTAGAAGTATGTCAGGCCAGATTCCTGACACACTTAATAAAAGAAGTTGGGGTGAGAGTAGGCTGCCTAATCCTTGTTCTCCTCTACTACTCATCTCCCATTGTGTCTTAGCTGCATATTTGCCAGGACAAACAAATATCTGGATTCCTGTAGGAGGTAAAATTGCACAGTGGGCACTCCGCAGAAGCAAGGATTGAAGTCCCATTTTCTCTCCACTGCTGCTTCTCCACTTCAGACTATCTTTTTCTGAACCCTGTTTGCTGTAATAAAAGCAGTCGTCTGAGTTTTTGGTGTAAACATTTGTGTGCTTGTGGAGATAGCGTGACAAAAATGTTAATATGTATATGACCTTCATTTTCCTTCCCTATAATTTTTACCCATCTCTGTTAGCTTTGTTTGTAAACTGCTTTATTGCAGGATTGATGCTAAATAAAGGAAAGAAGCTTTGTAATGAATTGGAGTTGTCAGGTTGCTGGGAATATGCATGCTTAAAAAATTTAGTTCTTCTCTTAGGCAGTTCACATTGTGAAAAGGTACATTTCTAGTTCTTTTGAGTGCAAAAAGATTCTTGAAAGCATATGAGCAACACATGTGGAAGACTCAAAAGACAGGAGTTACTGAATAAGATTGTCAGGTGTTCGGAAGGATCTGTAGTGCGCAGAACAGACTACTCCCTTAGCTAGCAAATCTAAAACAGATCACACAAGGAATAAAATGTTTTACAATTGCACAAATTAGGAGAAACTTCACTAAATATGCACGCTTCAAAAGAACTAGAAATTTACCTTCTTACATGAAAACAAAGATTCTCAGGAGGGGAAGGGGGAATAACACATGAAAATGGCACTTCAGGAGGCGTATTTGTTCCTTTTAACAAAGTTTTGCCATGAGCGTTAGGAATAATGTGTTGAAAGCAGCACCTAGTTGCTTAAGACAGAAGAGTGGTTTCTAATAGGGCAGCATCTCCCTGACCAGGACCTTCTTTGCACTCATTTTTTGCTTTAGCCTGCAAATCCCAGGTGGCCGATAACAATTTCAAAGCTGCCCCTAGTTGTGTGGCATGGTGCTCAAGGCCTCTTTACTGATTACTCCATCCTAAAAACTCAGCTGAAGAATGAGTATCTGAGGATGGCAAGAGAGAAGAACCCTGTCCCTTCAGTGAGTGCAGAGAACTTTGGGGAAGGGGGCACTCAATCTCTTAATTCAGACCAGGCTTTAGCAATTGCTAAGAAACAGTGAGATTCTCACTCCTGGGGGGTCTCAGAATTCCTTTTCTTTTGGGCTTGCTTTAGGTCTTAGAGAAGAGCTGTAGTCAGAGATGACCACACATAATGTGGTCGCCTACCAAGGTAAGCCAAAATTTCTGAACTCCGGCTTTTGAATCCTTCAGAATCCCCGGGACTCAGGTTTATTTATTCATCAAAATATTTTGACCCTGTCTTTCCTCTTGGTACAAGGTAGCTTACAATAATTATTGGAACATTAAAAATTAAAACCAAAATAAAACTATAAACTGCAGATATGCCCCTCCCCTGCTAAAGATTGTTGCTGTTCGTTGCCCATCAAAAGTCTTCCGCTCCTGCTAAAGGTCTCCGGTGAGGGCGCTCCCTTCTCTTCTTTGGTGAGAACATTTCACACGGTGGATGGCACAATAGGAAAAGCCTGGGCTGTAGTCCATACCAGGCTTGCCACTCTAAGTGTGGGAACACCCAAAGGGTGGCACACAGGTTATGTGCAATCTGATTTCAGAAACGCTGGGTGAAACTTGTATGCCAGTCCTAGGTTTATTCAAAAGTAAGTTCTACTGTTTTCAAAGGGGCGTACTCCCAAGTCAGCGTGCACACGATTGCAGTCTGCTAGAATAATGCAAATAACGGTAGACCCACTGCAAAACTGGACTTGAGGATTTGCAATATCGTCTACTTTTATTTTGTCATTCTTCTGTTGACTAAAACATTTGTCTTTTTGTACTTTTAACAGATTATCAAGCAGTGACAGAAGGGCATGTACGATGCAGGTTTATCTAGTAATCAGTGTGGTGTGTTTATTTTTGGATGCTGGGGCCTGCTAAACAGCCATAGTAAACATAGCAGATCTGAATGTAGCTTGATTTAGACACTTCCTGCTGAGTACTGGCTTAGCAAACTGTTCGTTTGATTATAATTTTAAAGATTTTGAGGAAACTTAATTCAGGAGTTCTACGAATAATGTTTAGTTTTTTGTTTTTAGTGACAGGTATTTCACCCTTCCACTCCAGAGCTCAGGGCAGCGTGCTTGGTTCTTCCTTCCCCATTTTATCTTCACAATAACCCTAGGAGAAAATGAGGCTGAGACAGTGACTGAATGAGAGCCAACATTATGCAGCTGTTAGTGTTGGACTAGGATTTTTGTGAAACAGGAGAGGAGAATGATAAAAGCCACATTGGGTTCTCACTGGGGGAAAAGGTAGGATATCAAGTAAACAATGCCTATTAAGTTTCGTATCAGTGGAGGTTTGGCTCTCCCTCGTCCTAGTCCAATTCTCTAAACCCTATGCCTCACAGATGTACCCATGGTCCCTCTACCTGGAAAAAAACTAGAAAATTGGAGGGGGTTCAGTTTTTCTCAAAGGCTTTTTGTAGAACACTGGGAAAAAATCCTATGAATTATTTTCTCTTTTTGAATGAGTAAAATGCTCTAAGAGAAGCATTTTTACTGGATTAGATAATAATTCCTGTGTATACTGTTCAGCGGTATCCATTCTACAGCTCATGGAGAGTCACGTTTGCAATTAATATCAACCAAACAGCCCCATTTACTTCATCCTGGTCCTGTTGCTGTCACCTCAGGAAGGCTTGCAGCTTACCTGTTCCTCTGCCAGTGGCTGTTTTGAGGTGGGAACCACCTGCAAATCAGAAGCCCCATCGGGCAAGTGCCTTGCCTACTTTCCTGAAACATGAGCCAGGTGCCACATTAGAGAACAGCAGACGAATCACATCTGGCTCCTGAGTCACCAAGTATTGTTGCTTTCGACATAGGACAGCCAATCCAGAAGGAGAGGGGATTTGCAGTGGCTAGGTACAGCAGGGCACTGCTGCCTCCAAAGAGGTTTCTGGCAGTGCACACTGCAAATACAGAGGAGAAAACCAGAAAAACTTCTAATTGTGCTGCAATCCCACTAAGCAGCCCAGTGGACTGCTCCTGCCCTTTTGGTGGCATAAATGCACTCCAGCAAAAGTATTCCCAGGCTGAAAGGCCTCAGAAAGCTGATTAAAGTTAGCTACACCCCTGGATGCCTCTGCCAGCACAGGCACCTGCACCAGAGAAGTGTGGTGCAGCCGCAGCATTCACACCCAGGCTTCTCAGCATCAGTGGCCCCATTGCTAGCATAGATTTCACTTACAGTGCGCAGGGTGGCATTTACACCGGTGATGGGGTCACAGCCCTTTCACCCTTCTGGACTGCACTATAAAACTCTCAAGTTGAAGTTGCGTTTCTTTACCAATAAAGCACTGACAGCTTCATGAGGGTAGTTTACTTGAGGGTTGCTGCTTGGTTTCCTTTGGTGACTTTAATCTAGATAGATAAAAACTGTAGAAACCAGTACCCTGAATCTGTTATCATCTTATCCAGAACCTTGTGTTGTCTATATTTACAACGTAGTCTTCAAACGTCTCTGACTTACCACAGATTGGGAAACATGCACTTTATTGCCCTGGAGGTGATGACAGCATTTTCAGTGATCGGTTTAATCAACTGGCTGTTGTGGGTTTTCTGGGCTGTGTGGCCATGGTCTGGTAGTGTTTGCTCCTAACATTTCACCCGGATTTATGGCTGGCATCTTCAGAGGCATGTCATGGAGAGATGTGGAAGTGCCACAAAGAGAAACGCATCCCACCATGACAGGCCTTTGAAGATGCCCGCCACAGATGTGGGGCAAAACTTTAGGAGCAAACGCTACCTGACTACAGCCACACAGCCCCAAAACCCCGCAACAGTCAGATTTGTTTACTGTTTAAAAGTGACTAATTTGGTGGTACTACAGTGTTAAATGGTCCAATTGTTAACTGTTACATTTAACTCAGTGTTTAGGTTGTCTTCTAGCTTTATTGTGATGTTTTCTTTCCTGCTAATATACTTTATATTATATATAACAAAAATGTGCCTTTCTTATTTTCAATGTTAAAATTTTCACTATCACAGATGGCATTAAAATAAGCAATATGTGGTAAAATAACAAGATATGGCTGTTTTGCTGGTTCTCATGCTGGGTGAATCTGCAACTTTATTTGTAATTTAAAAAAACTAAGCCATTTGCATTTTGAAATTTCAAAAATGTCCCAAAGTCCATTTTTATATGCTAAGTTGTAAATTATATATTTTAAGTTTGTTGAGTTTAGGCTTGATAAAAAGCAAGAATTGCGTATTTCAGGGTACTCCCTCCTCCAAAAAACCTTCCCATTTTAAGGTGCACAGCAAATGGAAACCAGATAGTATGATAATACTTCGTTGCTGGAGAATAAGAAACCTCCTGTAAGTCAAGCCATACCCCAGAACATCGTCCTCAAGTTGAAAAACCTCACCCTGGCTTAAAATTCTGTCAAGGAATGTTGTGGGCACATGTTGGTGGCTGCATTGCCTTATTGTAATGAATGGCTCCTTGCTAGATACTTGGTGCTCAGATTTCAATTAATGTCAATCTCACAGAAAAATATCACTTATTTCCCCCTTTAATGAACTTGCCCAGTCCCTAGCTTTTAAAACTTTAATATTCAATATTAGCCATTGTGTCTTCTCATAACAAATATATTCTGTTAGTTTTTCATTTAATCCTGCTGAATCTTTCTATAGTGGAGGCGAGGGATGAGGTGTCTTGGAGAAACAATTGTCCTTTGAGAATGGACACAAGAGAAAGGTAGTGTCTCAGCATGCACAAAATAGATTTGGGACACGAGAAGTGGGTCTGAGATAAGGAAAGTGCACTGTGGACAGGACAAATAGAACTTGGGCCTCTAGCACTTATTTCATTTCTATTGGCTCAGGGCGTGAACCTTAGAGGGTGACGCATATGTTACAGAAACAGCAAACTTTGAGAGAGGAGGCAAGTTCAGGGTGTTGGATAGCCACAAAAACAAACATTTCTTGGCAGGTTCCCTTGGGAATCTCAGGTTTGGTGACTTCTGTAGTCCTACATGACACACATTCTTAGGCTGCCTTATTTGATTCTTTCCCTCAGTAGGCAATTTAATAAAATTACTTGCATGCATCTCAAGATTCTCCACTAGCTTCTCACCACCTCTTGTAGCTGTGTTTGCCTGTCTGTCATTGGTGCTTGGGTCAGGTGTCTGTTAGTGCTCCAATTTCAAAGGGTTAACTGTGTCATTACAGAGACAAATGATTCATTCCTTAGCAGTCTGTGCAGTGAATGTAAATACCAGGGCCTGTCTGCTTCTGTTTTTACACTGGCTGGTGACTGTTTTTTATCTGAGACCGGCTGAGGAACTGCTGCAATGTGAGATTTGAAAGGCAGTGATCTTGGGGGACTGGCAGTTTGAGGCCTGGGAAACAGTGACAAATCCCATCTTTTGAGCACTTGATTGCCCTCCTTTGAGCATTACCGGCATTAGCACTGGCGCAGCAACTGTGCCAGTAATCAGTGTACTTTGCCAGATGCATAATGGCATTTACAGCTGAGGGGGCCAGCAAGCACATGAAAACATTTTTCCCCTGCATTTAACCTTAGCAGGTGTGACAAAGTAATAGGTTAAGAACATAAGAACATAAGAACAAGCCAGCTGGATCAGACCAAAGTCCATCTAGTCCAGCTCTCTGCTACTCGCAGTGGCCCACCAGGTGCCTTTGGGAGCTCACATGTAGGATGTGAACGCAATGGCCTTCTGCGGCTGTTGCTCCCGATCACCTGGTCTGTTAAGGCATTTGCAATCTCAGATCAAAGAGGATCAAGATTGGTAGCCATAAATCGACTTCTCCTCCATAAATCTGTCCAAGCCCCTTTTAAAGCTATCCAGGTTAGTGACCATCACCACCTCCTGTGGCAGCATATTCCAAACACCAATCACACGTTGCGTGAAGAAGTGTTTCCTTTTATTAGTCCTAATTCTTCCCCCCAGCATTTTCAATGAATGCCCCTGGTTCTAGTATTGTGAGAAAGAGAGAAAAATTTCTCTCTGTCAACATTTTCTACCCCATGCATAATTTTATAGACTTCCCCAATCGTTATCCCCCTCAGCCAGCCTCTCTCAAAACTAAAGAGTCCCAAACGCTGCAGCTCCTCTCCTCATAGGGAAGGTGCCTCCAGTCCCTCAATCATCCTTGTTGCCCTTCTCTCTGCACTTTTTCTATCTCCTCAATATTCCTTTTTTTTTGAGATGCGGCACTCAGAACTGGACACAGTACTCCAAGTGCTTTGGTCGCATTACACTGCTTTTATATAAGGGCATGACAATCTTTGCAAGTTTTATTATCCAATTCCTTTTCTAATGATCCCCAGCATAGAGTTTGCCTTTTTCACATTGTGCTACCATGCATTGAGTTGACATTCCCATGGAACTATCAACTAAGACGCTTTCTTATAAATCCCTTTCCTGGTCTGTGACTGATAGCACTGGACCCTCTGTAGCGTCGTTAATGTGAAGTTTGGATTTTTTGCCCTATGTGCATCACTCTTTACATTTTGCTACATTGAACTGCATTTGCCATTTCTGAGCCCACTCTACCTAATTTATCAAGGTCAGCTTTGGAGCTCTTCGCAATCCTTTGTGAAGTTCCTCTACCACCCTACATAATTTGGTGGTATCATCTGCAAACTTAGCCACCACGCTACCCACCCCCTACTTCCAGGTCATCATTTTATGAATAGGTTAAAGAGCACTGGTCCCAAAACGGATCCTTGGGGACACCCACTCCCGGCATACATCTCTCCATTGTGAGAACTTCCCATTTACACCCACTCCCCTTGTTTCCCTGTTTCTCAAACCAGTTTTTAATCCATAGGAGGACTTCCCCTCTTATTCCTTCATTTGCTGAGTTTTTTCTCAACAGTCTCTGGTGAGGAACTTTGTCAAAAGCCTTTTGGAAATCCAAGTAGACATTGTCCAATCCCGGTTTCACCCTCATGTCCACACATGCCTGTTTACACCCTCAAAGAACTCTAGTAAAGTTTGTAAGACAGGATTTGCTCTCTGCAAAAGCCATGCTGACTCTCTTTTCTCAGCAGTATTCTCTTGCTTCTTTTCTACATGTTTTATAATTTTATCTTTTAATGATAGATTCTTACTAATTTACACCAGGAACAGATGTCAAACTGACTGGCTCTTGTAATTTCCCGGGTCCCCCCTAGATCCTTTCTTAAAGATTGGTGTGACATTGGCCATCTTCCAGTCTTCAGGGATGGAGCCCTTGGATTCTCAGGGATAAGTTGCATATTAAAAGTGAGAGAAGATCAGCAATTTCATGCTTGAGCTCTTTAAGAACTCTTGGGTGAATGCAATCTGGGCTCAGGGATTTGGTAACATTTAGTTTATCAATGGCTGCCAAGAACTTCTCTCCTTGTCTATCACTATCTTCGCCTAGTTCCTCGGATTCGCCTCCTAAGAAGCTTGGTTCAGGGGTGCAGGAATGTTCCTCCACCTCCCTCTTGGGTGAAGACAGATGCAAAGAATTCATTCAGCTTCCTCTGCAATCTCCCTGCCATCTTTTTAGCACACCCTTTGTTCCTTTGTCATCTAACGTGGCCTACCGGGGCTTCCCTTGCTGGCTTCCTGCTTTTGATGTACTTGAAGAACTGTTTGTTGCTGGTCTTGATGTTCGCAGCCATGCGTTCCTCATAATCCTTTTTTGCCTCCCTTACAGCTAACTTGCTTCTCTTTTGCCACCATTTGTGTTCCCTCTCATATTCTTCATCAGCAAAACTGGACTTCCATTTTCTAAAAGACATTTTCTTTTTTCTGATAATTTCCTCAACCTCCCTTGTTAACCATGGTGGCTTTCTTTTGGACTGGGTGCTGCCTTTTCTAACCCGTGGAACACATTCCAGCTGAGCTTTTATTACTGTGTTTTTAAATAACCTCCAAGCATCCTGGACAGTTTTGACTCTCTTGATTTTCCCTTTCAGCTTCCTGCGCACTATCCCCCTCAGGTTATAGTTTCAGCTCTTCTTGTTTGAGCAATTTGGGTAACTATAATTATCAGATGTTGATTTTGTGGTGGCGATTGCCTTGCTGACCAACCCCTGCCACCTACAGGGGCATAGGAGAATATGGAAAAAACTGCTGTTTCTAAGGCTGTGATACTCAGTGGCTCAGGAGCCACATGTGACTCTATGACATTGCTACCAGTGGCTCTTCTGAGCACTGTTCTTTAGAATGGAACTTGTCAGGGAACCAGGAAAAGCCTTTGGCCATTGGGGCTTATGGTTGGTAGATGGTTTCCATCTTGAAACAAATGCAGCAGGGAGAACAAATAAGCTGCAAGCCTACCTGAGGTGCCGGCCTCATGCCACCAATGGAAGCAAATGTTGCTGCTTTGACTGATGAGCCACAGTGTGAATGCCACTGTTCTGAGATCTATCAGATATATATATCTATATATATAGATATATAGATCTATCAGATATATATATCTCAGATATATATATCTGAGATCTATCAGATATATATCAGATATATCTGTTGCAAACTGTATTAAATCATCAGTAGTTATCTCTTGGGGGATAGTTACATCTACCCTTAAAGTAGTTCCATTATGTTGGGATAGATGAAGACTCAGTTATGATGCAGGCAAAGGAAAGTTGCCAAATTTGTGGCTTTTAAACTGGGACCATTTCTTGTTTCCTTGTTATATTTACAGAGTACTTTTCAGTCATTTGCCCATGGGGGGATAAAAACAAACTGAAACTATGCAGAGCTGAAATAATCCAAATCTATAAAGTGGAGTCTCAAAAACTATACGGAGAATGCATAAGCAGACAGCAACAGGACAATCAAAATGGAGTGTTGGACAAACTGAAGATCTGCAAAAATAACTTGCTTGTAATATAATTGAGGCACAATAGAAATGAGCCAGTGGTTACTTATCATGGCAGTTTCTTCTCCCTGAGGATAGGAGGGCATCTTGTTGGGTGATTCCCACCATCTAGTCAGGGACACAGGAACTACTTTTTCCCCGGGGGGGGGGGTTGGATTTATATCCCCCTTCCTCTCATGTAAGGAAACTCAAAGGGGCTGTCAGTCTCCTTTCTCTCCCCCCCTCACAACAAACACCCTGTGAGGTAGGTGGGGCTGAGAGAGCTCTGAAGAACTGTGACTAACCCAAGGTCACCCAGCTGGCATGAGTTGGAGTGCACAAGCTAATCTGAATTCCCCAGATAAGCCTCCACAGTTTAAGCGGCAGAGTGGGGAATCAAACCCGGTTCCTCCAGATTAGAGTGCACCTGCTCTTAACCACTATACCACTGCTGCTCCTGGACAGTATTGCCTTTAGGAGTACAAGGCCCTTGGCCTTATGGCCTCTGCTGTTCACTCCTTGATGCATTTGCTAATAACTGCCCTGGACATACTTTGTCCCGTATTTGGAGTTGATATGGATATGAAAAGAGAGTCTGTTTTACTAATTCTCTCTGTTCTAAGAATGAAGCACTTTAGAGCCCTTCAGAAACTGAACGCCAGGTTCACTTTTTTGAACATGGCAGCTTATGCAGTGTTCATTTGTTCAGGTGACTTAGGTTGAGGACAGAATGAAGGAAGGTGAATCACTTGGGATCTGTGAAACAAGGAGTTGACTTTAGGGAGAAAGATGGGGTCTGCTCTTAATGTGACTTTACCCTTATGGAACATGTAGAGATCCTAACGGATGGAAAGAGCCCCAATTTCACATACTGTCCTGGCGGAGGTGATGGCCACTAAAAAGAGAGCCTTCATTCAAAGCCATTTGAGTGGAATTTCCTAAATGGGTTCAAATGGTGTTTTAATGAGGGCTGATACGACCGTATTTAGTTTTCAGATAGAAAGTCTGTGTACTGGTGGAGAATCCTTAACAGAGGCTCCTCTAAGGAAACAAGTGACGTGGGGATGTTGAGAAATAGCAAACTCATCAAAGGTAGGAATAACTGTAGCCAAAGTGTGGATGCTTTTAAGTGTGAACACCTAGCCATTCTTGGAGGAACTCTAGCACTGCTTTCAAGTCTGGTTGAAGGCTTTGTACTTTCTTCTAATTGCACCAATGAATAAAAGCTTTCCATGTGGCACTGCATATTCTAGATATCAAAAGTGTCCTAGATGCCAGGGTCATGTTAGTATCATCAGGGCATTATCCTATCTCTACTGTGATCAATTTCCATGTGATTAAGTTCACCATTCTGGAAGCGGATGGTGGATCAGGTCTTGGCAAAGCATGTCCCAGGAGATCAATTGATGCATTGGTGGTTCTAACTTACTGCAAGGGATTCCACTTTAACTTCAATTGACCTTTATTAGGCATATCAGTAAAAAACAAAATACAGGATAGAGCAGGTGTTAAAACGGGACATAAAACGGGACAAAGCACATAAAGTTGGTACAGAAGGGATTCCGTTTATGATTTGCAGTTATTCACGGATGGCTCACTCTATGGTTGGGGAGTACATTGTGGGGGACAATTTTGTGCAGGGTTTTCAGTCACCCTCTGAGTCTCAGTTGCATATTAACATGCTGGAAGCGTGAGCAGTGAGACTAGCTCTTATCTCTTTTGCAGGGATGGTTTCTGGAAAGAGCAACCAGGTGGTTATGGACAATACCATGATGAAATATATCTTGAACCAGGGGGAACAAGTTCTATTTGCCTCTGAAAGGAGGCCACCCATCTCTGGTTGTGGGCCATAGAACACGGGGTGTCCCTGTCATCTATTCATATTGCGGGAAGGACAATATCCTCGCAGATGCTCTAAGCAGGGAGGAATTCTCCAATCATGAATGATGCTATCTGGGCAAGATGTTTGATATATGGGGAAAACCCAGCATAGATCTGTTCACTTTGCCCCAGAACTGCAAGTGCCCCAACTTCTGCTCTCAGGCAGGGGTAGGACAGGGATTCTTGGAGGATGCATTTCAATTTGCATGGTAGGGAGCATTTTTATATGTATTTCCTCCGTTTCCCCTTCTTCCCAGGCTGGTGGCCAAATTACAAGCAGACCAGTCCTCCTGCATTCTAGTTGCACCAGCATGGAAGAGGAGACATGTGGTTTTGTAGACCATGATAAAAAAGAATATCATTAATATAGAAATCAGGATTTATTGTCGCACTGTTTATTTGCTATAATGGTTACATACTTCGGGTAATACAAGATTAACGTCTTGGTTTGCAAAAAGAGTCTAGCTAGTTTTATATGCCTCGCCTTGTTTATGTTCTACTTTCTGTTGCATTTCAGTGAAAGGTTAGATGTTCCTATGCAAAATGACATTTTACTTCTAAATATGACACACAGCAGATGGTTGCTGGTCAGGAAAGATTAAAATTAAACCTTCTAAATTGCTGTGTGTTTATCTCTTACTGAGTGTGTGTGACAGAGAGCCGCACTTGGATCTGCAACATACTTCAGTATTTGATCAACAGTTGATTTTTAGGTTTGCAACTGGGTTCTCCTTTGTCTGAGGAGGCCATGGATGAAACCTGATACTTGCTGCAGCCTGCTACATGCACTGAATCCAGCTGAGCAGTCTGTTCAAGATGCAGACAGTGGCTTTCATGTTATGGCCTGAAATATCTCCCCCACCTCCACTCCTTTGCTTTCCCCCCTCTCTCTCTCTGTGTTTAACATACAGCCTGCTAAAGAGATCTGGAGAACTCCAAAGCTTGTGTTTTGTTAATTTGGTTGGCCTTTATGAAAGAGATTGAACAGCTTTTTGAAGCAAGTTTCTCTGTTTACCATATTAAGTGGTCTTAATTTCTTTTCTTTTTTTTATGTACAGTATTGATAGGTAGACTTTTGTGTTGCTGTTTCTTTATCCAAACACAGTTAAAACAGTCCAAATCGAGCAAGCCAGATGGATGTACAGAATCAGGTGTGTCCTGCTGGATGAGGTGCTGTGTGGGTAACAATCTCACATCCAGCATCCAGTAGATATGCTTACGGTGCTCCCGAAGCAAGTATATGTGTAACTAAGATCAGTGGTGTGGATTGAAAGGACTTGTGGGAGTGGAGGATTCAGTCCCTTTCCAGTTTGTCAGAGGGTCCATTATGGACCCAGCAGGGGAGCACAACCTCTTTCTCTGTATGAGGATCTCTGGATCAGGACTTCTGTGTTGGTCTTTGTTAAGTTGGTGCAAGTTAAGATGTACTTATTTTCTTTTTGATATTTCTGTCCCAGTGGTCTCCTCTCCTAGTCTTCCCTCCTTGGCTTCAGTGCCTACCTGGTATGTGATTTAAGTTGCTGTACCAGAAGAAATGTGGAATATAGATTTTAAATAAATGGTGTCATGTTCAGATATTACATTTGTAAGACTAAGGAGAAATGGGCATTTAAATCAAGACTTAAAAGTGTGATAGTGAACTTTGTAGGAGAAGTAAGCGTTGACCAATTATGTACAAGGCATCTGTTGCGCAATGGGGGCAAATGTGTGTCGCTGCAAGATTTCTTGAACAGACATATTTCCTCAAGCCCCGCTTTCACTTTTATTCTCCCCGTGGCAAGTGAGACCACTTCTAGCATGAATTTAATTTAATTTTTGCTTCACAACCAGAGTGGGCAGATTCTACAATGAGCACAGCTTTGCCCTGGACCTCTTCTCTCCACCCACAGCTAGACTGCCTAGTCTCCCCCGCCAACTTCCTCACTCTGCTTTGCACGCTTTCCCATTGCCCTCCTCCCTGTTGCCATCTCCTTCCCACTTCTCTAAATGCTTGTATCAATACATCAAACACCACAAGACATCTTCACTCTCTCGTGCACTGGAGGAAGGGAAGGAGGGTGTGGGGAAGGAGAAAGGGGAGAGATGGAGGTGCTCTCAGCTTCCACCACAGGTACTCCCCGTCCCTGGCATGGTGTCTGCTGGGATCTTCCAGTACTGCCAGCCGGTGGGGAGGGTGTATGTATGTTGTGGAGTGGTGGATCCCTCCTCTCCTTCCAAAAGCACACACACACACCCCCAACAGTAGTCACCTCTAACATTAGCAGCAGCTGACAAGGCTGTGCCTGCCCGCCTCTCTCTCGATTGTTCAGACCTACTCTCTGATCATTCTCTACCACCACTACTGTCACCCCCTTTGCCAGCAATTACTGTGCTGACTTCAAACATAATTTCCCTCCATTCTGCCAAAATAAAGAAAATCCCACCTGGTTTTAGGTGACTGACAGCTCCATTTTGCCAGAGCCTGACTGCCACTGACTATTATTGTGAAAAGGTGTCCCCACCACCAAGACCCAGTACCAGCAGCCCTTTTAATTCTCAGATTACAAATATCTTTGGCAGGACTTCCTGGAAAGGAGCAGGGAAAGCTGGGAGGTGAAGAATCACACATAAGGGGAAGAGGCTGTGCGCTCCTGTAAGAGGGAAGCCTCCTCCCCCCACCCCCGCAAGGCTCTTTCCCTTCTCTCCAAATCACCCAGGCCACCTTCCCTGTCAAAGTAGTTTGACTTCAACAGCACAGTGCTCCCCAACAGAACCTGGGATAGACAGGGCTTTCCCCCAGCCCGCCTCCCACTGTGCGTGAAGGGAGGGGAAGAGGAAGAGAATGTCAGAGAGATCTGTGCCTTTAAGGCTGTTAATGGGCAGGTTACTTCAGTGAGTAGCTGCAGGGCAAGCACTGAGCTACCTCTCACTTGTAAACAGAGAAATGCGAGGAGAGCCCTCTGAAAGCCCAATGCTCAGAGAGCAGCTTTAAGGTAAGCGTTCCCTGCATAATCAGCTATTCATTTTCTTGAACATCTAGCACTTTCTCTTTCTGCCTTGCCTTCCCACATTTCATTTCTCCTGGGGGGTGGGGGTGGGGGTGGGGAGCATACTTCTGTAATATCCAAGCAAAAACTTGCCAAAACGTTTCACTTAAAAGTAGTATGAGGATTCCAGTGCTCAGAATTGGAATGTGGAGCTTCTTAAGCTTGAAACTCCCTGTGCTTCAGTTTTATTGCAGACAATCTCAGGATATAAAAAGGATCTTTCAGTTTTCAAATATCAACTACCTGCCTCAAAATGTACTTGCACATGTCATTGGTAACCCTTTTCTTGTCCTCCATGAGGGCCAAATTACACATAACAGCAACAGGACTGTGTCTTGGACTGGTTCAGTCCCAGTTGTATGTGAGGCGGATTTGGTAGGAGGCACTATGTTAAAGCACTGGAGAGGTGTGTGGACATGAGATGGCAGACGGTTATAACAGTTGCTAGACAGACATACAGGCTGTCCACTGAGGTAACTCTCTATCAACACTCCATCCAGTTAAGTTCTAGGACCATACATGAGCACAGTTGGGAAAGGACCACAGAGGAGAAAATAACTGGCCAGGTAGACGGTTCAGCATCCTTTTTGTATTTTAAATTGCATTCCCTGACCTGTGCACAGATCAGCATTTAAAGATGCAGATGTACTATATTCATGTGACATTTGACCACCAATAGCTACACAAGATAAGATGCCAGTGGAAAGATGGGATAAATGGTGAGTTGGAGGAGAAGATGAAAGAAGGAAACTGAAAAAAGCTCAAAGCTGACCCTTGAACCTTTTGTAGGTGATTGAATTTGTTTAAGAACAAACTGTTTTGTCCTAGGTTGGAGCAAGATATTAAGAAGTTAAAGGCTGACCTTCAGGCAAGCAGGCAAATTGAGCAAGAGCTGCGTAGTCAGATTGGTTCTCTGACTAGCACAGAGCGGGGGATTCGATCTGAAATCGGACAGCTCCGACAAGAAAATGAGCTGCTTCAGAATAAGTAAGTTGAACCTTGCTGCCCAAAAAGGTGGTAGGCCCTCTCTGTCTGTCTATATTCATAAGCTGTTTTTCAGAACTTTACCTTATATTTCATAGGTTTGGATTTTTAAAATGTTGGGGCACAATCCAGCGGACAAAAATCTCTTTCAAGGCCTTCTTGTTTCAGTTGATGAGAATTAAGCCAATCGGGGTCACTCTTAACAGTAGCAAACTGCTGCACAATTTCCAAAAAAGAATCTTTCTGTTCAACACATGGCAAAGACTTTTATGAAACGTTTTTGCCATTATCTTTAGTTCAGCCTCGATGTAAATAGGTTGGATTTTTAACTTGCTTGTTATTGGGGTTTTTTTCAAAAGTTTATTGTTCTCCTTACAGCTCCAGCTTAGAGTACCACAAAGTATAATAAAAACAACAAACCATAACAGCAATATAGTACACCCTTGCCATTCGTGGATTTGTTATTCACATTTTTACTTACTTGCAGTCTGTAAATCTGAAGCCCCTCCCCCACCGTGTCATGATCATAATCTATAAATTGTTGAAATTTGCAGGAATCTTCGTGTTTTTGGAGCAGTGTTTGCAGATTTTGCTGTTCACTGTGATCTTAGGAACAGATCTCACAAAAGGCAGTGGTGTACTGTATTAAAGTGTCAACAGTAGCAGGTAGATAACAAAGCAGGAGCTAATTGGCCATAATGACAGGACAAAATAATGTTAATGATCTCCAGGGGCCTGTGGAAATAAACATGTCTTCTTCTGGCACCTGAACCTCAAAAGAGCAGGCCCCAGAGAAAGGGGAGGGAGATAATTCCGCAGATGTTGTCTGTCTGGGTCAAAGTGGAAATGTATTAAATAACCCAATACCGTTAATGCTTTAAATTCTTTGGGGGAAGGGGTTGCCTTTGCTCAGAGGAATCAGCTATATTGTACAAGACTGCTGTTATTTAGCTTCTGTAGAAACTTTTTGCAGAGTCTCCTGTTTTTAACAGGGCTTTCTCTGCTTTTCTCTTGTTATACTCAGATTTGGAGACCTGTCTCCTTATGCCCAGAAGGGCATTCTTTTAATGCTGAAGATGGTAGCTGCACCACCAATAATGTACATCTCTTTTCTTCCCCCCACCCCCAACCCCCACCTCACAAGACTACACAACGCTGTGCAGATGAAACAAAAAGACAAGCAGACCATTGGCCAGTTGGAAAAAAAGCTGAAAGCAGAGCAAGAGGCACGAACCTTTGTAGAAAAACAGTTGATGGAAGAAAAAAAAAGGAAGAAGTTGGAAGAAGCCACTGCTGCCCGGGCTGTTGCTTTTGCTGCTGCTACTAGGTACTTAGTTTCCTTGTTTTTCTCCATCTCAGAGAATGCTAGTTTAAACTAGCGAAGTGCTAGTTTGTTTTTTGGGATTCCACACTGGAGATTGCAGTTTTTTTATTCCACCCCACTTGGTGTTTTTTTAAATCTTCCTAATATGATATGAGGGGGAAAGCTTGTTCCTTTTCTCCGGAATGCAAGTTTTCTAATGTTTCAAACCACTCCCTTCTCCGTTCCTTGAATTTGCATAATCCAAGAAGACTATTTCTACTGAATGTTTAGATCCCTGTTGTTTTCCATGGTCACATTAGTGACAGGATTCCATCACATCTATCTATATATATAAAAATGGAACCATGCGTTTGTTGCTTCGAGAATAACCCCGCACCTGCTGGCCCAAACGCTCTGAAAATTTCACAGACACTTACTCATTCCCCCGACTGTGTTCTCACGTACCTCCCGCTGTCAGACAACACACCTGAGCCAGGTAAAACATCTTTTTCCTGGCGCACCAGGCCATGAAGCTGCCTGTGTGTAACTGTCACCCTTAGAATGTTCGTGCCCTTAGAATGTTCGCTCAGATGGCCAGATATGAGCAGTGAAAACAGTACATAGGCAATAACTCACGTGGACGTGAAACACATACACATGTTGCCGTTTGAGACGTCAGGTGGGGTTCCTCCCTATACACAGGTACCTTTCACTCTCTGTGCCTCACCCACTACTGCCGCACAACACACCTACTCTCATACACATTCAGCGGAGGGAGAGGGAAGGGACGGAGGGGGAGGGGGAGGCATGCAAGGGAGGGGAGGGAGCGGGTCCAGCATCTGGATATGATCCATCCACCCCAGCAGAGGGAGGCAAAAGGGAGGGAGTGGGAGGGTTGGCATGCAAAGGAAGAGAGGGTGGGAGAGGGAAGGGACCGAGGGAGAGCCATGCAAGGGAACAGAAGTTAGGGAGGGGAGATAGTGAGGGGTGGCATGCGAGGGGAAGGAGGGGGCCCAGCATCAGGATATGACCCACCCACTCTAGCAAAGGGAAGGGAGGGGGAGGGGTGCAATGCAAGGGAAGATAAGTGAGGGAGGATGTGGTTCGCACACATCAATGACATCGCACAGTATCAGCCTGCGCGTTTCCATGAGCACATACTGCTGGCCTCTGCAGTTGATTTGCTGCTACTGTTCCTTTCCCATTTCACCACAATAAGCCACAGCAACGCATGGCCGGCCCCCGCTAGTACTTGAATATGAAAATGTCTGGTGCAGAGGCCATTTGCTGTTGTGGTTTTTATGAGTTGTGTTGGAGTGGTCTGGCGCCACAGCCACACAGCTTGGAAAACCCACAATAGCCAGTTGATTCCATCCATGAAAGCCTTCAACAATACATTTTTGGCCATTGTTGAGTTGTGTGACATAATGCTGGGTGACTAAACCACCACAAGTGTGCTAGTTCAGTTTCCTTCCTGATTATTCACGCAAGTACTGAGGTGGGAGACAGAGAGTACAAACTCACTAGAAAGATATAAAAAACAAAAGCACACAGAAGTATTCCTCCCTTCTTCTGGGGAGGATTGTTGCTGATTCCCAGTGATCTGGATCTGACATTTGGTGCCTGCAGCCAAAAGGTGTCTGAGAGTTTTGTGTCTCACGAGGAAGGTGTAAGCCAGCAGTTGTTGTCTTTGCCTGTTGCTGAATTGTTTGTAAAAACAACAGACCTGATTGCACCCATTTTGCCCCATTTTTTGGTCTTGCACAGTTTGTATTACTTAACATGCTGAAAAGTTCCTTCATTCTGAGTGTGTGTTTTGTTTTGTTTGTCTGGGCAGAGGAGAATGCACTGAAACTTTACGGAATCGCATCAGAGACCTGGAGACAGAGTGCAAGAAGTTAACAATTGACATAAAGCTGAAAGAAGATCAGATACGAGATCTAGAAATGAAAGTTCAGGTAATGAATGAGCCTGCTTCCATAACCTGGCAGCTAATTTTTCTTTGAGAAACAGTCTCCTTTCTACTGTAGGTGGGGGACATCTTAGATGGGTGTCTTCTCCACCAATAGCAAGGAGGCAGGAAGTCGTCATAAATTAGCCGTGTCACTTCCCGTCTGGAGCTCCGAGGCCATTTTCGATCAGTATTTTTTCCTGCCTAGCAGGGAGTGCATGTGTGTGTGTGAGGCTCTTGGGAGGGCTCTCAGTGTGAGTGATTTTCAGGCGAAGTGGCTTGCTCCGGGCTCGGAGCAGTACTTCACAACTCTCCCCGCCTAGTTAGACTGGGAAGGAGAAAACAAAAAACGGCCGCAGGGTAAAAAGCCTTAATTTCCCGCCTTTTTGCAAACCAACATGGCGTCGGGCTCCTTTACCCCGCCACGCCAGGAGTTCGCTAGATCAGCCGCGGAGGAAACCAGAGCAAAGAAAGGGGGGCGCAAACAAGCCCCCGCGGAGCTTCAGCCGGAGAAACCGGCAAAGACACGAAGAAAGGACGAGGCAGCAGGACGCGCGGAGGCTCCTCCGGCGTCTAAGAAGGAGAAAGCGAAAGTGCTGCCTGGGAGCTCAGCGCCTTCCCAGGGCACAGCCGGGACCGGCGGCTCCCCGACCAGTTCCTCCTACCCTATTAGGGAATTGGAGTGCTGTGTCCCCCCACTGGCTAATCCCACCGCGGAGGCGGCGGAAGAGGCGACTTCTCATCCAGGGCAAGTACAGGGGCCCCAGGGAAACAGTGGGGAGGGGAGCGACGCGGACGAAGACAACCCCGCCCCCAATGATATATTGGTCTGGCAAAACGCGCCGCCAGCAGCTTTTGCGCAATTGCTCAGGGCTGAGATTGAAAAGGTACTGGATGCAAGGGAACAAAGAGCCATGCCCAGCAGACCGTTAGTGCAACCCCCCAGAGCACAACCCAGCCTCTCAGGAGAAGCTGCTGTAGCGAGATGTCGCGACCCCCTCGCCTTGCAGGAGGAAGAGGAGGAGGATCTAGAAGGGGAGGAGGAGGAAGAAGAAAGTTGACCACTCTCCCCAGTTTTTTAAGCAAGAAGACATCCAGCTGTTAATAAATAAAACTATCTCGGCGCTGGAACTCCATGACCAGGCAGATGCGGAGGAACCTCCCTCACAGGATAAAACCAACACCTCTGCCAAAACTATTAAGGGGTTTCCAAAGGGAAAAGCTGATCATTTTCCCCAAGATGCTGAAGGACAAAAATTCTTTCCGGTACCAGAGTACTTCTTAAAACGCATACAAAGAGAATGGCTTAATCCCACTAGCCCAGGGGTAGGGAACCTGCGGCTCTCCAGATGTTCAGGAACTACAATTCCCATCAGCCCCAGTCAGCATGGCCAATTGGCCATGCTGGCAGGGGCTGGGATGGCGAACAGGATGGAGTGTGGACCCTGAACATCTGAGAGAAAACGCGAGGTTCCTTTACCCTGCACTACGCTGCGAAAGGGCTTCCACCAGCCTATAAAAAGACCTATCTTTTACCTCAACAATTCCATACTATGTTGAAGGTTCCAGCTATTGATGCCCCAGTGGCAGTCCTGCACTCAGGAGCCCTAGTAGCTAAGGAGGGAGAGAGTAATATAAAGGACCCATTAGATAGAAGAACCGAAGCAGCATTACGTAGGTCCCACGATTGGCTGGCTGCAGCGGTCAAAGCAGAAGTGAAATAAAATGACTACATATATTTTTATAATACTGTCAGTTCTATTTTTTCTATGTGCCCGAATCCACAGGGACCTTTTCACTTCCAATAAGGAATCTTCCTGTATCGGCCTTCCAGTACAGCTGAAGGGAGGGTCTGGCACCGAGCCAGAGAAAAGCTCTCCCCATCTAGGTAGTTCAAAATTAGTTAGGCAGGCCATAGGAGAGATAGAGTACCTATTAGATTCACCATCAATAAAAGTTTGACATGCATGTTTATAGACTTTTTAATAGGGCATTTTGGATTTCTCAAGTTATTCAAGTTTTCAAGGTGAAAATAGTTGGATCAAAAGTAAAAAGGGCACCACCCTTAGCCTTAAACATTTTACTGGTTTGGTGAGTAAATAGACTAGTAAAATAATTAAGCAAACACAGACATTTAGCTTGAGAGGAGAGAGAGTTAGAAAATCCTTTCTTCCATTTATTAGGAAATCAGAGATTACAAGGTAGGAGTGGGGAGTCTGTGATGAATTGTTGGGAATTTTTCCCCTAATCAGAATTCTTTCAGGCGGCTTCCACACAGGGATTTCCCCGCCTGCCCCCCTCCCAGACAGAAAACAGGGAACGTCTGGATCAAAGGGAGCATACGCATGAAGTTGTATTTTTTGCCAAGTACAGCTCGTGGAGTTTCCAGGACTTTCTTTTTTTCAGCAGGAGAAAAAAAAAATGCCTGTTTTTTTCCAGTTTGAAGGGGAATCCTCAGAGTGCAAGGGGTGGGGCAAAATGGCACTGGGTAGCTAACCGCTAGCCACTGCCACTACCCTCTATCCCTTTAGAAGGTTTTCTCTCAGCTGAGCAGCACTGTAGCATTACAAAGGGAGCAAAAGGAAAGGTGGAGTAGCATCAGCACAGGAATGGGTAAGACTGGATGGTGCTCCTGTGCCCCTTGCAGCTGCCATGGTGAAGGCCTCATGACCCCATTTAAAAGACCCCATACACCCACTCATATCAACCTTTTCAGGGTCTTTTCAGCTCTGGCCCCTGCCTATTGGAACGCTCTGCCCTGAGAGACCAGGGCCATGCAGGTTTTAAGGCAATTCCGCAGGAGCAGTTTGAGCAGGCATATGGTTGAGGAAAGTACGGCAATACATCAATGCCCCCTCCTTCCTCCCTCCCTCTCCCCATTTTCCCTCCCTTTTTCTTCTTCCCCGCTTCCCTTTCTTTTTTGTATTTTCTTTTAAAAAATTCTTTTTTCCTCTTCTTCCCCCCCCCCCCCTTGTTTTGCTGATCCTTTTGCAGGGGTTGACCTAAACTAAACAATCTGGTGATAAGAGGGAGCGATTTAGGCATTTACCCTCTAATAGCTCTGATAGTTTTAAGTAATTTCCGGTCGATTTAAATGTGTTATAGAGAAGAAGTTTTAAAGTATTTATTGTGATGTGTATTGTTTTAACCCGAGGTTGTAAATCGCTCTGAGCCTTTTAGGGAAGGGTGATGAAGAAATCAAATGAAATCAACCTCTCCACATTTCTGTA
The DNA here is from genome assembly GCF_021028975.2 of Sphaerodactylus townsendi. Classification (NCBI taxonomy): domain Eukaryota; kingdom Metazoa; phylum Chordata; class Lepidosauria; order Squamata; family Sphaerodactylidae; genus Sphaerodactylus; species Sphaerodactylus townsendi. Next base: position 94,515,621 of record NC_059430.1, on the reverse strand, counting down.
TACTTTCAGTCTTGAGTAGGCTAATTTTCCTCACATCTCTCTGTTTGTTTTTCCTTTAACTATCAGCAGCACTCCCTGCCTCATGGGCCATGTTCATTTATTTGATTTGATAGCCGTAGCCGTCAAACCACCACTGTTATTGTTTAATAGGTTTATCCCTCTTTTATAGTCTGTAAAGTTTTTATTCTCTTTTAGTATTCATGCTTTTATTCTTTTATATTCTCATGCCTTTTGTATCCCCAATGTCCTCTTGCCAGTAGGTTTTGCTTTTAGTTTCCTTTTGATACGTATATACCATTTTAATTTTTTTACACTTTAATATGTTTTATCCTTTACTTTATTTACCTTACGCTGGTCTGTGACTGTAATAAAGGTTGACTTGACTTAACAGTCCTCAGTCCATTTGGGGAGATGGGGTTATTTTTCTTTCAGTCGATTTATATCCTCTTTTCTGCATATTTTCTTTCTACCTTGTCTGTGGGTAGTCTGAGCTTACTTCTGGCTGAAGCCACCTACTTTATTAAGTGTAGTAATGATTAAACAGTTATCTTCAGCAGCAAGGACTAGTTCTTGTATCCAGTTGACCATTGGTGCTACCTACCCACACTACCAATTTTTACACCACAGACAAAAAGGCTAACCTATCAATTTAGGATGAACTGGCATCTCTATGGAATATCTCACAGAGTGATTTTGATTGCCTTTGTGCACACTGTAATGTTGCATTAGTATAATTTGCTTGTGGATTTATATTGCATTCCTATGGAGACTGGGTTTTTTTACATATAGGAGTTTATAGGCAACAGTATCTCACACCGTGGAAACTGGCTGTTTCTTGACATTTACAGAGTTGATAGATGAGCTTCCTGTAACACACCTGTGCATAACGGTCCTTTTGAAATTCATAAATGGGTCATCTCGGGATTATCTCCAGATGTAAGTCCTCCTGTGTGTGAACAAGGAATTTGACGAGGTCATCTTACCGGACCTAGCAGACTTAATGCACTTCAGACTCTGATTGACCTCATGAACACTAAAACAAATCAGAGGTTTAAGTGTTCCTGGCGTGGATAATAGTGTAAAACATTTCATGATAAGAATGCCTTGACAATTTCTTCCATTCCTGTGAATAGGAGAGTGGGTGAAAGAGGCTATAATTACACCTGAATATGGTATATTCTAAGCTGCTGCTCTGGCAGATCTTAAGTAAGTTATTTTTTAGATGTGGATGGAGCATATTTGACTGATTATTTCTGACAATATAACCAAGTTATCTTAAAAACCCAGCATGCCTCAGATTCTCTCAAGTAATTATTGAGAACACCAGAGACAGAACAAGTTGATCATGTCTCAGAATCAAGACCCAGTTTGTAATAATCTTGCTTCAATTTCTCTCAAAGGAACTGCGAAAATACAAAGAGAACGAAAAGGATACAGAGGTGTTAATGTCTGCACTTTCAGCCATGCAAGATAAGACACAGCACTTAGAAAACAGTTTGAGCGCGGAGACAAGGATCAAGTTGGACCTGTTCTCTGCATTAGGAGATGCAACTTGAGATCGCCCAAGGTAATTTGGATTTTTCTAACCCGAATGGGCACAGTGGTGTAAATTGAGGAGAGTATATTTTGCAACATGTGGCTGGACAAAGATTCACAATGTGCAAATGGAAATTGTTTCCATGCGTACATTTTGAGGGGACCGTTCATAACTGGCAATTTTTCCCTTCCAGCTACACATCAGATCTTGCTCCAGTGGTTAGGGGAAGGCCAGCACAACTCCACTAAAGCATACGACAGTTCTCATGTAAAATTACCCATACAAGGAGGGGGGGGGGGCACCTCCTTCCCTTTCTGTAAGAAGTCTGGCCTGTAATAACCAAACTTTTTTGTCTTCCCTTTGATGCATCACTTGAGGAAGAACCTCCAACTTCATTTAGAATTTTTATTAAAGCTGACAGTGCTCTATAGGATATCTTGTATTCCCCTGAGAAACTTCCCTAGCCTTCTACCCTCGCCTGAAATTCCTGAAGGCCCCAAACTCCCACCTCATTTTAAGAAAGTTTCAGTAGCAGCTGTTTGCCGCAGTAGAGCCCTTGGTTGACTCAGTGGCACTGCACTGTTAAATCAAGTTAACTACTGTTTGCGTATCTAACAATAACTGAGATTCTCTGTGGAGTCTGGGTAGAGAGAACGAATACAGATGGCTGGTGCAGAGATTTGATAGTTAATTGCCTTTGGTCCACTTGAACAGTACCAAGTTGGCCAGACAGTTCTAGTCAAATACAGCATCCTCCATTTCAAGCACAGGAGCTGCATGTGACTCAGGACACTTGCTCACAGCTGTGAGGTAAACATAGAGTTTGAATTGTTCAATTGGATTGTTGAGTGCAACTCCTAAGTGCAAACACTGTGGAAATGTAATGGTGGGAAATTAACAGTTTAGACGCAGCTAGAATTTTAAATTTTGTATATTCTGTCAAGGAAAGATAAATGCTGGAGGGCGAAGGAAGACAAAACTCATAAATAGATAACTGATTGAATAGTGTAAAATGTCTCTAGCTGTCACCAGAATTGCGAATTTCCAAAGACTTACGTGCCTGCATGTGTTTGAAGAGGGGACGGTAACTTCCACCAGTTCCCTCACCCACCCGCTGCAAATCCTCACTTAGCCCCCAGTTCTCTTCCTCAGAGACCATTGACACACCCAGGAAGAAGGTTTCAGGGTTCTCAGTGAACTGTAGTGGTCCGGGGGTGGGAATGAAAGAGTGCCAGGAGTCTGCAGATGGTTGGGTACAAGCTGATTTCTTTTTTAATTTTAGGGAGATGACCCACTAGGGCAAACTTCTATAAAAACGAAATAGGTAGAAGCTGCAATTAGACTGTATTAAATTTTTATCCTTAAATATTTGAGTGGCATGTGTGGACTTGGAGGGGAAGGGGGGGAGCTCAATGAGTACTACTTTTGCTGCTGCCCAAGGCAATATGAGCCTCCCCCGCCCCTTGCATTTTGGCACCATATTTGTCTGCGCTTCCAAAGTGAATCCAGCCAGTTAGGCATCCCATAGGGAGGTGGTGATGTCACAGCATGATCTAGCCAATTTGATTGGGCTACACTGATAATTTTACCAAGAGTGGGGGGAAAGAAGCGAGCTGACCTTTCTTGCCCAGTTTAATCAGCATGTGTGGAAGGAACATCCCATTTCCTCATTTTTCTGTGATGGATTCACTGCTGCACAATAATACACAGGCTGTCCCTTCACATTTCTGTTACTTTTTAAGCTTCCCCTCCCCAAATTGCTATGAAAAGGGCATCCTCTTTGAAGGAAGATGTGGAAATATTTGTATTGCTCAGTTCTGGTTTTTATGAGCTGTAAGCTGCCAGTTCAGTCAGTAGAGGGTGCACAAACTTAACTAAAGAGCCTTGTTCCCTGACAAAACAGCTGTGTTCAAGGAAAGCTGTTAATTTCCAGTTCAATCAAGGCAGTTTTGCACAAATCGTGTTTTCCTGTGTTCTATATAATCAAAACAAGTGAACAAAGTTGTTATTTTGACGCCAGTATATTGTTCAGTCCTCTAAAAAAAAGCTGGAGATTTCCTTTTTTCCATATTAAACTTTTGCTAATTTCATGCATCTTGGTACAGCCATCGAGTATCTGGGGTGAAAGTTAAAACGCTCATTTGTATAGGCTGTTGTATCACTTTTCTTCAGACTTTAAGTGGATTTGCACAGATCTGTGAAAACAACCGCATTTTAATTGGGCAATAATGGAATTTCCAGCTTTTAAAAATGTGCGAGTTGAAGCATAAAATTTAAATTGTATGGAAAACTGTGGTAGAAACCCCCTTGGGATTTTTGAATGATGCTTTTGCAAATCAATGGAAATAAAATGAGAAATGGTTGCATGCTCGTGCTGAGTTCTCTGTGTGTTCCACTAAGCCCCTCTGAGAACAAAATGGAGCTGTGTGACATGTCTTCCTAAACCAGCATGTTTGTTGCTTATGCTACCGTGGGAAGGTTTATTTTGTCACCAACAAAGATTTTGTTAGATGGGTCGTCCATCACCTTGGAAGGGAATGGGCGGTGGGGGTGTGTGTGTGTGTCTTGAGCATTGATGATATGCAGTCTCCATGCACAAATTCAGTGTAAACCGGTAAAAATGAAACTGGGTTTTTCAAAAGCAGTGATTACAGGATCACACTCAAGGCCAGTTTGTAGCCAAAGCGGGGTGGGGAAAATAGAGGGCTGTTCTTTCAGACATTCTAGATCCATTCTCTGATTTGTCAGCTTCTGTTGGCTGGGGGGAGATTGTCTAGTCCTTCTGCATTCAAAGAGGGAAGGACAAAATGTTGGCACTAAGAATCAGGCTTTATATATATATAACTCATTGCTGTAGGGCACCAGGTAAAGAAGAATCTTTCCCAGTGCTTCTTATCTGAGATTTTTTTGACTTTGTGACAGATATGCTTTATCACTAAACCAAGTGCTCTATCACTCCTTCCTTTTTGCAGGAGGAATGCTCTTTCTTGGGCTGGAAAGACTGGGATGATGGATAAGAACTTGGTGCTTTTTAAAAATGAAATGTTGCAGAATTATTTAATTATGGATTCTTTTAAGATTATGTTTTTCATTGATTCACAGTGGGGACCTCTTCTGCCCTCAGGTTCTGCCACCGAAACATTTCAGACAATAAGGCTAATCTGTTCTGCGATGCTGGTTAATAACATGTTCCCTCCCTTCCTTTTGCAGGGCAAATCATTCAAAAAGATCAGGAAATCAAGGACCTAAAACAGAAGATAGCAGAAGTTATGGCAGTAATGCCAAGCATAACGTACACTCCGGCCACCAGCACGCTGAGTCCGGTTTCCCCCCATTATTCTTCCAAATTTGTGGAGACCAGCCCTTCTGGACTTGATCCCAATGCCTCAGTTTATCAGCCCCTGAAGAAGTAAATGTCAGTGTCTGGTTTGTCATGCAGAAGGCATCACACAGAAAAATTTCTTGCAGTCAAGATGAAATTTGTATTGTGTGAGACTGTACTGATTTATTGTTTAAGAAAAATAAATAAAGAGAAGGAAGTGGGGGGAGAGAACCCCAACATCAAGGTTTGGCTAGAACTGCCCATCAGTTTTTTGTCTAAATTTTTAGAAAACCTCACAGAACTTTACAATTTTTTTCTTGGCCAATGCATCAAGGGGGAAAAGATCACAAATATTAGTTTTCTTGTAGCAAATTCTGCCTCTTTAAAAACAAACACTCTTGCAAGGTTTCCTCTTGAAAGGACAAAAATATAACGTTGAGCTTTGCTTGATTCTAAACCTTTTCTCTCACATTTCTTTACACATAATGAAGCCCAAATGGCACATGGAGAGTTGCAAGGAATAATGATGGAAATTCTCTTTTGTTTCTGTTTTTGTGAAAGGGTTGAATCACACAAAGCTTTGCTACATTGGTGTATTATTACAAGGGGCGGGAAAGGGTATGTGTGAGATGTCCATTCGCTTATCCCTCTAAGGACCAAACATTTTCAAGGGGGCATCCATTTTGAGAGAGGGACGAAGTAAAGAACAGAGAAACAAAAATGTAATGTTGGTTGTGTGAAGTGTTTAGATTCCCATTGGTGTGTGTTAGTCATTTTGAAAATTGCTACCAGTCTTGTTCAACAGTGCCTTGGGAAAAGACATTTCAAGAGGAAACTTGGTAGTTCAAACAGTTTTCTCCTACCCCCCCCCCCCTTGCTGTCATCTAGCTTAAGACACCCGAGTTCATTTTACAGAGTCTGCTGCAGAATTGGATGCCCACTGCAACCCCAAGGTTACATCTCTGTGTTATTGTGGTCTTTTTTGGTACAAAAATCAACAGTGTTCTGTAACTTGACTTGATTGTAGGATGTGCTGTAGAGGTCTCAGTAGTGACAGGGAGAGTTCTAGGGAAGGCGGAGTTGTGCAATGTACTGTATACAAGAGACTGTCAAGCTGGCTCATCAAAGCCACAGTTCTGGTTCTTTCTTTTTAAAAAAAAGTCAACTGCGATTTCGCTTTACATCATTTTGTGTTTTGACAACTTAATTTCAGTGAGGCTGACAATCTCAGCAACTGTGCCAAGGATTTGTGTGTGTGGTTTTTTTTAAAAAACAGTTTTTAAATAGAAACTCATTAAAATTGCACAGAGATTTAAGTTGAAATGTATATTGTACATTGGTAGAAAAGTGTGTTGCACTGGCGACTTTTGAAGTGTTTAAGGTTTGGGCTCGGGTGGGAGAGTCAAAATGGGAACAGGGATACAAAAACCGTATTAGTAATTCGCAAAATTATAAAATCAAAACAGTTTATGATTTTGCACAAAGATGCAGTGGACTCTGGAAGGACAATGTTCTTCTTTAAAAAACATTTTTAAAAGTTTCATAATAATTGGCAGATATGCCTCGTTTAAAAAAAATTAAGTAGGACAAGCAAGTCAAAATAGGAGTATTAAAGATCCATCATTTTAATCAGAGATTTTTTTTTAGATAAAACTACTAGCTTTAGCCAAGCGTGCATGTTGCTGTCATTTTGCATTTTTGAATCATCTCGTGTAATTGTCACCATGAAAGTGTTACTCAGAAATGTCATAGGTTTTCATCTTTGTGCAGAACATGGAATATTGTCACTGACTTTGTGTTGAGGTTCCCCCCTTTTTTTTCCTTTTTCCCCTTTTTTCTCCTTTTTGGGCTGCCTTTTGGGCACTACTTTTGTTGAAATACTCAGTCTTGGCTGCATTCTTTTTTTCTGTGGGGTTTACAAAAAATAAACATTTTCTTGCAGATAGTTTTTTGCCAGTGGTTTGGATTATTGAGGCTCATATGCAGGGGTGTGTGTGTGTGTGTGTGTGTGTTTAACCAAAAATAAGCTTTTGTGTATCTGCCATTCAGGTGAAAGATACTTTGCACAATTTAATATTGCTGCAAAGATTGATCAGAATTACTCCTGTCTTTCACACCACTTGGGAGCAGCAATTTATTCAGCATATTTCTATTATCGTTTGAGTTTTGCTTCTAAATATACCTTTACTAATAAATCCACACATTACTGATTCCCCTGCCAATATTATTTTATCTTACTTGTGTCAAGGACTACCAACTTCATGATTTTCTGCAGAACGTCCGTGTCTGATTGCCTCAAAATGATTCTTACTCCCCAGAAGTGGTCAAGTAGCTGACCGCTTATAGACTTCTACTAACTAAACCATTAAGAATTATCATGCTGATCTGTAGAATGTCAGACCAGGAGCCTTCTTGAAATAATTAGTCTACACCAAATTACAGAATTGGTATAAGCAGTGGACGTATATAGAAGCTTCTCATGTACAAGGGCTCTGTGTTCTTCCTTGTGAAATATTCTGTGAAAATGCATAAAGGAAACATGTCATGACAACTGCACGAGCATTTTCTGTAGCAGCAGCAGCAGCAGCAGCAGCAGCAGCAGAAGAAGAAGAAGAAGAAGAAGAAGAAGAAGAAGAAGAAGAAGAAGAAGAAGAAGAAGAGTTGGATTTATATCCCCCCCTTTCTCTCTTGAAGGAGACTCAAAGGGACTTACAAACTCCTTTCCCTTCCCCCCTCACAACAAACACCCTGTGAGGTGGGGGGGCTGAGAGCTCAGAAGAACTGTAACTAGCCCAGGGGTCTGCAACCTGCGGCTCTCCAGATGTTCATGGACTACAAATCCCATCAGCTCCTGCCAGCATGGCCAATTGGCCATGCTGGCAGGGGCTGATGGGAATTGTAGTCCATGAACATATGGAGGGCTACAGGTTGCAGACCCCTGGACTAGCCCAAGGTCATCCAGATGGCATGTGTTGGAGTGCACAGGCTTATCTGAATTCCCTAGATAAGCCTTCACAGCTCAGACAGCAGAATGGAGAGTCAAACCCGGTTCCTCCAGATTAGAGTACACCTGCTCTTAACCACTATGCCACTGCTGTACCAAAAAGAAGGGGAAGGCTTAAAAAGTTAGTGAAATTTAGCAAATGGGCATGATCAAGTTCTCTAACTTGAACCCATCAAAATGAACAGCAATTCCACAAGAACACGCTTTCCATTCATTTCAGTGGGACCTTATACTGGAGACCTTCCCTGGGGGATTGTTTCCAGTATTTCCTCCCCCTACCAGCCAACTGGTAGAAATATACATTTGTAGAATATTGTAAATGCGGCTCAGTTGAAGACTGTTTTGTGGCACTGACCCTGATTCTATCATTTGCACCTCTTCAGACTGGTCTCTGTTGGCAGCTTCCAGTGTGTATTGCTGAGAGTCCAAACCACATATGAATGAATGCCATCTAAGGAAGGGCAACTTCCAGAAAAAGTGAATCCTCTTTGAACCGGCACCTGTCATTTTATCAAACACAATTTTTCTCTTTGTCCTGTTGCAACCATCTTGATTTGCAAATGTGTGCACCTGTATCTTTTGAAAGGAATTCCAGAGGTGGTTCCTGAGTTGGTTGATATGAGGACAGTTTTGCCACCCCTGCGCCTCCTGTCCCTTCTGTCTTTTTGATGAATCCTCAGAATCTGCTTTAAGTTTTCTATAAAGATCTGTGTACACGTGACACTAATGAGCAAATGCCTGCAAGTCAGTTGCCACGCTCTGTAAGGGCACTCCTGCAGACTCATATCCCTACTTGTGAGGGTACCATGCACAGAATCACACCATCACCCATAAGCTCACGATGGCTTGTTCTGACTAGCAGTGGTATTCTAGAGTCTCAGGCAAGCATGGGTCTTTCTAAGCAGCTGGTCCTTTTAAGACAAGATTCAAGAGAGTTGGTCTTCTGCTTACAAAGCCTCTCTTATACCACGAAGCCATAACTCCTCATCTAAAGCACATCTGGGAAGGAGGCCCAGCTGGAAGGTTCCTAGTAGAAAGAGAACTACTGTGGCTCATTTCTACATGAGGGGAGCAGCTCTCTTCTTATCTCCAGTATGTTTTATCCTCCTGAGCAATTGGGTACAAATTGATCCAGTGAAAATTTCTGCCTGAGGTCAAAGTGTATGTTCCACATGGCATCAGTGCCCTAAACCAGCATTGTTGTGAACTGCCCCCAGACCCAGGTGTTATGTACCAAAACAAATTTAGCCAGGAACCCAATTGCCATCCCATGGCTATATTAGTCAGTATTTTCTGATTGCATGCTTCATGGATTGACTTTGGATACCTATTAAGCTTGAACCAATTTTGGGAAATGTCATAAAAGGCTTTTGTAATTGCATTGTTTCTTAAAATGGCATTGAGTCTGATTAATTGTAGAAAGGCCTCCCTCCTGAAGCATGCCAGGAATATAAAGATCCTGCCCCTGGCATAGTTGAAGCAATAATTGAAAGCGCAAGGTAGTTTGTGTGTTTTGCCATCTTTCCCTGGATTATCAAGAAGCATCGTGTGTGTGTGTGTGTGTGTGTGTGAGAGAGAGAGAGAGAGAGAGAGAGAGAGGGAGAGATGGTCTTCCCATCCAACAACAGATCCTGTGTAGCTTCCAAGATCTGATGAGTGTTTGGCAGCATCTTACATTGTCTCTGTTAATACTGATGATCTAGTCAAGGTGAAAACTGTTTGTTTGATTTGTGTCATCAGTATCCTTCATGAAAGATAGGTGATCAACAGAACCCGATTTTGCCAGATATTAGAGACCTGCACTTGGCCACTCATATCTGCAAGTGTTTGGGCTGCTTGAATAAAAAAAGTTATACCTTCATTTGATTTATTAATTTTCATCATTGCCAAAGTGTGAAGTGCTGGGCTTTGTGATAAATTTAGTGTATAATAGATTTTTAAATGGAGTGTCAAGTATAATGTTCACCCCAAATGATGTAACTTTGAACTGAATCTATGTGAAGAGAATGTTCCTTAGTTTTATACATCACATTCACTATGCATCCCTGTATTTATCTCAAATTAAACATTTTTTAATTCCGTAGTGAAATCTGAAGGATTACCACTCTATTCATAAGTGCGATTCTCACTTTTAAAGCCCTTTCCAGAAGCCCTGCAAAACAATTCTGACAAATGACCGCACACCTAGGTTTGCAGTACGAGGCTTTGGTCCTTTCCAGATTTAGAATTTGGCACACGAGGGTGCTTAAACAGGATGCCCTGTGAATTAGACACTTGGTTGTCTACACTGCTGAAGCTGTGGGGGCTGGAAAAGGTGATGAAGATGGGTAATCCTCGTCATAGTTCACACATGCAAGGAAAATGAGGGGTAGAATGAAATTTGGCCTGCAGGAGAAAGAGGAACCCATTCTGGAATATACTCCTACACTAAAAAGCCTTCCTGCAAATTATAAACTAGTGAACAAGATGGTGGAATATTTCTTCCCAATATGCTAACTTTCAATGTACCACATGGAGGGGTTTTTTTAATGCACAGAAACTTTCTGAGCTGAAATCCACCATTTGCAACTTGGAGCAATTCATTCTACTATTTTGTTCTCCTACATGTGTCAAGCTGGCCCTAAGTTGTGATATTCAACTGCCCAGATTTTCTCCAGCCTTTGAGGAAATCGGATAAAACCAGAGAAGCCAGTCCCATGCCAGTACATATTATAGATGTTTTCATCTGGCCAATGGTTTCAGACATTCTACCTGACCTAACATATCTATTTCTCCTTTGGCATGAGTCCCTAGCCTCTTTTGCAGAGTTGTGTCCTTGAGGTCAATGTTAAATGTGTAGTTAATGTCTTTTTAAAAAAAAAAGTGTTGAAATGCTTGATACCCAGGTGAAAAGAAGCAACCTGTGATCATTTGGAACACATAACTGAATGATTTTTAAGTAACTTCAAGTTGGAAGAGAGCTGTCTTCATGAATTGTGCTAGTTGTGCTTTGCCTACGCAGAAGACAGTGGAAATCACCATGTCAACAGGGTAGGACTCCTCGTCTTTCTCTGAATTGGGATGTGCTTCTCTTTCAGAGCTTGATAGAATTCTGGCAGAGGTGTTACCAAAGGCTGCAACACCAAGGTGAGACCCATTGCAAGCAAAGTATTGGGCTGAGTCAGTCAGGCAGCTAGCTAAGGCTGATAGAGGGATTATTGTTGGTTACCACCATGTACCAAAACATTGCTACCTTATCCTCCCCCTGCCCACACACACACAATTCTTGCTGCCGAGAAGATGGCAGAAGCAGTGGGATGAGATCCATCAGACCAGTGGTCTATTGAGTCCAGCATGCTGTTCCATGCAGTGGCCAACCAGTTGCCCCGGATGGCCAACAAACCGGCATAGAGGCCAAGGACTTGATGTTGCCCTCCAGCACTGTATTCAGAGGTTGACTGCCTCTGGACATAGAGGGTTTCCTTTCCTCACCATGGCAAGTAGCTCTTCCTCCCTAAATCTTTCTAATCCACTGTCATCCTAGTGGTGATCATAGTATCTGCTGGCAGTGAACCTTGCAGTGTAATTACTTACTGCATAAAGACGTCCTTCTTTTTGTCAGTCAAGGCTCTTCTGCCCCTCAGTTTCATTGTGTTCCCCTGAGTTTGTCTGATAGAAGAGGGAGAAGGAGTTGTATTGAGTTTCTCCAACCCATGTGGGGTGTCTACAAGCCTGGAGTAACTCCCACCCCTTGGTTGTCTTTGTCTCTAAAATAACGCACGCGCACACACGCAGCTGGTGACTCTTCCTGTTCCTCCCACAAGACAGGAAAGGGTGGCTCAGCCCATGTGCCAATGAGAAACCTGATCTCCCATCTGGCTTCTTCCCCAGTTGCTGCTCAAAGGGAAAAGAGCAGGTAAACAGTGACTGCAACCTGCCCCCCACCCCCACCTTGGACAACAGCTCTGAAGAATGAGAGGACTCATGCTTGTATTTTAACTTGATTCTCTGAGTTTCATCCTCCACCGCTTTCAGAAATAGTTCTAGTGCTTCCACTTTTGTGCTGAATGCTTTAATATTGCACACGTTAACCCCAGTAGTCCTGCTTTCAAGATACCAGTATGGGAATTATTGGTCTGGTTGATAGCAGAACAACCCAAAATTCCTCTGTCTTTATTATTGACAAGTGTATCAGAAGCAAAAGGACTCCTACTGCCACGGAATAAAGCAAGGAAGCTGTTGCTGCTGTTTTTCTTTTGGAGGGACAGCTAAGAAGCTAGCTCAAAATACCAATTAATATAGATACTATAAAGAATAAGAGAAGACCCGCAATTTATTTGTACATTAATTGAATGCCATTTTCTATGAGATGACGGTTGATAATACCACAGAAGCATTTCAAGGAAATCAACTCTAATAAGGAGAGAAACTAATCCAATAACATTGACTCCTTTTTATTCTTATGTGTCCAATCTCTGTCAGTTCAAGCAAAGCATTCTATTAGGGCTGCACATTGTCAGAATGAGCCCATCTTCCTTTCCGCGGCTTCGAAGCTTAAAATCTCCTTTGCTCTGCAGATTGGAAGGAAGCTTCTTGCATAATTATAGCAATTATTTCTCTCTAAATTTAGGCTGGATGAGAATAATTGATGGCTCCCAAAGAAATGAAAGCTATACTTGGATAACAATGCTTTAATCTGCAGTTGGGGATGTGTTTGGAAAGATGGGCATGAATTTGAAAATTGGCATTTTGCTAAATGGTGCCATAATGGGCTGTGTGTCATTCAGGCTGCAAACCAGAAGTATGGACTCTTGCAACTGATCTGTTATGAATCTTGTCAGTACTGCTTTTTGTTCTGTCAAAAGCAAGTTTCTTCACGACCTTAGAGGTACAGTTAAAATTACACAGCAAAAATTCAACTATCTTTTGAAATGAAGTATTCAGTTGTGTGTAGTTTGCAATAGATAAACTTATTAGAACCTACTAGATACCTACCAAGTCTCAGCTATGCATAGTCAGGAATCTGTACACATCAGTTCCAGGATAATTTATTGTTAAGTGCATGATTTCCACTGAGCATTTCAAAAGTTCTAAGCTGGTGCAGCTACATTTAATTATTGGAAAGTGTGTTAGAAGCTTGGTAAAATATGTTTGGAATGTTTTCATAAAATATGAGAAATAAGTGACTAGGAGGTGCTGAATAGGTGGGGAAGTCTGCTCTTTGCATTTGGAGCTTTCTCAGCCCCACCTACCTCACAAGGTGTTTGTTTGTAAGCCCTTTTGAGAAAGGGGGATATAAATCCAACTCTTCTCCTTCTCTAGCTTCTCACTATAAGAAGCAGAAGCAGAATAAATAAATATATATTCATATCACTTCATATGTATTAAGTGACCTTTACAACAGTCCTGCAAGGTAGGTCAGTGTGTTATCATTCCTATGCAGAAGATGGAGGACTACAACAGGGAAGGAGGGCTTGTGCAATAATACCTCACTAGTTTACTGGTGCCTTGCGAGTCTCCTTTTTCTGCAGTTGGTGGTTTCCCTTTATAAAAATGATACTGTGTTGTAGGATCCTGTGACCTGTAGACACAATCCAGAACAGGTAGACATGGTTCTGCAAATGCCTTTCTAACAAACTTCCTTCTCTCCTTCAAGAAAACCTTTTCCCATCAATTTGTCCGCAGCACTGCAGAATATTGTGAGGCTGAGGTTCCTCCTACCTTCAGAATCCTACAACTTACTCCAGTCAGCATTCTGGCTGCTGCATTCTGCACCAATTGAAGTTTCCAAATATTTTTGAAGGGCAGTCCCACATAATGGGCAGCAAACATACGCTGAAGCCTCTGACATCCAAAACACGATGATGTCATTTCCGACATGCACCAGAAATGATGTCATCGCATTGTTGACTGCAGCGATGCTCTAAAACTCTATAATAGAAGCTGCTTTTACCACATAGTTTTGCCTCAATAGCAGAATGCTCCCACAGTCATTGGCAATGCAATGACGTCACTTCTGGTCTACATCAGAGACAGTGTCACCATGTTTCAGATGCCAGAGGCCTTGGAGTAAGTTTATTGCTTGAAATTCCCCCCACTGGCTGGCTGAATATCTATCTATCTATCTATCTATCTATCTATCTATCTATCTATCTATCTATCTATCTATCTATCTATCTATCTATCTATCTATCTATCTATCTATCTATCTATCTATCTATCTATTTATTTATTTATTTATTTATTTATTGGGGCGCTAAAATTAGGGATCCCTGCTACAGTGGGGGGCTAGTTTCAAGGCTGGACCAACCACTCTCTCTTCTCAAGGAGACATTAATTACCTCTCAGGTTCTGTCAGACTGCCCCCTTTCCAGAATATTTAGGTAGCCATGAAGGGCAAGGGCCATGCAAGTAGTCTCAAACCTCCAAGAACCCAAGTAGTGTTGGGAATCCCCAAGTGGGGCCTGGAGGTCTCGTAGAATTGCAACTGATATCCAGAGATCAATCCTCCCCTGGGAGAAAATGAATGTTTTGGAGGGTGAATTGTATGGCATTATATACTGCACTGAGATCCCTCCCCTTCTCAAACTCCATCCTCCCTGGGATCTGCCCCCAAAGCTACTGGAATTTCCCAACATGGTTGGCAACTCTAGACCAAAGGCTTTGCTCCATTCTAGCTCCAGTTTCCTTTCTGCCCCTTGCTTTGCTCATTGTCTTTTTTAATGTGTGTGTAGTATAGTAATTATTATAAAAAATGGCAGTGGGCGCTTGGAACTTTTGAAAACACGTTACAAATGAGGCAATATTATCACCTCCAGTGCTTCCATGGCAACCTCTGCTCACATTTGTTTCTGACAGCGGCATCCCCATAATTAAGACACTGGTTTCCTTCACGCGACATGGGCCACGTGGTGTGCCACTGTTGGGATTTTACCTGGATCATATGAAATATTCATGGCTTACAGAAATTAGAAACAGAAATATTTCAGTTGGTGGGTTGAAAACGCAGCCCCCTCAAGTCTCATTTTATCTGCATTTTATCTGAAAATGTGTTCAGGACCAGGTGCTAAGCACAGCAACCAGAACAACAAATCTTTCCGGATGGCCAGCATTTATCTCTCATTACCTTGGAGCCAGATAACCTGTAAAAACCAGCTTTTGGAAGATTTCAGCCTCCAGCTATAACTCAAAATGAGGTAACAGAAGGGGAGTAATTAAAATGTAGAATTTGCTGCTAGTGAATTGTGTGAAGGTTGTGAGCGTAGATGGTGTTAAAAGGAGAGTAGAAAGATTCACAAAGGAGAGGTCCATCCAACCATGACTTTTAGGCAAGGAGGGTCACACCACATTCAGAGGTAGCCAGCCTCAATACCAGGGCCAAGAGTATGGTGACCAGACAGCCCGCTTTTGGCGTGACAGTCCCGCCTTAAAACTATTTGTCCTGCGTCCCATGGGTTTTTTGAACCGTCCCAATTTTTGCACTGCCTTCTGGGGCGCGCCCCAGAAGGCAGTGCGGAAGCCTCCCGCGCACGCGGCCACAGGAGCACACTGCCTTCTGGGTGTCTGCTTCTCCGCCCTGTCACAGGAGCGCCCCAGAAGGCAGTGCGCTCCTGCGGCCGGCCAGCTGGCCGGCCAGGTCCCAGTTTACAAAGGTGACAATCTGGTCACCTTAGCCAAGAGACAACATGAGAGCCATTGTGGTGTAGCAGATAGAGTGTTAGAGTAAGATCCTGTGAGACCTGGGTTTGAATCCCCACTTCTACCATGGGAAATCACTGAGTGACTTTAGCCCTGTCACAAATTCTCAGCCTGGTCTACCTCACAGAATGGTTGTGGTGAGAGATTGGAGGAGGGGAGAATGATGTTCTAAGCCACTTTGAGTCCCAACTAGGTAGATAAGAAGGATATAAATTTTGAAAAATACATGAATGCTTCCAACATCAGGAGAAAGCTTTGGCCTTTGTGCCCAGTTTGCGGCCCTGTAGGGCTATTGGTTGACTACTGAGTGAAACAGGGTTTGCAACTGATTCACAATAGAAGTGTGTTCTTTTTTATCTAGCTTGTTAGGCAAGATCATTATGATACTGGTGGTGGCTTGCGGTCGAAAAAATACATATTCCAAAATAAAATGACCACAATACAAAAACCAGAACAAAATACTCGTGAATTTCTTTCTTCCTTGAAATGCAGCTCGCACAGGAGAGCTTTTCCATAAATTGTATCCCAAGCTTGTTAGAGTGCATAAGGAAGATGCCAGTTAGATTTTCCACCTCCGTTTGCAGAGTGTCTTGGGCTGCTGGTGGGGTCAGGAGCAGCTTTAAGCTTCATTAACACAGGCGTCCTTGCCAACTTCTAAAATCCCCAAGTGGGAAATTTAAACACCTTTATCTGACCTGGCTGCCTTCAGGATTCTCCTTCCATTCTTGACCTGTGCAAAATTAAAGCCAAGAACTCCAGTGTATTAGTTAATATTTGCATTAATTTGGAACACCTTTTACAGCTGTATAAATCAGCATAATCATATTTGTAAATGTATGCTAATAGCAAAATCGTTAAGGTATTTCATGTTACCAGGATTTAAGGCTCTGCTATTCCATTGGTGGGCGGGGGGGGGGGGGGAGAGAAGGGAATAAAGTCTAATTTAGGCACTTCTTGCTTGTCAAATGAGCCAAGGTATTGCCATCTCACATTTAGCCATATTTAGCTCTTGCTGATCTGCTCCATGCTACAATTCCATGTTCTTCATTCTCAGACCTTCATTCCCAAATTCCCCCAGATCAGGGGTAGGGAACCTGCGGCTCTCCAGATGTTCAGGAACTACAATTCCCATCAGCCCCTACCAGCATGGCCAATTGGCCATGCTGACAGAGGCTGATGGGAATTGTAGTTCCTGAACATCTGGAGAGCCGCAGGTTCCCTACCCCTGCCCCAGATGCAGAACCAGTGGTGGGATTCAACTAATTTAACAACCGGTTCCGGTGGTGGGATTAAAATGATTTAACAGCTGGTTGTTTACAAGCACCATTTTAACAGCTAGTTCTGCCGAAGCGGTGCAAACCTGCTGAATCCCACCACTGTGCAGATCCAAGATGAAAGTTATCCCCAGTGGAGTTTTCACAAGGTCTCTACTTAGGTGGGAAGATTTTAGGGGTGGAGCCTAAAGAGGATAGGTTTTGGAGAGGGGAGGGACCTCAATAGGGTATAATGCCATAAAGCAGTCATTTTCTCCCGGTGAACTGATCTCTGGTGGTTGGCAAGCCTATCTCTACAGCACTACCAAGTATATTTTCAGTTCACTACCTCCCCTACTGGACATTAATATGCCCCCCTCACCTGGTCTTCCAAAAGGAAGATGAAGGGTCACTCATGGTCACCAAAGACCCACATGTAAAGTTGCCTCAGTTTCAGAGTAATGCTGTTACTAGAGGCACCTGGTCGGCCATTATGTGAACAGACTGCTGGACTTGATAGACCTTGATGTGATCCATTATGGCTTTCTTAGTCTCCAGAGTTCTGTCAGTAACACAATATCATAGAGGCACTCATCTGCCCCTCAGCCGGATTCTGCCTCCCCTCATCTTTTTTTAACACTGAGAGATAAGTTTACTATAAATGTTCTCTCTGCTGTGGTCAAGTAGCTACAGGATAACAAGCCAAAATTCAGTTTGGACAAGATGGAGGTGATACTGGTTAGTAAGACTGAGATTGTCGTTGCCCTACCTACTCTCAATGGGGTAGGTTTATTGTTGTCAAGTTCAGTTACAAGCCTGAGGGTGCTATTTCTCTTTTACCGGAGAAACAGGTCGGAGAGGTTGCAAGAGAGCTTTCTTCCAGTTACATCTGGTTCTGAGGCAGACTCCCTTTCTCAAGGAAGCCATGCTGCCTCACGCAACTAGTAGCCTCAAGCCTAGACTGTTGAAACAGCTCTGCATGAGGCTGCTTGTGAAGGTAATTTGGAAACTTCAGATGGTGTAAAAGTAGGCTTGCCAGGTTCCTGTCGGGGCAGCGGATCCCCAGCTTGTCTTTTTCTGCTGCTGCTCCGCAACTGGTGGAAGAAAAATGCTGCTAAAAAATCACAGCCATGCAATAGTGTAATACCATTTCTGGGGAAAACCTGGTAGTGACATCAGTCCGTTCTCAGAATTACTTCATTCCTAGAGTGGACTGACATTCCTTCTGCGGTTTCCCCAGAAGTGATAACAGAAGTGATAACTCAGTGACGCCCCCTGCCCTGTCCCCACGGATTCCTGCCATTTGCCAGCCACAACCTGGCAACACTGCAAAACACAGCTGCTTGAGTGGACCAACATGCAAGCATTATCTTCATTTTGAAAATGCTACATTGGCTACATTTCCTTCATGGCCTAAGGCCCACTTGTACATTCCAAATGACAATTTAGCCTGTCAAATTGTTCCCTCTTGTAGGACTGACAAGTCAACCACTGCTGGTGCACAAGTGTTTTCTGACTTTGTGTAATGGCCTTTCTGAATGTGGCTCTGATTAAGCAGGCAGGATATAAATTTGTAAAAATTATTATAAGAATTGAATGTACAGGATTCATCTCTGCAACAGGACTCACCTCAGCTTCCACCAGTTTTCTTGCAGTCAGTTTCAATACTATGGCGGGCTTTTGGAGCTTGGAAAGTCTCTGTATTTGGAAACCTTCACAAGTTTCATTTCCACACACTATAAGGACAGCAGGAAAGTTCTCTTGCTGAACTGCTATGAATTTACAAAGCTGTTTTTGCCTGAGTCACACTATCACTCCAACTTAGCTTTACCTCTTTTGATTAGCAGAGGTTCCAACAACTGCAAATATGAAACTGTTTGGCTACAATATCAACCAAGGACTTTTGTGTGCTCACTCTGAAGATGGTCATGGGGCTATTTCCTTGTCATTCTGAATTGTACTGAGGTGAATCAATCCTTGGGTGCAGTCACTGGTCTATATAATTTTCTTTCAAAGTTGTGTGGATGCTGCTTCAGCTAAAACGTAGAGAAAATATTCCCAAACTTTTTGAATCACGGATCACTTTTCAGGAGATAAATTAATTCACGGAGCACTATTGTCGCCCTTGTGCCAAAGACATGTATGTGCATTCTTGGCTGTTTTTATCTAACTGTATTTTTTAAGTTGTTAGTCTTTTATTTATTTATTTATTTATTTATTTTTCAGATTTTTAGACCGCCCCATCCCCTAGGGGCTCTGGGCGGTGTACAACACAGTAACCACCGTGTACAGCTAAAAACAGCTAAAACCTTTAAAAGCAGCAGTAAAATAGGAAACTAACTATAATAGTTAAATGGTTAAATAGTTATAATAGTTATCATATATATAACAAAAGCATGAATTATTTTTCAAATCCTAAATAGCTAAAATTTTTATCTGAACTTATTTTTTTCCCATTGGAAGTCATTCAAAACTGGAACTTTAGATATTGTTTTCTCAAAACATCACAAATTCACAATTTTGAGATCTTGTCATGTTTATTCCAACCTCTTTGTAGAGCACTTGGAGATGCTTCACAGAAGAAGAAGAAGAAGAAGAAGAAGAAGAAGAAGAAGAAGAAGAAGAAGAAGAAGAAGAAGAAGAAGAAGAAGAAGAAGAAGAAGAAGAAGAGTTTGATTTATATCCCCCTTTTCTCTCCTGTAAGGAGACTCAAAGGGGCTTACAAACAACTTTCCCTCCCCCCCTCACAATAAACACCCTGTGAGGTCTGTGGGGCTGAGAGAGCTCAGAAGAACTGTGACTAGCCCAAGGTCATCCAGCTGGCGTGTGTTGGAGTGCACAGGCTAATCTGAATTCCCCAGATAAGCCTCCACAACTCAAGTGGCAGATCGGGGAATCAAAATTGGTTCCTCCAGATTAGAGTACACCTGCTCTTAACCACTACGCCACTGAACACCAAGTGAATCCATGGATCACTATTTAGAAACCATTGATGTAGAAACCATTGATGTATTTGCCCCATAAATCAGCTCTGAGAGCTCTGTGTATGGGATTAAGGGCTTCCATGTGCACAGCCAACACACCTGTGCCATTCTCGTGTCTGTGTGCATTTTCACTGAGATGCTGATCTGAGACCCACTACATTGATTGAGTGGGTCTGTTAATGCAGAGAATGATGGGCTCCGGTATGAACCTGCAGTGTTGACAAGAAGCAACAGGTTCTTTTTCACTGAGGGATCCGTAGGCAATAAGCACACAAGTAGTGAAGAAAAACAGTTCCAGGAGGCCTCCTCTCCAAACACCAGTTACATGTGTAGTAGTGCACTGCTGACCCAGCAGCACCGTGGTAGAACGTTGGGACGCCAACGGACCTACGGCCTTCTGGTCGCACCGCACCCCCACTCCTCATCCCCCTATGAGTCACGGGTCATGAACTGTCTGGCTCAGTCACCGGGCGCAGGGACAATGGTCTTGCCCCCAGGTGAGGATTAGGCTCAGACGCTTACGCTCCTCTCCGCACGTAGCCAGGTGAGATCATGCATCACATGATGATCGCGCGACCTCCCGCCTCCCGCTCTCCCGGAACTCCCCCCGGTCCTCCCTCCTACACGCCCCCGATAGAATAACAATAAAAGGTGCCAGGAACCAGCACGCGGGGGACTCGCTAGGAACACGGACCTCCGGGCTCCCGCTGCTGGCGATCTCCACCAGATGTTATCTCCGCGTCTCGTCTCGTTCTTACGCTGACCACGTGGAGTGCGACTACAAGCTGGTGCCGAAACCCGGGAATCCTCGAACCTCCACCCTGCTCACCGTCGCCTGGGAAAGGGCGGCGATACCGAAGTCCGCTGGATCGGCGCATCCAGGGACCACCGTTTCGGTATCGCCTGTCCTCTGGATCGGCGCATCCAGAGACACGCTTCCTAGGACACTCTCTCGTACGACGGAACACCGGTGAGTATGGTAGCTTGCAAAAGCAGGGCTTATGACAAGCACGTTGACGAACTGAAAGCGTTAGCGAAATGCGGCAGGGTCCCCGTAAAGAGGAGGGAGCTGCGCAAATTGGTTGAGGAGATTGAAGCTCAGTGTCCATGGTACCCAGAGGGGGGGGACATTGAATCTTAAGGACTGGGAAAACATCGGGCGCACTCTTCGCACAGAGCCTCGCGCGCCGATGTCACTGCTACTGACGTGGAGACAGTGTTATGTCGCCATCAGCCTGCAGACCTATGGCTCCCTTGCTGTAGGCCGCCCTCCTTTCGATCTTTCACCTTCAATTTCAACCCCGGAATTTTCTCTATCCACTAAATTGGACGCCTGTCCTCCTTCTGCCCCCCTTGCTCCTCCGCCCATTTCAAACTCTCCCAGCGGCTGAGCCGCCTCCCCCTGCTCCGCCTTCATTTTCCGAAGCCACTGCACCTCCGTCAGCGCCACGTAATGGCGCGGGTTTCAAAACTCTCGCAGAGCGGTATTAGCCCGCGCATCTGCAGAAGAAAGAAACCCTGACGGAAGACGATGCCGATATTCTTGCATTGTGCCCCGTCCATTTCACAGATACCGAGGGGGAGGGTGGCGTCATTCGGTGGGTTGTCGAGTACCGCCCCTTAAGCTATAACATCCTCACTGAGCTCCGCAAAGCGATGCGGGACGATAGGAGTCACTAGCCCCTACGGAGAGGCATGCTGGAGGCTATCGCGAGGAACCACCTAATGGTTCCGGACGACTGGAAGACCACCTTCGCATGCTCCTGAGCCCTGCACAATTTGTGATCTGGGAAAGCGAATTCCGCCAGCAGTGCTTCAACAGGGCAGCCACCTCTGGCGGCGCCTACACCGCCGCACAGCTTTACGGCTTCGATGCCTTCACCAACCCCAGCGATCAGATTGTCCTGCCTGTGGCCACCCTTACGGTCGCCTCTGAATGCGCCTACAAGGCGTTTTTGAAAGTCCCCAATACCGGACAGCCAACCCAAAGTTTTTCTAGCACCCGGCAGAAGCCTCAAGAGCCCTATGCTGAGTTTGTGAACAGGCTCCAGGAGGCCCTCAAGAGGCAGGTTGACAACGAGGGGGCCTAGAGGCGAACCCCTTACGCGCCGTGCCAAGGACAACGCCTCCGCCGATGGCCGCAAAGCGATCACAGGCATAGGAAGGAACCCCGAGCTGGCCGACACGCTCAAAGCTTGCCAGGATATCGGGTCTTTCGCCCATCAAGCCAGCCTTCTAGCCGCCGCCCTCTCCGCTGCCATGAGACAGCCCGAGGCCAGTGTTTCCAATTGCGGCAAGCTGGGACATTTCCGGGAGGAATTGTAGGCTGCCAGGCGGGGGGCCTACAACCCTGACGGAGGAGGGTCTCTCCCCAGAGGCGAAGACCCCAGGAAAGTCTAGGGCAGGCTCCCAATGCCCGCTGGGGAGGCCCGCGCCCGGGCATCTCCCCAGCCCGGAACCAAGATCCGCACCTCAAACCCTTCCCCCGGGGCTCCCCCATGAGATCTTCGCTGCTCCAGCTCAGTATAGTGATCCCATCCCCACGGAGACCATTAGGCTGGTCTTGCCAAAAGCTTCCGCCGCTGAACAGGGATTGTTCATCATCCCAGGGGTCATCGACTCCATGCACCAGGGAGCCATCCACATCCAAGTATGGACAAACATCCCGCAGAAACTGCCAAGTTCACCTGAACACCCTGCCCCTATGCTCTCACCTTAGTCTAATCTAAGTTCAGCTAATCTAAATCTCGTTGCTCGCTCCCCCTCTACGTCTATACTTCCTGCTCTGCTAGCCTTCTATTTCCAAAGTCACCATGCCTCCGCCAGTGCCACAGAGTGGCACGCATTTCAAAATCTCTGCAGAGTCCACAATCACTGAACTACAAGCAGCTGTGAGGATCAAATCAGATCTCGTAGCCTCTGAGCCTGTGCAAAGCCCTAAGCTCAAAGCTCCCAGTGGCAGCAAAATCGTCAATACCTCAGAGAGAGCAAGATCTCAAATCAGAGTTGCAATCCTCCTCATTACTTTATGCGCGCTCTGTATGCCTATATATGCTCTGTATGTCTTACCCCCTTTCAAGAGACCCCTAAAATTTTCCCTTCATCAGAGGGATTTGTCCATTGCTTCTAAGCTATGCTCTTATGCTTCAATTAAAGTCTCTCTCCTTTTGATTATGTGTGCCAATGCCTTGAAAGGCTTCACCCATTACAGCACCAACCTTAAACAGGACGCAGCTCGTGCATGCTCCCTAGGAGGCCGATGGGACCTGCTTCAGGCCGCCTCCATCTTAGTTTAAACCCTCAAAACTCTTCTTCAAACCTCTCCTTGAGAACCTCTTCCTTCACCCATCTGAGCCTACACTGCCACATTGGCGTGACGCAAGTTACATATAAAGCCATCACAGATCATTGATCCCAATTGTGACTTCCGAAATTCACTTCTAATTTCCGTAAGGAAACTGTTTCCCTCTCCCCTTCTCTTCTCCTTCTGCTTTTCGACCAGTAAAGGCGGGAGGGCCAATTGGCTGACTGGCCCTCCCTGGATTAAAATCTGGGCCCGTCCTGATACCGCAGCACTGCCAGGACAGGCCCCAGCTTAAAAAGGAGGCTGCCGGACCAAATTCAGCCACAAACCGGTTGGGACGCCTCCAGTGGTGATGACGGTAGAGCACCATCATCACTTCTAAGACAGCTTGGCAGTGGTTTCAAGGGCGGCCTCTCCCAAAGATAATTCGATCACAAATTTCGCGCCACTCCAGCCTTCCTGCATTAGCCACCAAGGTCACGGTAAGTGCAACTCCCTTGCAAAGAAACCCCCCCCTTTTTTCTTTTGTCTGTCCGAGGAATCTGCCTCTAATCGCCTGATTGCTTCATTCCCCGGATGCACCCATCCCCCCAAAAGGCGCTTCCAAAGCCCTTTTTGTGTTGCTGATTAAGCATGCATACCCACAATCCCCCCAGGGCCCGCCTGTCCCTTCCCCCCTCGAGGCTCGGACCCTCGCCTTGACGCACCCTGATGACGCTCCGAAGCCAATTCCCACCAGAGTCGCCTACCTCCTGCCCTCCCTGTCAAACAATTAAAGAAAGAGGAGTAGGCGGCCCCCAGTAGGGATTGCATTAAAAGCAACCTTCACGCAGGCTGCAAAACAAGCCTTCTTATATTAAACTCTAAAATCCAACTCAAACAAAAACTCGATCTTGATCTCCCGCCACCCGCTCTAGAACCGAGCCTGGCGGGACCCGGCCCCCTCCTATAACCTGGGGAAGGGGGTGTGTTTCAGTCCCTATTCCTACAGGCTCCTGTGGGATTCCGGGACTTGCCATGATCGGCCAGCCCATGGAATGGCGCCAGGAGGAAACCAACCCCATCCCAGAGATGGAACACATCTCTCTGAAGGATCCCCGGCAGCTGCCTCAACGGGAACGCCAAGCGCCCGATGCCCAGACGGTCCAAAGACCCGGATGACCTGGGGAAACGTCAAAGCAACCGCCAGCCAAGCTCAAGAGCTGCTGCGCCAGCAAGGCCACCCCGAGACACCCGAGAACCTCTGTGCCGCTCTCTTTGCGATCATCACCACCAACTCGGCGGCCACCATCCTTTGCCTGCTCTGCTGCCTCCTGCCGATGGCAATCGGCCACCCCTGACGAAGCTTTCACCAGACCAACATCTGGGAGCAGTTTGCTGCCGCTGCCAACGCCTTCTCATCTTTCTGCCTGGGCCCAGTACTCTAGGAGTCGGAGCCTGCTAAGCTCCTGCCTGCTCCCCGTCTGCAAAGCGCCCGGAGACTTCCTAGCGGAGTCTGGGCTAAGCCCCTTCATGAATGCCTCATCCATCAGGTACTCTATGAGCGCCGACTGGGGACCCGTCGTCCAAACCCTCCCGGCTGGCGCTCTCTCCCTTGTCACCAAGACTGTCGCTAACCACGAATCCAACACCTGCGCCCGCATCACCGGCGCAGCCAAACGGGGAACCGCCCGGGCCCATTCATCGGCTCGGCCAATTGGAACTGCACACACATGGAGGACATTCCCCTCTGTTCGAAACATCCTGCTCCCCAGGGGCTGGTTCTGGACCTGCGGGGAGAGAACGTTTAATTACATTCCTGCCCGACTCTCTGCCGGAACTCTTTGTTGCCTCAGTCGCCTCACCATCGTCCTACCCCAGGCTCCACCCCGGGAGCCCGGACGCCGCCGCCGCCGCTCCGCTCTGCCTTTCGACCCCTCCTGTCGGAGTGACGCGGTCGCCCTCTCTCCAAGCGGAGTTCTGTCTCCCTCGCAACTTCCTAGTGGGAGTCCCGGACTCGCTTCTTACAATGCTAAGACTATTGGCCGGGCTGGCCTGTGCCCTTCGCGGTAAGTCCATCAACTCTACCTCCATTGCTCTGGATGCTCTGGCCTCGAAAGCAGCAGGAACTTCGTCAAAGCGACCCTAGACAATCGTGCAGCTATTGATTACTTATTGCTATTACATCACCAAGGTTGTGAGAATGTACATAATATGTGTTGTTTTAATCTTTCTGATAATTCCCAATTGATTCATATGGAAAGCACGTGAGCTGCAAGAAGTTGTATCTAATCTGAAATATGATGTTTTGCCCCATTGGTGGTCAGCCCTCTGGAGCTGGCTGCCGGGAGGATGGTTGAGTGCTATTGTGCAGCTCTGCATTGGTTTAATTGTGTGCCTCGTTATCGGATCTTGTTTCGTTCAATGTGTGTCTAATATTGCCTGTAACGTGTGTAAGAAGCCCCTCGAATTTCCCTTACCCCGCAACCAAGTTCTAATGTTACACAAGCAGCTCGGTCAGCTTGACCAGACGGCGGAGGAGACAAGCGTCCCTTTAAATCACCCCTTAGCATTTCGGTTCCCCTTCTAAAATGTAGAAAAGGAGGAGGGGTAGTAGTGCGGTGCTGACCCAGCAGCACCGTGGTAGAACGTTGGGACGCCAACGGACCTACGGCCTTCTGGTCGCACCGCACCCCCACTCCTCATCCCCCTATGAGTCACGGGTCATGAACTGTCTGGCTCAGTCACCGGGCGCAGGGACAATGGTCTTGCCCCCAGGTGAGGATTAGGCTCAGACGCTTACGCTCCTCTCCGCACGTAGCCAGGTGAGATCATGCATCACATGATGATCTCCCGACCTCCCGCCTCCTGCTCTCCCGGAACTCCCCCCGGTCCTCCCTCCTACACGCCCCCGATAGAATAACAATAAAAGGTGCCAGGAACCAGCACGCGGGGGACTCGCTAGGAACACGGACCTCCGGGCTCCCGCTGCTGGCGATCTCCACCAGATGTTATCTCCGCGTCTCGTCTCGTTCTTACGCTGACCACGTGGGTCGACTACAACATGTATTTACCACCAGCAAAGTCGCAGAACCATGTGCTGTCAGACTGTGCATTGGAACAAGGACATGTAAGAATATAAAAAGGAATCTGCCTGGGCTCAGAAGCTGAAACAAAGCGCTACTGCAGTGGGGGAGTGGCAAAGAACAGTGGCAAAGAACCTCTACTTGGATCCCTGGTGAGCGGCTGATGTGATCAGTTTGTTTGCATTGGTGTAAGACGGCTTCTTTTCCTCCTGTGCAAAAAGTAGGCTGTTGCTGCGGAAGTTATCAATAAAGTATCATTTTGCGTCTCCCAGCTCCTCGTAAGCAGCTGGAAATTGCCAGAACAGCCACTACTGAATCAATTTGAATCAGAAACATATGCCTCGAAGCAGTCAAGCATCCAGACAGAGAATACAAGTTTTGAAAGCAGCATCCGCTCCCTCCTCCCAAAACAAACAGCATCCCCGCTGAGCCCCCCTCTAGGGCTCTTCCTTTCTAACCAGCTGGGCTTCTGTCTCCTTTGCTGGCAACATTCAAAACAGCCAATCTGTTTTTCTCCAAACAGGTGGGGTGAGCTTAGCTGGTACCCATCAGCTCATCAATGCCCATTAAAGGAAATTTGCTGTAGCCATCAAAAACTATTGAGCTTGGGTCTATTGCAAAGTGCCAGGGTCTATTAGCAAGCAATCAAGCTCTACAAAATACCATAATTTCTTCACTGGACACCTGAAAATAGCATTTCCAGTTGATAGTATTTACGTCTCTGTGGCATCTCATTGGGATCTATGCAACAGCTGCTAAGACCATAAGGCCTAGGTTTGTTTGTTAGAAACAACATGGCACTTGATGTTCTTGAGCCTCCATGGCTGTGAGACAGACCCTAACTGGGAAATGGGGCTCATTTCTTTTACGCTTTAGCAATGTACTCGATCAAGATATAGCAATTGCAGGAACTTGGTAAGGTTTCAGTGTATGGATCTCTTTTGTGGAGGTGATTATACAAGAAGTACAGTTGAATGATGGGTTCCCACTGAGAAGGAAGGCCGTTACAAAGGAAATAAACTAACTCATGGTCTTTGGTAATCACTGCCCTCTCCCATGCACTGAAATGTGTGTTTTCTATCAAGAAAGGGATTTTTTAAAGTGAGCCGGGGGGGGGGGGGGGCAACCAGAAGAGAGAAAGAGTGAGGAATCTTTGACAACATTGCAACAAAGTTCAAGGCTAGAAGCTATTATAGAGTATTGGAGATCCTGAACACAATGCAAGTTGCAAACTGGTACCATCTGGTATACATGTCTTTGTTTCCCATGTATGATTAGTTGCAAACTAGCTTCTTTCAAGATAACACCACTATCCCTATGAGGATTTCATACCAAGCCAGGTGAATGGTTAGTCCAACTCAGAATGGTCTACTTTGACTTGCAGAGGCTGCAGACTCAGAAAGATCTTTTTGCTACCTGGAAGTCTAACCTAGGACTTCCTATCCTAAACCTTTGCTGTTCTTGTTTAGGCTTCAGATTGACATCCTTGTTGGGTCACCTCTCGGGTTTTTCTGCTGTAGGTTTTTCCCAGACCTACTTTGATATAATCTTCCCTGAAAAGTCCTGCTCATAGGGGGTGTGAATAAAATGTGGGCACAACCGTACAGATCTCTGTCTTTGAAAGTGCCTCACTGAAAAGGTAGGTCACTTTTGTGGTTACAAAGCTATTTACTGCTGCTTTGCTAGCCTAGGATGCTCAGCAAAGTAACTGAGACAAGTTTGGTTTATTTCGGCAGATATTTTATAATGGGCTGCTTTATCATCAACTGGCAAAATAATCATCAACTGACACATCGAGCGAGGGACTGGTTCTCATCCCCTCACTTGAAAGCAGTTTGTAGGGTAAACTCCAAATATCAAATATTGGCCACAAGCATTTCTAGAGGCCAGAAAGAGGAGATGTAAAAGCTATCCCTTCCGCACCAAGAACCAACATTTCTACTTAATCCTCCAAACAACCTTCTCCTTTTAAACATTAACTTTGCTGCAAACAACCACCGGGGAACATTTTCTGGTTTTTAAATAATTGATGCTTTTATTAATCCACAGGCAATGCTTTGAATAACAAGGCATTCAAAAATTAAATTCCATTGCTTTATTGGGTATACAGGGAGAAGCACAGGCAAGAGGAAGCAGGGAATTTAGGGGCCTGGGGCTCCTTATAGCGGTAACAATCATCAACTGGCAAAATAATAATTGTGTAGACACATTGAACAAGGGGCTGGTTTTCATCCCCCCACTTAAAAGCAGTTTGTAGGAATAGGGTTGAAAACTCCAAATATCAAATATTGGCCACAAGCATTTCTAGAGGCGAGAAACTCCAGGAGTCTTTTGATAGCCGCAAGAAAAAGGAATGACATTTGTGAAGGCATAAAAACATCCATGAGGGCCAAACAGACTCCATTCCAAAAAAAGTTTCAGAAAAAAAATTGACCTGGTGAATGAACACACGTTGTCTGCTAGGTGGTCAATTGCCAGCAAGGTTTAGTTCACACATGCAGGAAAACGAGGGGCAGGCAGAAAAACCCTAAGATGATAGAATGGTAGGACTCCCATCTCCAGGTTGGAAAATTCCTAGAGATTTAGGGGTGGAGCCTGGGTAAGGCAGAGTTTGGGGAGAGAAAAGACATACAGTGCTGTAGAGATCACCCTTCAAGGCAGTCATTTTCTCCAGGGCAATTGACTCTCTACTGTGGAGATCAGATGTAATTCTGGGAGATCTCCAGGGCTCACCTGGAGGGTGGCAACTCTAAAATAGGCAGAACCTGATCAGAATGCAGACAGAGCATTCTTGCTTTGAAACTTTTTTTGCAAAACACACCATCAAAAACAGGAAACCAGGATCAGAGTGATCTTGGCTGAGTTAGTTGACCGAACTGAAGAAGGCTAGGATTGAAGTGTCTTCCCAGTGTGAAAGCTTGGCATGGGCACAGAACTTACATAGGAATGCTAAGAAGAGGTCAGGACCTGCAGATAGGTCTCAAGCCCTAAGAGCACCACCATATTTGTTTTGCAGCTTTCAGATGGATATGCTACTAATGTGCATATGTATTTCATGACATTAGGGCTGCCAGTTTGTCCACCCCCACCCCCACCCCCACCCCCACCCCCAGACTCCTGTTGATGCTTAATGGAACACCGCCCGGAGCCCTTCGGGGATGGGGCAGTATAAAAGCCTAAGAAATAAATAAAATAAACAATGGGAGCCAAATGGAGGGTGGGGAGAATTGACATCACACAACACCACATCATCACTTAGAGTAGCATAACAGAAGTGATGTGATGGTATTGCACTATGCTCTGAGAATTCTCCAGATCTCTATGGTTTTACCACAAAGATTCAGGAAATTCCTAGAGTACTGAGTAGCACTGATACTGTGACATCACTTCTGGCTGTGCAGTTGGATTTGGCATCATGGCATTATGCATTACCAGTTTTCTACAGTCTTTATCTCCTCCTGTGTTCCTGGGGGTGTCCAGGCAACCATATTTGCCTGCCAGCTGCATAGAGTTGTGGGAGAGCAAGGTGAGGTTAAGATCCCTCCACATCTCCAACCCTTATCACATTCCCTCACTATGATATGCCAGCAGCCCACTATCTTGGCTGTAAAACTGGTGAAGCCCCCAGTCTTCTTGCTATGTAACTGATGTCATGTATTTGCATCCATCTAGGGGTTAAAGGTGGGCCAGCTGTTGGTTCATTCCCATAGTGGCAAGGATGTACATACCTCACAGAGGGCTGGCTCAGCAGGTGAGGACACCATGCTCAACTGTGAGCTGAGTCTTGGCTCTTCCTTGCCTTGCTACTCTTTGCTTGCTATGGGCTGCTGCTGCTGAGAGGTTCTGCGGCTGTGGTGGTTCAGCTCCCCCTCCTCCCTGGCAAGCCCCCCCCCCCCATGCATCTGCACAGCACAAATTCTCCCTGTTTACAGGACTTGCATGTGGGAGACAGCAAGATCTTCACTGGGTAAGAGGCATACGATGCCATTGAATTCACCCTCCAAAGGTCCACAGAGAAATTGGCTAAGTTGGAGATGAGTTGTAATCCTGGGAGAACTCCAGGCCTCAGGCACATGACTAGATGTAAGCGCTGGTCCGTGCCAGGCATCACAGCCCTCCTGTCTGAAGCTACTTTGGAAACTAGACCCTTTCTTGTTGTTCATTATAATTCTCTCCCCATCTTACATCTGCTAGTAAATTATCATCTCCAAGAATAACACTGGCAGTTATTAACAGCAACCGTCAATCTGCTTTGGGGCTGCAGCTGGTGCTAACCTCACTAACTCTCTTGTTGTGCTCCCCCGCTACCTTGAATCCTACAGTTCCAGAGCGATCAATGTGGAGCGATAATTTAAAGAGAGATGGAACAGTTTGACATTGGTTATT
This sequence comes from Sphaerodactylus townsendi, assembly GCF_021028975.2. NCBI lineage: Eukaryota > Metazoa > Chordata > Lepidosauria > Squamata > Sphaerodactylidae > Sphaerodactylus > Sphaerodactylus townsendi. Next base: position 94,485,089 of record NC_059430.1, on the reverse strand, counting down.
GCCAAAAGAACCTCATGGAGAGATTTCGCAGTCAAAAATGATCTTCGTATTTATAACTTCTCTCTTTTTCACAAATTAGTAACTTTTAAAAACAAGTCCCCGCTGTAAAAAAAAAACACCTTTTACAAAAAGTATTCAGATACAACCTTCTTTCAATTATACTGTCATAGAGATCTATAAATCTAAAAGCCTAACAAAAATGACTCAATGACTCAATCTGCTGTTATTCTGCTTTATTCCATTTCCAAGACTAATGGATATGGTTTTTTGTATTGAAAATAAAAAGATTGAACAAAACACTAACTTACAATAGGAATTGGAAATCATTTGTTAAAAAAGTTCTATAGCAGTGCTGATCCCAAAATGTGCTACAAATTATATTTGAATGATAAAGTAATCAAAAACACATTTGTTGCTTGAAAAGCTAGTGAAAAACATAAGATTATCATAAGCTTTCTGTTAAGATGTTGGTGTCTCAATGAAGCATATCTGAATTGTTTAAAGTGGAATTCTCCCGTAACATCATCACTATAATCCCGTGTGGTAGGTAAGCCAAGTGGAGAAAGCCTGTGTGGTACAGTCCTGTTAAGTTTATTTTTAGCCCATTCTTCTTGCAAGAAACTCAAGGCAACATATGTGGTTCTCGTTATCCTCACAACAACCCTGTGAGATAGGTTTGAATTAGAGCATCTGCCCCGAGGTCACCCAATCAGTTCCACTGCATGCAGGGATTTGAACCTGCATCTCACTGTGACTATGTGAAGCCCAACACTCTTAACCACTGCACCACATCTGCTGTGACAGTGAGAAAGCAACATGAAGAAAACAAACAGCCACGCCAACTGGAGCAAAGGGACGAACAAAAAACAATGGTACAATGGGAAGAAACTTTTATTCCAAGAATATGTTAATAACTCCTATGTGTTTCACACTGAGATTCCTCAGGAGGGTTAAACATATGTAAAAAAATAAAAAAGATTAGCTGGCTGTTGTGTGTTTTCCGGGCTGTGTGTCTGTGGTCTGTTAGTTTTTGCTCCTAATGTTTTGCCCACATGTTTGGCTGGCATCTTCAGAGGCATGTCACCTACCAGACTATGGCCCCATTGCCCGGAAAACTCACAACAACCAGCTGATTCCGATGGGGAAAGCCTTCAGCAGTACATTAACAAACGTATTCTAATTTTTTTTCTTAATTATTTAAGTATATATCAAAACAATGATAAAAACATGTTTTCAAAAGATAGAGCTTCTGAGCATGTGCAAAGGACACTTAATAATCAAAAGCCACCAAAAATACAGCTGGGAACTTAGAATAATGTTATTGCAGGCATGAAACAACAAGAGAGCCCCAAAGCTATTAATTGCAACATTTATATAATTAAGTAAATTCTTATCTAAAAATCTATACAGACCTGTGAGATAACAAAGCCTTGCTTGGTCACTCTATTAAATAATTTTCAAGGCAAGCAGGAGCTGCTGTAAGCCGGCCGCTTTTGCTTTGTGCAAGGTGGGTTGGGCAGTCTTAGTGGCAGCCCACACTTCACACAGGATGCGGTGGGCAGTTTGCCAGTGTCCCTAGCATCTCTGATAGGGTGTGGTTCTTTTCCAGGGACATTTTGGCCTCATACCTCCTTTCCCCACATTCATCCTTCCCCTCTATGCCGCGCGCTGCTCTCAGCGCACAGCATCCCAGGCACGCACCCAGCCGTCCCCACGACTATGGCCCCATTGCCCGGAAAACTCACAACAACCAGCTGATTCCGATGGCGCCGTTGAGAAGAGCACCTGGGATGCTGCGCGCTGAGGGGCGCGACAGCAGCAGCTTCGGGGCGGCTGCGCTGTCGCCACCCCTCTCAGTGGGGAGTGCCAAGGGACCCCGCGCTACTCTCCTCGAGTAGCGCGGGGCTTAAGGGAAGTGGGGAAAGGCCCATAGTCCACCCTGGTGAAAATGGTTAAAAATCCAGCTGCTATCTGCAGAAGATTTTGCTCTGAGCAGATCCAGCTCGGAAAACCCACCACAACCACTTGAATCCGGCCGTGAAAGCCTTCGACAATACATTGAACACCTCTACGGGGAGGAACTGTTCCGACAGACGGAGACACTCCGGATCAAGAAAGCACACCTGCTATGCTCTTTATCCTTTCTTCTGCGGTGCAGAGACACCAAAACCATTCCAGCCTGTCTCACAGTAAAAAGGACTTTCAAATTTACCATGGAAACAGAAAAAGAAGAAAAACTGCCTTTTTTAGATGTCTTGGTCTTTCGCAGGCCCAACCACCAATTGGGCCACACAGTATACAGAAAGCCAACACTCACAAACTGGTATCTACATTAAAAAAACTCCATGGAAAGGGAATGTTTGCTCTATGGGATAGGGTTGCCAGCTCTGAGTGGGTGAATACTTGAAATTTGGAGGTGGAGCCTAGGGAAGGTGGGGTTTGGGAAGGGAAAGGACCTCAGCAGAGTATGGAGCCATCCACCCTCCAAAGTGGTGATTTTTCTCCAGAGGAATTGATCTCTATGTTGCCTGGAGATAAGTGTAATAGTGGGAGATCTCCAGGCCCGATCTGGAGGTCAGCCACCTATTGATGGGGGTCAGCTGAAAAGGCTATATACAGGAGGCAGAAAAGAAGTGCTGGAGTGCTAAGGTGATAAAAAGGACTATGGGGGGATTCCTTTATTTTAGAAGTTCTCTGCAAAATTGAAAACAGGCACAGCAAGCAAAGGGACCTTTGTCCCTGTTAAGCTGTTTTTTTGTCCTTACAGATTTTTTTTTCACACACACACACAAGGCTGGAATCCCTCACCTGTGATCTGAAGTGGTGCAGAGTCTATTCTGTTCTCTCAGGGTTCTGACACTTCATCCCCGCCTCCTTTTTGTGCAAGTAGGGGCACTCACTATTAAGCTGGGGACAGTTGCAAGGGCAGCTACCACTGAAGTGCAGCAGGCCACGACGGGCTCATCATTGTCACAAGATGGAAGGGAGAAAAAAGAAAAGGAGAGAAAGCAGGAGAGGGAAAAAGAAAAGGAAGAAAGCCACACAGATGGCCAGAATTTGACAAAGCGTACAGCTGTCTGGCTGGAAGCCCAGGGGGTACTAACATGAAAGCAATTGCTCCACAGATGCACAGTTTTCCTGAGAAACTGACTTGGAACAGTTAATCACAAGTTGTGAAGCATCTAACTTAAACAGTGGGCAATACAGATTTGGGTGGATTTCTTTTTTAATAATGAGGGTTGATTTAAAAAAAACTCCATAGAAGTTCAGATATGAAAAGCTTCCTGGCTTATGCTCATTCTTCATTTGCCTATGTGATATCCCAGCTAGGAGCTAAGATGGTGTTGGAGTTTACCACACAGAGAAGCGGCTAACACACTGACCATGGGAGAAATGTCTCTCCTATTGTATCATACTAAAATAAGGCAGGAAGCCTTGATTAAGTTTTGTTAAGCCCCACTCCCTTCTTTTTAGCCCCCAGGGCTGAAATTGCCTTGTATAAGCAATGAAAATTCAATAATGTCCTGGGAATGAACTAGAAAAGTTGTCCTTCTAGTGAGCCAGCATGGTGTAGTGGTTAAGAGTGGCAGACTAAAGAACCAGATTTGATTCCGCACTCCTCCACATGACCAGTGGACTATAATCTGCTGAACTAGATTTGTTTTCCCCCTTCTACACACGAAGCCTGCTGGGTGACCTTGGGGTAGTCACAGATCTCGCAGAACTCTTTCAGCCCCACCTCCTTCACAAGGTGTGGGGAGAGTTTGTAAGTCATTTTGAGACTCCTTACAGGAGAGAAAAGTGAGGTATAAATCCAAAATCCAATCTCTTCTTCTTCTGCAGTCCTAAAGAGAGTTAGCCCATTGAAATGAATGGGCTTAGACTGGAGAAACTCTCTTTAAGATTACACTGTAAGTAACTTGAGTAACCTAGATTGATCTGGTTCCAGAAAATGCTTCAAGCATATGAGGTTCTTACACTGTTAAAGCAGGCTTAGTCTAGACATTGACTTATAGGGTGACTTTGGGCACTTGCACTGCTTCTGTTCATTCCACAGATACTCATGTGCTTTCCTTGGGTTGCACCCAGTTTGAGTTTTCTGCCTCAGGCCCTGAAAAGTCTCTGCCCAGCCTTGTTTATCCCATGCTTTCAAAGCATCTTTTTGCTAGTAACAAAAAACCACAAGCGTTCACAGCTTAGCTGGGGGGATGGGAGGCTTATCATGAAACTGAGTGTTTGCAAATAAAAAAGGATCTCTGAAGTTTGCAGGCACCAGAGGTGGCTCTGAGGCTCTGTGAACCACTGTGCTGAGAAAATTAGAGGGGAAAGTTAGCTGTGTGTTGTCAAGGAGCTGGCTGTTCAAATTGTGCCCCTTTTGTAGAGCCAGCCCTTGCTTCTTCCGCTATTCCTCCTCCTTGAAGTTGCTCTGGCAGCTCAGATGTCCCAGTTCTCTGTGAGTCTTTGCCTTCTGTTGGTATACAGAACATTTTCTTTATAATGCAACTTTTTACAAAACCCAGGAGAATCAAGGGAAGTTCTGGAGATCAGATGCACTCATCCGGAGCATCACCCTGCACAGGGTGTCACCAGTGTGAAGGAGAACCCTGATTCTACATCTTAGCTCCCAGACGTTATTCAGAAATCTAAAAAGCACCAGCTGTTCTGGCATGAGAAGTGATGGTGAAAAGTGTCTTTCTGTATAACTGCTATGGAGGGTGGGATGCCAACCCCCTTTATGGTAACTCAGATCAAAGACTGAGAAGAGATTATAAAGCAGTACACAGTGGTTCACTTTAAATCTTACAACATCATAAAAGCCAGCACCTGATGTCATAATAAAAAACAGCCACTAACCAGAAATCTGGAGGGAAAGAGAAGAAAGTGGACTAAGGTCGATTCCGCACTTGCGTTATTGACCTAAGTTCGAGCTGCATTCGACCTAAGTGTTCCGCACAACCACTGGGATTGATGTGGTTTAGTCCCAGCTTCACCCCGTGTAACGGTCAAATTTCCGACTCCAGTTGGGAACTACTACTTTTTTGGGGAACCATGCTCGAACTCAGCCAGATTACAGTAAAGTGCAGAATCTCTGGTGCCAGGGGTCCCCCGTTCAGCCAATCACAGCTGAGTGTTTCAGGCAGGCGTAGAGCTGGAGAACCGCCGTGGCGAAAAGCGCACCAAATTTCTGACAAGAGGCGGGAGCTATGCAAATCTTGCCCTCATCTGTATGGCGCTTTGTCGCATCGCCTCTACGTAGCTCCTACGTAGGTTTTTTTAAAAAGGGAAACGCGGGGTTGTGTTTCCCGCCGTAGAACAGTAGCCAATTGGAACGGAGCAGCGAAGAGGCACTGGATGATCCTGCCCTCCAAGCTGGGATCAAGCTGGTTGCAGTGGGGAACAACAATGGCTTCGACCTAGCTCAGTACCCTTCTCAGGGAACTGGGTCGAACCTATCTTACTCGTGTGTGGAATCGCCCTACATTAGACTTTTTAATGAGTTGGGTCAGGGGGTACTTATGGGCTGCATTAGGGACTGCAGCTTCCCCAGGGCTGCTTTGGGTCAGGAAAATGGTGTGGGGGAGAAGTCTGAAGCCCGTTTCCCTCCCCTCTCTACAGTCCCAACCTGAGCATGCCCCTGTGGCACTTGAGTAATTAGTTCCTAGCTGCTGCTGTTTAACGGAGGGGAACTAAGAATTGGTACTGGGTATCCATCTTGCTAAAAAAATCAAGTCTAGTCTGTCTCTTTTAAAACTACAGATGATATAGGATAGTTTAATAGCTAGAGTGTCAGACTAGGATCTGGGAGGCCCAGGATTTGAATCATCATGGTGCCCTGCAAGCTCACTAAGGGGCCTTGGGTCAGTCGCACACTCTTAGCCTGACCTACCTCCCAAGGTTGTTGTGAGGATAAAATGGAGGCGAGAATGATGTGAGCCTCCTTGGGGCCCCATTGAGGAGAAAGGCCGAGTATAAATGAAGTAAATACAAAGGTACAGTAGAACAAGACTGCCTCCGCTTTGCTTCCTAAATGGGGCCCTTGGGTTTTGTGCCTTCCATATAACACCGCGCTGTAATTGTCCTCTGTCCAGATTTTCCCTGTCCTCAGCAGGCTCTTTCCCAAATGAGTTTTACTCCAGCCTCTCAGCAAATAATGCAGTCCAAGTGCCTTATCACATCATCACAAAGGAGTGATGCTATACAAACGTCCCATCCACATTAGCACCATTTTTCCACAATCATCCTCTCGTCATGTTGTTTTCCCAGCCTTCCTCCTGGACCCCCACTTCACCACTGGCAGGCTTTTTGCATAATCTAAAATCAAACCATAATTGCTTTTGTGTTAGAGTGAAACAACATTGTGACGATCTGTTACCTGTTCCTTACCAGATTTCCTTTCTTGCATAAACCATCTTGTGTCCCTATTGGGGAGATAAATGAAGTTGGTTTTTTTTAAAAAAACACAAGCCTCCATATTTCTGGGAGATCTCCAGGCCCTACCTGGAAGATGGCAATTCTGGTCCAGGAGGCAAAATAACAAAGGTATGACTAACAATGCAGGCAGCTGGCCTCACCCTCTTGGCCTACATTGCTACTCTCTGGGTCCAAGCTAGCAGCAGAGCAGGCACAGGGGTTGATGTTTATACCTGGCAAGGAGCCACATATTCCTTCCACTAAGTCTGGGATTGCCACCACTTCTTTTGAATCTGCTCTTGTGCCTTCATAGTAGCCCAACATACAAGAGGTCAGCAGCTAAAGCCAGATGTAATTGATGAGGACTCCCCACCCCTCCAGCACAGAAAGAGGCCAAGGAAAGACCAGGGGTGCTAACTAACCAGGGAAGGGGGGGGGGGGGGCCTTTGGCCTTTTTTTAAAAAAATGGACCAGCTGACTGATTTGCGTGTGTGTAGGCAATAAATTTGGGCTGGCTGCCAGAATTTTGAGAGCAAAAGTGGATGGGAGGGGGAAACAGAAAAAAAGCAGAAGCAGCAGCATTTTCTGCTTCTGGCAACCAGCTCCAAGTTCTGGCTTTTCTACAAGAAAATTCTGGCCACTGGCCCAAAAATTAACAAAACTGAACAGAAAACATCCTGGCTAGGCTATCCCCGATCAGTTGACAACTCCAGTTAGAAGAACTGTTTGGATTTGTGTTGGAGGGCATGAGAGGCAAATTCCTGGTGGCCAAACCTTTTGCTTTTCTTTTTCCACTGACTTTCCATCTGCTGATCAGTCACCAGAGGGCAGAATTAGGAGTGTGAGATATAGCAGAGAGCCAGTATGTAACCTCTAGGCTAGAGTGCCAGACTAGGAATGGGGAGACAGGTGTTAAGCTCCCTGCGTGACCTGAAGAATTGGTTACAATCTCAGCCTCACCTACCTCACAGGGTTGTTATGAGGATGAAACAGAAGTAAGGAGACGCTGATATGCCCCCTAAACTACCTCATGGAAGGGCAGGGTTGTACAATAAGATAGATAGCCAGATGTAGATCAAGTTGGGTTCAAAATACAGCCAACGCATGAATAAACCTCCTTTACAAATGCTGTGCTGTAGATCACTCTCTGGCATCAGTTGTCTAACTGGTACTTCACACCCTGCAGCTGACTCATGTGTCAGTTTTTCTTGGCTTCACAAATGCACGAGACATTGGGGGCAACCTAGTCATCCATACAAGAGAAAAGATTTCTGCATTGCCATCTCTTTTATTAAGCCCCTGAAATATAATTAGAAAGATGTTTAAACCAACTCAGCCCAGTGGTCCATCTGGCTTAATGAAATGATCTCCAAGGCGCCAGCAGTGAAAGTTCTGTCCCAAACATCTGCTACCCGCAATCCCAGACATTGCTCCCTTGGGCAAGATTTTTGGAGGGAAGGGATATAAATATTCTAAACAAATGCACCTGGGGCGTGCTGTCAGCAAAACTGTATTGCTGAGTTCTGAGCCCCTTCCTTCCTATTTGGGAATAACTCTCACAGATCTCTTGGCTGTGCCGTTTCAGGCAAGGTTGCCAACAGGCCTGGAGAAAAAGTAACCTGTCCCTAGAATAGAGCTTCAAAGTGTCGAACTGGGTCCATGCCAGTGAGGTAAGTAACATTACTTGGTAAATAATATTCCATTAAGCCTCTATTAAGGGGGCAAGACATTTTTTCTCCAGCCTGGTTGAATGGCCATAGACCTAGTATGGTGGGCCATAAACCACGTCAGGTGTCATTGGACCCCTCGGATGAGGGACTGATGCAATTAATGGCCCGTGAATCGGAGAGTATCTGCCCTCTCTCCCCAGCACCATGGTCCTGATCCATAGTGGGGGGGTGGGGTGCACAGCTGCATTTTAACACTAATGTACACAGCTCAGATTCCTCCAGCACAAAACTCCAGCATAATGTATAGTTTGGCCCTTAACAAATCCTTACCAGCACAAGAAATACACTTTCTTGTATGTTTTCATCAGCATGGCTGTGTTAGCAGCTCCTTTCATTAAGACATATCCCAATTTACATCTGATTAATTAAAACCTCCCACTACTGACAGTCTGCCCTTTGAAGCAGGCCTTTCTTTATTAACCTTCCTTTGTTCTGGTAATTGCAGGTACAGATGAGGGACTGGGAGGGAGCTGACTGTGAGAGAAACAGGAAATAAAGCTACTGGCAGAAATAATGACTTTTTATAAATACACTGCTGGCTCCCCCTGACAGCGCAAGAGAAATAATCTGCTTTCAGCAGATTAGGAAACTCTCAGACAATGTGGCTGGGATGAGCTCAGGGGTGGCTGATCCTGGAGACGACACTCCTGCAGAGGTCTGGGCTTAATGGGGCATGGAGAAGCGCAGGCCCTCAATTCTCACACAAGTTCTTGGTGGTCAACTTGGGCTACGGGGCAGCAAGATTTACCAGCCATTTCAGTCCAACTTGGGAGCTGGCCAATGAACAGCACAAATCAAAAATACATTTGCTGTGTATTTGGCCAGATGGGATGATGATGATGATGATGATTAATCGTTTCTGCAGCATCATAAATATGAATGGGCGGAATACTCAGGCGCTCCCCTCAAATAGTTGCCAATAGGATACCAGCTCCAAGTTGGGAAATACCTGGAATTTGGGGGTGGGGTCTCAGGATGGCAGAGTGTGGGGAGGGGAGGGACAAATGAAGTATAATGCCTTCGAGTCCACCTTTCAAAACAGCCATCTCCTCTGGGTGAATTGATCTCTGTCACGTGGAGATCGGTTGTAACCCTAGGAAATATCCAGCCACCACCTGGAGGATGGCCACCCTAGTTGGCAAGTTGGACTGTTTGTTGTGGCTTGCCAGAGCCATCCAAGATAGCTAAGGAAAGAACACAGATAAGATTGAAAATTGAAACCCAGAATGCTAACTGTCCCTTCACGCTCCTGTATCTTAGCGCTGAATACCTTGTAATGTACAGCTCCTCACCCATCTAGGAACTCCTGTGTATGCAGCCCGCATTTGCTCCATGTGGGCAGAAAAGATGCTCCTGCCCAGAGCTTGTTGAAATGTAAGAATAGTTGTAAGACCTCCCTAATCAAGGGCTTTGTTATAGAGAAATGGGACTATTTACCAATAGTTCAGGCCACTACAGAATAACCAGTACGAAAGTGACTGGTGTGGTACCTCCTGTCTTCTGTTTTGAGCATCTTGGGAGAAAGACACTTCTGGTAATAAATTTTAGTTACTTTCAACCCTGTGTGTTTCTTTTAAGAATAGGCATTGTTTGTTACATGAGGAGTTGATTTAACGTATTGGAATCCACTGAAAACACTTGTGATGAGCAACACAACTTTCCTTGTACCCTGAAAGTATGACCTGTCCCAAAGTCTGACAATTGGAGGCAGAGTTTTCCCCCTATTTATTTTATTTAATTTAGAAAATTTGCACGCTGCCTTTCCAGAGAATCTGTGTGCTGGAGCTTGAAAAGTAAAAGCTAGTAAAACAATGTAAAAGTTGTTAAGTGTAAATTATCAAAACCCTGCACTGCACTGTTTACTGTACGTAGGTTTGCCAACCCTAGATTTATAAATTCGTGGAGATTGGAGGTGGAGCTTGAGGGGAGGTAGAATTTGGGGAGGGGGAGACCTCAGGAGGATATAATGCCATAGAGTCGACCCCACAAACAGCCATCTTCTCCAGGGAAACTGAGCTGTGCACTCTGGAGATGGGATGTAATTCTGGGAGATTTACAGGTCCGGCCTAGACTCTGGCAAGTCTAATTAGATTGTTTGCATTGCTGGGTTGTGTGATCTGCCTTGAGTCTCAATGAGAAAGGTGGATGATGAATAAATAATGCTCCAGATGACTGTGAGTCTGTCAGCCATTCCTATTTTTGAACCACTCCTCTAACATGAGTGGAAAGATCAGAAAATTGAGAGGAGCAGAAAGGGAATTCAGGGGGGCTTGGGGACTTGTCAGTTATTGCATAAATGCTTCCCAGGACAACAGTAAGGAAAGGGGTATCAATGAGAAGCAGGTTTGCGACATAAGCAGTCAATTTATGTCCATATTTAAATCCAACCCTTTGTATTGGAATGAATTTAGTTGTATGTAGCCGGGGGCCATTGTAAACACAACAACAGCTACATCAAAAACGTTATGAGTATATGTGATAAAATTAAAATATACAACCGTGGCTAAGACATACAGCAATACTAAGTAAAACATACCACAATGTGCCAATAAAACATAACAACCAAGAATCAGCTCTAAAACACTGCTCCCTTAGCAACCACATTGGACCTCATTTTCTTCGCCGTCAGGGCACATAAAACATTCTGTGAGAAATGTCCTCATCAGAGTCTGATGACAAAAATATTAGTTTGTCAGCATTAGAGTGGATATTTAAACCAGAAACCATCCTAGCAGGAATTTTAGCCAGGATCCAGCATACAGCAGACAGTCAGATAAATAATGGGATAAGTCCTCCAGTGTTAGAGATCCACAGATACTAAAGTATTGATCCATTTCCATATTTGAAAATGCCCAGCTTGACCTGGACGTACTGCAGAATTCAGATACTGGGGGCCTTCTTTCCAGTTGAAGGCTACTTCAGTGTCCCGGGCATGGAGCAGGTCCTAGCCCTAATTGAAAAGAAAAGGTTCTATCATGCAGAATTTATAGGGATTAAAAACACTCACACCCTGGATTCTAGATTTCCTGCCTAAATAATTCCACCTAATACTTAATTCCAGACAGAGCTGAAATCCTGACAGCCTCTCTGTCCTGGCAATGTCTGTTCCAGTGCCCAGGTGTGATAAACACCTGCTTTCAGATGTTGCTGCAGAGAGCTCTTGGCCTGTGCTGATCCAGTTGGGCTGCATGAATAAGCAGAGATCAGAGTGAGAACTGCCCCACTTTCTGCTCATGGTTTCTGTGCAGTGGATGCTGTGGTTCCAAGTGCCAATCACCTGCAAAATGTGTTCTCTGAGAGAGCACTCCACCTCTGGCGTCCTCACATTAAAGCTGATCCTATTGACTTTGTGTGGCCTCATGGGACTCCAGCAGACATGTTGAGGAGCCTTGGAAATGCAAGAAGGCCTGCTTGTAAAAGGCAGTTGGGGTTGGGGGCATGGCACAGTGCTTACCCTCTCAAGACTGTTTTCCCTCTCTAAACTGCCCTCCAAACCATTTATCCCCCTCCCAATTCCTACAGTTTCAAAAATGTATTTTCTCTTGTTAAGTCTGTACTACGTACTTGGCAACAAGGACATAGTGCCCCCATCCCCATTGTTTCCAATGGGAGCTGATATTAGATGGGGCTGCCTTTTTGAGCGTCCATAACTTTGGACCCCCTGGGTCCAAACCTGGATGGTATCATCAGGAGAGTCTCCTAAAGATACCCTGAAAGTTTGGTGCTGCTTGCTTAACAATTGCACCCCTGACAGCAGGCACCCCCCAAATTTCCCCAGATTTTCCTTTTAAATCCCCCCTTTGGCATGGATGTAAAGGGAGAATCTGAGGTCCCCAGTTTAAACATTGAAAGTGATGCTGTTTCAGGGTGGGGGATTATCCACATGAAAACAGCATCACTTTCAATGTTGTTTTAACTGGGGATCCCAGATTCTCCCTTTAAGGTGGATTTAAAAGGAGAATCTGGGCTCCCTAGTTTAAACACTATTGAAAGTGATGGGGGTGGCCACCCATTGGGGGGGGGCGGGCGGCACAAAACGCAGATTTTGCACCGGGCTCCATTTTCCCTAGCTACGACTCTGCCCGGAGGGGGGCAGAAGGGACTGCTGGCTGGGAGCCCCACTGGTGTGTGGGGGCAGGCGGGGCAGGGGAGTCTGCCATCCCTGGCCTCGGAGAGCTGCTTTTATAAGAACTGAGGCCGGGGGCAGGGCTTGGGGAGGCATGGCCATGCCCCCAGGGGTGGGGGATGTGGCCGCACCCCGAACCCCCCCATAAAAAATCTAAACCTACGTCATCGCCTGGCAATTATTAAGGTAGGCCCCTTTCAAAAGGTAGAAAACAGGAGTTCCTTTTCCATTTCAAACGTTGTTCAAGGGCGGTTGTCTCTTACTTGGCAAAGCTATCAATATCCTTTCAGACTTGGGTCATTAAGTCCCCTAGGAGGGTTTCAAGAAGATACATTTCCAAAGGGCTGGATTAATTTGGCACAAACAGAACAGGGGCGACAGATAACACAAAAAGAGAAATTAGCTAACCATACCGCCGACACTGCATGGCTTCACATTTTTACAGATTGCAAGAATGCCCATGGGCAAAGTTTTTTTCAAGCCAAAACACAGTTCTTTCCCTCAGCATCTCTTTATTCTCTGTCACAGTTTTCTCTTCTATAAATTTTACAACATGTGACATTTGGATTCCATGACTGGAATGAAATGACTGACTCCAGATTGTAATCTGGGGCTGGAGAAAAGGTGTTAACAGTTAATTCCCCACTTTCACCACCACATAACATTTAAAAAATTCCCCTCCAATAGGACAATATCAGAGTCAAATTAAACACTGGCAGCTCCAACCCCACGACTTCAACATGTATTTATTTACACACACACACCTCATTTCTCTTGAGTAGAGGCCCCAAATAGCTTACTGCATCATTCACCTCTGATCCATTGTATTCTCAGAACCACCATCCTATGAGGCAGGTTAAGCTGAAAGAGAGACTGACCCAGAGAGTGCCACCGAGCTTCCATTGCAGGGTGGGGATCTGAACATGGTATCTCAGTCTGACACTGGGCCTTTCCCCCTCATCTTTCATCTTTAAGCCCCGCTTTTACTCTCCTCAAGTAGCTGGGTCCCCTGGCACTCCTTTACCCACCTATTAGGTGGGTGGTAGGACAGCGAGTCACAGCTGTCGCCCTCAGCACGCGGCATCCCTGGCGCTCTTGTAAACGGCGCCTTTTGATGACCTGCGCGGGGTCGTGGGGACGCCCGGGTGCACACCAAGGATGCCGCGCGCTGACAGCAGCGCGCGGCATAGGGGGATCGTGGAGAGTGGGGAAACGCCCACTGACTGTTGCTCCACACTGAATCTCAGTTTCATTCAGCCCAGTAACTCTTCTCTGTGGCTTCCAATATCTTAGGCTCATGCATACAGTCTCTTATCACACTATAATACAAGCACTGCTCCTTAAGCCGGGTTAAGATGAATAAATGGATGATGGTTTCTGATTTTGTTCATCATGCCCAGGATTTTAAGAACTAAAAGGATATATGTATCACATAGACAACCCATTTAATTCCACAGCTGGACCTGTTGTGAGGGAAAAAATTCACCTTCTTGGGATGATAACACATAGCTAATTCGCAGTCACTGAAGAATCGATCAGTGACTTGCATGGCTCACCCCCTTACAGAGCTGTTGTAAAGACTGCAAAAAGAAAGTTTATGCAAAGTGCTTTGAACATCCTGGAGCAATATATAAACTCTGAATATTGTCCTGGCCTTACAGAGGTGGAGCATCCCAACATTTGAACTATTGAATGGTTATTGTGTTGGAAGTACTTGAGACTGTATTCCATTTAAAAAAGCAGTACACAATCATATTACAAAAAGAAAAGAGGATAAGGAAGGAAGGTTAAAATAAACAAGATTGTTTCAGAGGATAGCCTCGTTAGTCTGGGATAGAACAGCTAGATTTGAGTCTAGTAGCACCTCAGGACCAAAAAGATTTTCAAAGTAGGAGCTTTCAACAGTCAAAAGCTCATGCCCTGAAAATCTTATTGGTCTCTTGGTGCTACTGGACTCAAATCTAGCTAAAATAAACAAATGCAGGATGAGGGAACCAGGTATGCTGCTCCGAGCTGCTTAGAGAAAAGATGGAATAAAAAAGGGGCTCAATATGGATGGAAAGCCAATGGTAGGTGACACTGGGCGAACCATGGAAGATGGCTTCACTGCATGGCTAGCATCAGTATATCTTCAGGGGAAGAAGGAGAAGAAGAGTTTGGATTTATACCTACCTTTTTCTCCTGTAAGGAGACTAAAGGCAGCTTACAAATCCCTTCCTTTCCTCTCCCCACATCAGACACCTTGTGAGGTAGGCGGGGCTGAGAGAGTTCTGAGAGAACTGTGACTGGCATAAGCTTGTCCAGCCAGCTTCATGTGTAGGAGCAGGGAAACAAATCCAGTTCACCACATAAGAGTCTGCTGCTCATGTGAAGGAGTGGGGAGTCAAATCTGGTTCTCCAGATCAGAGTCCACAACTCTTAACCACTACACAAGAGAAGCTCTCTGTGTGAGACAGCTGCAAAGACCCAGGGATTCTGGCAGGGCCCAGGCATCTGTCATTGATGCTCAGACTAAACATTTGATTTTCTCCATGTTCATTTTATAAGATTCCAAATGTAACCTCTGAAACCTATTTCAAAGAGGAGAGAATAACATTAAAATGGGCATAGTGTAGAGGTCAGAGTGTTGGTCAAATATCAGGGAGACCCAAGTTTCCCACTGTTGCCCTTGGGCCAGGAACTCACTCTCAGCCTAACCTACCTTACATTGTTGTTAGGATGATAATATGGAAAAGATGAGAATGATCAAAGCAGTTTTGGTCCCTAGTGGAGTGAAAGGCAGAACACAAATACAGTTTTAAAAATTAATGAACATGTAGTTTTTAACCCGAGAGCTATCCATCATCCCAAGTATTGATCAAGTCTGGTAGAAATTAGATCAAGTCTGGTAGAAATTAGAAAATTCCACGCCCAACTGACCTGGAACATACCCTTCCCCCCCTCTCTGAACACGACAGGGTGTTGTTGTTTTTTTGGCTCATTCTTCTGCTAATCAAGAAGCTCCTGGTCCTCATTTCTTGACAGACTGCAGAGAAACTGTTTGCTTGACCAATCTGCCAGAGGTAAATCAACTCAAATATTGCTTCTCAAATGCAAGAATAGAACACAGTGGAGGTCACTTGCTTCTGCAGTGCTGCACCTGAAGGAGGCCTGAGCACCTTATTGAATTTGTACTGTGACACTTCTTTTCCTTTACCGTCCCATAGAGAACTAGTATGTCAAGGGCAGGAGCTGCAAGGTGCTGTGGCTCAGTAGTAGAGAGTCAGTCCTGCATGCAAAAGGTCCCAGGTTCAATCCCCAGCATCTCCAGTTAAAAGGATCTGGCAGTGCGTGATGTGAAAGACCTCTGCCTGATACCTCAGAGTGCCACTGCCAATCAGAGCAGACAGGGCTGACCTTGGTCAATCCATGGTTTTACAGCATGGGATTATCTCCCACACCCTAATGAACACTTTGCACTAGCCAGTTTCAAGGCTTGACCTGTGTAAAAACAGACTAGCCACAGAGCTCTCTGGGGTTTATCTTGTCAGAGATACTTTTCTGCCTCTAACTCTAATAATACAAAAATTTAAAGGAAATGGCAGCCCAATCCTGAAGGCTTTCCAGCAGTGCAGGGAGACAGAGAAAGAAAAAGAAAAAGCAGCCACCAGAAAGCCTTCCACAGGACCCAGGCTGTGGCACCCCAGGGATGTCCTGCCCAGCCCCCCCATGCCTGCGGGAATGCTCCCACATGCTGACAACTGATTGGGATGCCAGCACAACTCTGCAGCAGCCCAGACTTCTGGGTTTTGCCACCACACAGCTGGGGGGTGGTTGGCCACTGGCTCCTTTGTCCCTTCTGCCAGTGCAAGTCCCCCTTGCACCAGTGGAGGGGGCAAACACATGGGCCAGTGGTGGGATTCAAATAATTTAACAACCGGCTCCAGTGGTGGGATTCGAATAAGTTAACAAATGGTTGCTTACAAGCACCATTTTAACAGCTGGTTCTGCCGAAGGGGTGCGAACCTGCTGAATCCCACCACTGACACAGCCCCACTCCACCTCCTCAAGTGGATTCGGCCCCTCCACCTGGACTGGGCTATGAGTCTGTTCTTTTCTCTTGAATTATTAGAAAACCAGACAAGACACATTCATAAACTTTTTTCTTGTATTGAACAAAGAAGAGATTTTTATTGAGCAAGATAGAAAAAAATTAAGGCAAAAAAAAAGAATTAATCCCACAATTATTGTGGAAATGCATGCTAAAATTATCAGCATTTCTAGCACTGCTAAACTCACATTTAATGATAATTTTAAACCAAACCAGGTTTCACATTTGTCTCAGTGCTATTAGGGATTATTAAAAAAGCCCAAGATACCCAAAATCTCACCAAGAGATCTCTCCTCCTGGGCCTCTGAGACTTCCAGCCAGAGAAATCTAATTTGTTCATCATAGGAATGCTTATTTATACAAAAATATCAACATTATCTTTCTCTAAGTTTGATTTATCACAATCATGTGGTTGTTATATCTGATTGGCAACCATTAAATATGAGATATGCAACATAAGTGCAAATACTCAATCAGCGAATGCATATTTTTGTTTATTTTTATATTTTTATATGAGATACTAACTCTATGGCCAATTATACATTGCTGCTCTGCTCTGGAGTGAGGGAATGTTTCCTTTGCAACAGAGATTTCCTTGCAGACACACTCTGTGTTATGGTGCCACAGATCCCAAAAACCCTGTGGTTACTGAGAGTGGGGAAACCCTGATGTTTTTCCTTGCTTTGGGGTTTCTGCTCCTTCCAGTCTTTGCCCCCCACCACTCCTTGCTCCCTGCTCTGTGAGGGAGGACAGAGAGAGAGAACTGTCATAGAGAAAGAGCAGGGGGAGCCAGCAGCAGCAGCAGCCAGGAAAGAGCCAGGCAGAGCTGAACGGAGCAGAGAGAGGAGAATAGGATCCCATTGTGGTGTGCAAGCAGCCCACCAAGACGAGTCCACCTCCTCCCTCTGATGACAGCTGGATCTGCTTCTTTTATTTCAAACACACAGCAATATCAGTATAACAGTATCGTCATAACAGCAGTTTAAAGGGCTTTAACAAAGTGGGCAACTTGTAACTACAGAGACTGGTCTGGAATTGGGGGCAGGCAAGCTGCCCAGCAGGCAGTGAGGCATCCCCCATGTGTAAACACAGAAACCCAAAGAGACCCCGCTACAATCCCAATGTGCAGTGAAGAGGCCCGAGGAAAGCGCTCCATGCATAATGGACCGATGATGGTGTGGTTCTATGACTCTATCATCCGACACAGCAAGATAAGAAGCCAATCACATTTCTTAAAAAGTAATTAATCTAGTCTTTTTGTAACTGTTCCAACTAAGTGTCTAAGATAAAGGCAGTTCTAAGCAACAGGTGTGTAATCTCTTAATCAGATTGCAAATTCAGCAAGAAAAAAGGAAGGGATATCATTGCAATTCAACAGTCTGACTCAGCAGCCAGCAGTGTCGCTGGGAGAAGGGGTCACCGTTCAACGGCAGAGAATTTGCTTTGCGTGCTGAAAGTCCCAGCATCAATCTCTCATTTTAAAAAAATAAGATAGCAGATTGTATGAAAGCCCTCAGCACGAGAGCCTTGGAGAGCCACTGCCTGGCAGAGTAGAATATTTTAACCTTGATAGCCCAAGACAGTTTTATGCATCTTTGTTTGTTTGGAGTTTATTGAAATAGACTGGAGGAATAGTGGGTCATGAAAGGCCCACCTGCAGTTTTTAGTGGTGCAGCTCTGACTCAAGCTTCTTACTTCAGTGAGAACAAGACCCAATTTTTTCCTCCTCAGCAGCAAGAAAAATAACAAGGCCCTTGTGAAGGCAGCATTAAAAAACACCTTCATTCTGAGTTCATTTCAAAATGTCTGTGCCATCTTTCTCCCAACATGAGATCATGGGGGGCTTGTTGCCAATCTATATCTATAAAAAGCTAACCGTGCGTTTGTTCCTCACGTTCTAACTCAAGAATCGCTGGAGCAAACGCCCTGAAATTTTCAGGAAACGCTGCTCAGCCGGCCGAGCGTGTTTTCTGACCACGAAAAGGTTCAGGGAACACACCTGAGCCAGGTAAACATGAGCGACAGGGCTGCAATCCGGGGCGCATGCACATCACCTCACAGCCATTGCATGCAGCCCGCACGCTGGAGCGGGAGGACAGCGCAAGTGGAGGGCCTGAAGACAAAGCCAGCCGGAAGCCGCCGAAACACGCGGACGGCCAGCCGATTGCGCCCAGTCCCGCCACCAAGCGCAGTGGGTCCGGGCCGGGCCAGGGGGGAGCCAGATGGTCAGGCCCATGCTGCCTGAGAATGCTGCCAATGGAGGGGCGGAAGGAGGGAGCCAGCAGCCCCCCATCGAGAACCGCGAAGGTTGGCTGAGCCATAGCGAAGCGTGGCCGGGTCTGCTGTAAAGTGATAAAAACAAAACATTAAAACAATACATTCAAGTCCATTCAATGTTTACCAATAACCATACAAAATACAACAGGAGCTTAAAAACAGGAGCAGATTTTGACTAAAAGGGAAGAGAATCCAGCACAGACCATGTGGGAGTTCCTTAAACGGGACACAATCCCAGACCTGGTCATTCAAGTACCTGATTTGAAACAGAATGCCTGCAAAATAAATAACACAGCACCATATATGCAACTCCAAGCCCAAGGCACATTGGCGATTGCAGTATAAAATCCAAAATGGCACCCTTTTCTTCATGATTGATGTGTGGCACAATTCATGTGGGAAATCTCCTGTGCAAGCCCTGTTGAACTGAACACAAACATACCCGTCATCAGAGTCAGAACAAACTTGACTCTGGTGTTTGTTTCAGACTTTGCATTATCAAAAATGTCTCCATAACCATGAGACCTAGTAACATGCTTTTTGGTTTTAAAAAAATTGAAATCTACATTCTATGACGCATTGAGCAAAATATGGGTCAAAAATATCAGACTCACAGCAATGCCTTGGTCCTTGTGAATGTAAGATGAAACAGATCTCCAGAGTTAATATGGGCCTGGGTTGGTGGCGTTGGGAAGAGTGATCCCGGCGTGCAAAGCAAAAAACAATCCAGGCTGCCAAGGAAAGGAGATTATGAGGATTAAAAGAAGATGAAAAGGGATGTTTACAATTATTATTAGCTTCAAAGTCTTCCTGACTAGAACAGTCAGTCGATGTCCATCTGTTGCTTTACATGCATGTAGCCTCAAAGGTTGAGTGTAGGCCAGCTGTGCATAAAATCTAATGTTATGCCACAACCTGGGACATTAAACAAAACCAGAACGATTTGTACAATGCAAGCTCTATCAAGCACATTAGTCTGAAACAGCCAGGACTGACAGGCGGGGGCGGGGGGGGGGGCAATCTGATGCTGCAGCCGCTGACTATAAGGAAGGAAAGAGACACTTGGAAAAGGTGACTGCAACTACGAAAGGCACTGTTGCTTTTATGGAAAATATCTGCCTAAAAATGTACATGAATTGAACAATATTAGGTGGACATCTGGGTGGGAAAGTGTGCCTATCAAAGAATTCGGCCCACCTTTGGCACCCTTTCCCTGCCATAAACCCCTTTGCAGTTGCCATTTTTCCCACTGCACCATCAGAAAAACACTAGCCCTGTTTGGACATTATGGTGTTCGTACACGGTTTGTAAAAAAAAGAGCCAACGCGCATTCACTTTACAAATGAAACCAGGGACCAATACCAAGATAAATTAGAGTGTATTTGTTGAATGTTGATGAATGAATGTAACATGAGAATTATTCAACACATTTAAAACATAAAGTGTACACGATACAGGGACTTTTTGCGCATGCACTACAATTTGTGAACAGTTTTTTTTTTAGAATTAAAAAAATTGGAACTTCTGCCAATGCGAATGTCTCTGCATTTGCAGTGGTGAAGAAAGCAACAAGGAAAATCTGCACTGTGTGAAAACTGTCTCTTCCCAATCTAAAGCTGCCCTTCTTTTTCACAGACACACCCCATTTGCTCCTTCCCTCCAACTAGGCTGGAAGCTCGCTTCTTTCAGCCTGAATGGGCTCTTGGCCAAAACTGTTTACTGACACCGGAGCCTTCAAAGGAGGCTGCTAGACACACTACCATTCTCTTTGTCCTGTAAACTAGACTGATCAACAGTGACCAGAGACGCCTAGAATACAGGACGGAACTGCTTGCAACTACGGGCCTTTCCCCACTCCCTTCCATCCCCCCTTTGCCGCGCACTGCTCTCAGCGTGCGGTATCCCAGGCGCGCGCCCAGGCGTCCCCATGACCCCGCGCTCTGTGCGGGGTCATCAAAAGGCGCCGTTCAGAAGAGCGCCTGGGATGCCGTGCGCTGAGGGGGCGCGACAGCGTCGGGGCTGCTGCGCTGTGGCCGCCCCTGCCGTGGGGAGGCAGGAGGAACCCCGCGCTACTCTCCTCTAGTAGCGCGGGGCTTACGGCAAGTGGGGAAAGGCCCTGCCACACGTGTTAAACTTCACATTGTGCTTTTGTGTCTCAGTGACAGAACGCTTACTTCCCATGCAGGCTGAATCTTTGGTGTGTCCAAGGAAAGCATCTCAGTAGGTGCCGTGATCCTAGGCCTAAGACTGAGGTAGGATTGTTATATACTTCATTTGTACCTTGCTTTTCTCCTCATGGGGGATTCCAGGCAGCTTACATCATTCTGCTCTCCTCTATTTTATCCTCACAACAACCCTGTGAGATAGATTAAGCTGAGAGAATGTGACTGGCTCAAGGTTACCCAGTCAGCTTGCACTCCACAAGTGCAAATTCAAACCCGGGTCTCCCAGATACTAGTCCAACCCTCTTAACCACTATACCTGGGTGCCTGTGCACCCCCAGTGAGCTCTCCCTACTGCCACTCAGCTGGGCAGCAGGAGAAAAATAAGGGGGAGGTAAGGGTGACAAGCAGTATCCCAACACACTGACGTCACTTGTGGCATGAGCAGAAGTGACATCAGTGCATCACTGTGAATGCCCTAGCTTTCAGCCCCAACTCTATAGTTACATTGCTGTTGAGCGCCCCCCTCTTATCTAGTGATGAGACACCCTGAGGAATGGAGCAGCATCTAGGTCTCAAGACAGCCTTTTCCTCACACACAGGCCTCAACTTTGCTGCCAAACTTCTTGAATGCTTCATGTCCCAAGCACCTTCCAAGCCTGCAAAGCAGAGGGAATTGGAGGAAAGAGCCAATTACTGGGGTGTTGTGTGGTTTCCGGGCTGGATGGCCGTGTTCTATTCACATTTTCTCCTGACATTTCGCCTGCATCTGTGGCTGGCATATTCAGAGGAGATGATCCTCTGAAGATGCCAGCCACAGATGCAGGCGAAATGTCAGGAGAAAATGCGAATAGAACACCCCAGTGATTCCGACCGTGAAAGCCTTCAACAATACAAGCCAATTATTGTTAAGGAGGTGGACCCGTGAGCAAGAAAATGTATATGATCGTGCACAGATAGGAGGGCTGGGAGGCACTGCTGCTGCTTTTGGAGTGAGCTGATCCCTCACCAAAGGGGTGAATCTAACCTGCATGAATGGAGATTGAGTTGAGAAACAGGAAAGATAATTGTATTAGGAGACTTTGTTTCCCTTTTGGCCTCCTTCCTGTCCATACGTGTTTTGTCCTGCCTTGTGTTGTGTTTGTATTGGCATAGTTTAGCTTGTATTACTTCTGCTCTATATAACTTCTCTTACTTACTTATCTGTTGTAGCATGTTTGGTAAATAAATTAGGTTTTTCTATTCACTCTGTCTGGGTCCCTCACTAGGCTTACCAGGTCTTCTACTAAGACTGGAGACTTCCCACCTTTTAGCTGTAGTTCCACCCCCCCACCCCCCAAAAAACCCTGTCTGGCAGGGAAGGCAGGGAAGAGCTGTTACACCAATGGTGTGATGTCACTTCTGGCATCAATCTGGAAGTGATTTTACCTTGTTGGTATGATGCTCTAGGACAGTGGTGGCGAACCTTTTGCACTCCAGATGTTATGAACTACAATTCCCATCAGCCCCTGCCAGCATGGCCAATTGTAGTACATGGGAATTGTAGTCCATAACATCTGGAGTGCAAAAGGTTCGCCGCCACAGCTCTAGGATGTTATTCCTCCGCATCACCACCACCTTTCTTCATTCATTCCTCCTGTTTGGCCATATGGCAGGGTGCTCCCTGAATAAGGAGGTAATTGCCTGGGGGGAGATGGGGAAGAGAAGGTGCCTTGGGCCCTCCTCTTCAAGCCCCAGAACCAGACTGGTGGCAGTTAAGGCCCTTACCTGCTCCAGAGCAGAAGGGGGCAGGAGCATTATTCAGTGTTGGAGGGATCCTTAGAAGGAACCCCCATCTGCAGCAACCCCCATTCTGGCCCCACTTCTCTTCCCCCAACAGCAGGTATCAGAGAAAAGCTGCCGCCACTCAGAGCAGGTAGAATGGAACTAGCTGACTGGCTTGCCCTAGGGCACATTTGTTCAACCCTGGCAAGATATTTCTTGCTGTTATCCTTCCTGCAGTTGAGGCAGAGGTTGAAAGCAAAGGGTTTGATGAGCAGCACCTCAGTTCAGGGCAGACTTTTCATCCAGGTGACTCCTTGCTGGGCTAGTTTTCTCCTTACAGGGAGTGCTCTTTTTAATTTGAGGGATTGTTCAAATATATTATACCACCTAATTTGAATGTGCATGTTCTGCAATCTGGGCTTTTTACTCGCTGAAAAAATATGCCCCAAGTATCAAAGATTTGGCGACATTGTTTCAGTATGAATTGAGTGTGCAAGAAATGCGTGCTGAAAAAGGAAGGAAATCTACATTTTCTTTCAAGATGAGCACAGTAACTGAGCAATGCTATAGACAGTTGTGAAAGAGCAAAGGGGTGACTCTGCACAAACCTCCTCTGGAGAAAAGGCTGCTTTCCATTCATCTTCCATCTGAGATGTGCGGTCATTACAGATCCCAAGACACTCTCTGTAAAAAACACTCTTTGGGGCTCTCTGCTGTTCCCGCAGCAATTGAGCTGGATTCTGTCTTATGTGGCTCAGCACAAGAATATCTGACGCCAGAGCAGCTTATATGAATGCTAAAGCTTGTCTCTGGTTGGGGTCATTGTCACACGTTTCTTCTCCTGAGTTAAAGACTGCCTTGGTGGACAAAAGTATGAAAAAGATGAGAAAGAAATTCAATTGTGAGCTTTTGTGTAGCAACAGCAGATATAAACCTGTGTTGGCGTTCCGAACCCAGGTGGGCCAACTAATACATTTGGCGGGATTATGAAACTGGATTTTATACTGGGCTGCAAAAGGCTGTTAAAGGACTAGGAAGGATGCATCAAGGTGTGTTCGGGTTTAATCCTCCTTTTGAAAACCCTGGTTTAAAACAGATGTGAATAAATGGCTTTGAGATTCTTTAGTAAAGCTGTATGTCAGTCAGCCAAGACAATCCAAGAAACTATGGTGGGCAAACTCTTGCCCCCATCACTGCTTGATGAGGAAACAAAAATGGGGAGAGAGATGGTAAAAGGTGTGTCTCCACAAGGGAAGGGACAGGAGACTTACTTTTTAAAAAAATGAAAGCTGGCAGTTCAGAGAAACTGCTTAATCTATCATCACCACAATATATAAATAGATAAATATTTTACTGCCAGAAAAAGAAATCATTTGTCTTCACAAGTGGGGGAGGAGAAGGAGCAGCTTGACAATCACAGCTGTACTATCATTGAAAAATGGGCTGGAGGCGGATAGGTTGGGCAGGACAAAGTGACAGAAACACACAAGGAAAGGGGTGGCTCAAAATCAGCTTCCAGGAAAGGACTCGTGTAAAAGTAGTCTCAAAAGAACCAGAAAAAATAAACAGGAAAACAACCACCACAAAAAGGGGTGATATCTGAAGGCGTGAAATGCATGCAGAAATCAGGGGAGAAATCGAAGAAATTTGAGTCCAGAACCAATTTAAAAACTCAGAACACGGACTGATGTGTCTTGCGGGTTTGTATTGGATGTGTTTTGCTGTATTGGTTTGTTTTGTAGCTGCGGTGTTATTTTAATATGCCAATAAAGGCTTTCTATTCTGTCTTCTGTTTAAAAACTCAGCCAGAAAAGCCCACAGTAAAGTCACTTAAAATTGATGTTACTGTATTAAGAGACACTCCCCATGCCCTACCCTTCCAAACCTCCTGGGATTGGTGGGTATAAGATGGCAGCCCCAGGCAGGCCTCACCCCAGGGCAGAATTTTGTCCAGAACCTACCCACAGGGAGGGGGGACAAATGAGGTCAGGGGCTGGAGCTTATGTGAGGTCAGAATCAATATATCACAGTGCTCAGCAAGCTGAAAATGTCTATCTCAGGCGTGCAGTGCTGTCTGGTTGAAAAGACATCAGATGGGAAAAAGCGTCCGAAGACAGCGGCAGCATTTAGAAAAACTGCTTTCAAGGCACAGAGAAACCTCAGTCATAAATAAAATTCCACTGCAAGCCCTGTACTGTGAAAGTCTTAAAGGTGCAATATCACAAATTCCTTTACTTTAAAAAGCAAGAAGGTTTTTAAAAACAAACAACCACCTCTCCTCTATTTTCTCTATCAAAATTTTTTTAAAAAGGAATTGGGCAACTGATCAGAAAAGGTGGAAATTTGTTACATGGCAACCATAAAGCAGCTAAGCTCTACAGAGAGAAAGAACAGCTAGAGATTGTGGCTGGAGTATAATGAAATGCAAAGTGTATACCTTAATACTTGTGCCTTCTATACTCTGTCTCACTAAAACAAAAAAACAAAATTGTAACTTTGCCACATGCTGGACCATCTTTGGTTTGGAATGCTCTGTTTGGGTCCCAGTGCCTACTTAACAAAACTAGGTAGGCAAATGAAGTTACAATTTTGGGTTTTTTTTTCTTTTTGTGAGATAAGAGCATAGCGTATGATTTATTGTCCCTACTTACCAGAACTGCCTTGATTCCTGAGAAATCACTCCATCAGTCTGTTACATTTGAGTTCTTGTTAGCAAACAAGAACTTATTAGGACATTTTTGAAGCCTGCTCTTAGTATGCAAAGATTATGTTAAAGGTCCCTTCTGCACATGCAGAATAATGCACTTTCAATCCACTTTCACAGCCTTCCATTCCTTATGAGGCTAAGTTTTTTTTTAAACTGTTAAACATGTCAATACGCTTTAGCATTCTGGCACTTTGGCAAAGTGCAATGGAAAAGGAACTACCAGAAAATGGCCAGTCACGTATTGGAAGTTTGCAAGCCAAGTATCCTTCTGGAGGCTGATATTTGCAAAAGGAGCCACGGAGAAGAAGAACTAAACAAGTTCCTGGACCATATCAACAAGATCCACCCAAACATCCAATTTACTATGGAAAAAGAAAATGAAGGAAAACTGCCATTTTTAGATGTTTTAGTCATCCGCAAACCAAACCAGCAATTGGGACACACAGTATACAGAAAACCTACGCACACGGACAGATATCTACACAAAAACTCCAATCACCATCCAGGGCAAAAAAGGAGCACCATAAAAACTTTAGTACATCGCGCAAACAGAATCTGTGAACCTCACCTCCTACAAGATGAATTGAATCACCTAAACAGGGCTCTACAGGCTAATGGTTACTCTAATACAGAAATCAGAAGGGCTGCAAGACCAAGAACAAGCCACATGAACAAAGATAAAAGAGAGCCATCTAGAGGGAAAGTGTTCTTACCATACATCAAAGGGAACCCCACACTGATCGCATAGGAAAACTGATGAAGAAGCACAACTCTAACAAACAATCTACAGACCCACTAAGAGAAATTCAAGCAGATGCTACGTTCTAGCAAAGGATAAGAGGGGATCCTTTAGCTACTGCAGGAGTCTATCTCATACCATGCAGCTGTGGACAAGTCTACATAAAGGAACCACCCAATCGCACCAGCGCTGCAGACACGATATCAAAAAGAACCACTCTAAAGGCACTGCAGACTATTTCAGCCAGAGAAAAAATCAGCAATAGCAGAACACACGCATGATAAAACCAACCTGGACATAGAATATTATTTGAAAAAAACAGAAATTCTGGACCACTCTGAAAGCCACTACGTCCAGACTACACAGAGGAAGCAATTGGAAATCCATAAGCTACATGGACAATTTTAACAGAAAGGAAGAAACTATGAAAATGAAAGACAGAACTTGGCTGCCAGTGCTTGCAGAAAAAAATACTAGAGTCAAAGACAGTATATAACCAAACGCTCCCCACACAAAACACACAGGATGACCATAGACAAAAGAAACAAAGGCCAGGATACTTCTATTCAGATGCTCCCACCAGTGACCTTGCTATCTCCATTGTTACTCCCATGCTATAGTCTTCATTGTTACTCATACTTCTATTCAGATGCCCTCAACTATTTACCTGGTTGCCTTCTTTGTTAGTCACAGACAATGTTTCTCCACCCACCCAGGACACTCCAACAGATATATATACTCCACTTGCTTTCCCAACATCAGATCCTCTGAAGATGCCAGCCACAGATGCAGGCGAAACGTCAGGAGAGAATGCTGCTAGAACACGGCCATACAGCCCGGAAACCACACAGCACCCAAGTGATTCCGGCCGTGAAAGCCTTCGACAATACATTTGCAAAAGGGTTTGTAAAAGGGTTCTCAATCCCTGGAGGTCTGAAGGCAATGCCTCCTGTGCTTCTCTGATGCATCTCCTGCATTGTGAATGTAAAGGAAAGCCAGGATTGACTCTTTGGCTCATTCTGCACATGCAGAATAATGCACTTTCAAACTGCTTTCAGTCTTTGAAGCTGTGCGGAATGGCAAAATCCACTTTCAAGTTGTGAAAGTGGTTTGAAAACGCATTATTTTGCGTGTGCAGAAGGGGCCTTTGTTTCGGGGAAGAAATGATGCTTGGTGTCAGTTTCCCAAGAAAAAGGAATGTTTTCTTCCTGTATACCCACAAGGAGAGGGTCCCAAGCCCAGAGAAAGACTATATGTGTCTCTGGTGTACAGCAGTAAGACACCGGCCCAAGATGAACCCAGTGCTTTGCTAGTCAGTTCACTGTTAGGGAGTGACCCGAAGTGCCTTGTTTTATTAGTAGTAGTAGTACCATTAAAGACTCTTTGGCTTCTTTCACCAAGATTCAGCCTGTAAATGGATGCCAGAAAATGCATCCACTGTCACCACATTGGAGAATTATTGCTCTAGCATATCTGCTGTATTGCAGTGAATTAGTAGAGTAAATAATAGATCAGAGATTACAAATAAAATTACACTAAACATAGGAACAGCAAACTATCTATGCTAGACAGTGACATAGGTGTAGATTTTTATGGGGGGTTCGGGGGCGTGATCACACCCCCACCTACCCCCGGGGGCGTGACCACACCTCCCCAAGCCCCACCCCTGGCCTCAGCGCTTATAAAAGCAGCTCTCTGAGGCCCCCCGCCCCCCGCCGCTGGGCTTTCAGCTGGTAACCGACAGTCCCTTCTCCCTCCCCTCCAGGAACAGGGGTAGCTAGGGAAAATGGAGCCTGGTGCAAAATTTGCCCTCCCCCAGTGGGTGGCTGCTGTGATGCTGGAATCTACCCCAAACAGCATCACTTTCAATGGTGTTTAAATTAGGGAGCCCAGATTCTCCTTTTAAATCCATCTTAAAGGGAGAATCTGGGGTCCCCAGTTAAAACAACATTGAAAGTGATGCTGTTTTGGGGTGGATTCAGTGGTGGAATTCAGCAGGTTCGCACCACTTCGGCAGAACCGGTTGTTGAAATGGTGCTTTTAAACAATCAGTTGTTAAATTATTTAAATTCCCACCATCAGAACTGGTTGTTAAATTATTTGAATCCCACTACTGGGTGGATTATCTTCCATCCTGAAACAGCATCACTTCCAATGTTTAATCTGGGGACCTCAGATTCTCCCTTTAAATCCATTCCAAAGGGGGTGGATTTAAAAGAAGAATCTGGGGAAATTTGGAGGGTGCCTGCTGTCAGGGGTGCAATTGTTAAGCTAGCAGCACCGAACTTTCAGGGTATTGTTAGGTGACTCTCCTGATGATACCACCCAAGTCTGGTGAAGTTTGGTTCAGGGGGTCCAAAGTTGTGGACCTTCAAAGATGTAGCCCCCATCTTATATTAGCTCCCATTGGAAACAATGGGGGATGGAGCACCCTCTTTGGGAGTCCATAACTTGGGACCCCTGAACCAACCTTCACCAAACCTAGGTGGTGTCTGCAGAAGACTATCCTGATGATACCACCTAGGTTTAATGAAGTTTGATTTAAGGGGTCCAAAGATATGGACCCTCAAAAGGGCAGCCCCATCTACTACTCCCATTGGAAACAATGGGGGATGGGGGCACCCCCTTTGGGGGTCTATAACTTTGGACCCCCTGAACCAAACTTCTCCAATCTTGACTGGTATCATCAGGAGTGTCATCTAGCCTAAACAATACGCCCCTTGCAGGCCAAAACCAGAAAAAAACATTTTAAAATACAAAAAACCCACAAACGGGGGGCGGAGCTTCAGACATGCAATGGGGGGGTTGAACCCAAGGAAACCCCCCCCCCCTTACCTATGTCCTTGATGCTAGATTTCAGGCTGGGTGTCTGTCTGTCCTCTTTTGCTGGAAGAAGAAACAGAGAGATCTTTCCAGAAGGTCATGCAATTACAGTCATGTTAACTCTTGCTTGACTGAATGAAGCAGGCACTTGTAAAACCCCAACGATATCTTTAGTCAAAAGGACTGGCATTCATTCTGCATTTAAATCAGCACAGGATAAACCACACAAAATGCAGAAGAAAGGATGCCGCAATAAGAAAAAAAGCCACATGCAATATGAAACAGAAGCAATAGTGAAAACAGACTCAGGTAGAGAGCTCTGATACAAGAAAAAAGGGGGCACTTTGAGCTCACAAGTGTCAATTTTCTTCTGGGAGATTTTGGAAGGTCTGCATTAGATTCCTTCCAGCTCACATGATGCTGCCTTTGACGGAGTCAGACTGTTGGTCCCTCAAGCGCACTGTTATCTGCTTCCCAGAGTCTCCAGCAAAGAAAGCTTTGTCACAATGCCGGATACCTGAGAACCTTAAAGATACCAGGGACTGATCCTGTATGCAAAACACAGAATCTGCCATCAAGAAACAAGCCAAGCAGGTTGGGAGTCCCATGCTCAGAATGGCTAGTAATTTTTTAATATTTAATTTTTAAGCACAAAGTTCCCTGGTTTCGATGAAGACCTTGAAGAGAGTGTGTATCGCAGAGTCTCCCTTTGAAATGTTTAGTGTGGAATGAGAAAAGCAGCAGACCCTGCCAATATCACACAGATTAAAACAGGGGTACATGTACCTAGCACCTGTCTTTTTAATGCAAACCCTCATGGACCAATTCATTTTTCCACTGCTCATTGCATCCTCATTCCACTGCTCATTGAGTCCACTCCTTGGTTGTATGGTATGGTCATACTATCAACCCTTGTGTTCTGCAGTAGCCTGATTTTGGATGATGAGAAACAGAGAGCGTGTTTGTTTGGTTGCTTTAGAGAGACATTTGGGAGGGGGGAAATCATCATAGTCTGATAATGCGCTAATGTGGTTCAAAATGGATACCAGCATTTCTTTCTATATTTTTACACCTTACCCCTCCATATTAATATTTTCCATTATTATTTATTGTTCAAGAACAATATTTATGTATCATTCAAGAAAAGAACAGCAACAAAAATGGAAGAAATATTGGAACCTGCCTCTCTGAAAAAAATTCGTAGGGCAGTCCTAAGCAGAGTTGCCCCCTTCTATGCTCATTGACTTCAAATGAACATGGAAGGGTGTGGGTCTCTTTAGCACTGCAGTTCCAGTGTACGAAACAGCCAGCAACACATTACACAGTGCCTTTGTGTTCATGGGCTTTCGTGTATGTGTGTATGTATACAAGAGACAGGATTTATTCACTCATATCCCACAAAAAACTACTGGTAGTAGCGGTAGCAAAATTTCAACAAGCCTTTCTTTTGCGTCTATATTCCTAAACATGATGCAAACCTATATTCCACTCCCTCCTGAGCTATTTTAGCAGCCAGTGTGAATGTCCTTCATGTGAGACAGCAGGCTGAAGAGAAGCTTTGAATGTACATTCTAATCAATGCAGATTTTTCCATTGCTGCTTTAGACCTGTTCAAACCTCATGTTTAAAACCACCCTAAAGCCATCATCACTCATAACTAGCTGAATCAGGCCTGGTCTGCAAATGCAGCAGAATTAAGTGGAGAAATGACAAAACAGTAGAATGGACTGTAGGCAGAGCATTTCATATGAGGGAGAATTCCAAAGAATACTCTCCAATACTCTTCAGGACACTATTATCTTCAGGACTCATATTATCTGCCAGCCTCATTTTGGGGGAGGGTGGTGGTGGAGTTCTCCCAGAACTATTATGACTGATCTCCATACTACAGAGATGAGCTCCCCTGGAGAAAATGACAGCGTTAGAGGCCAAACTCTGTGGTGTACCATCAAGTCTGGGAGAAACAGTAAGGAAAGACATCACATCCCTGCTGAGTTCATTTCTTCTCCTACTCTCTGTTCTCCCCAGACACCACCCCCAAACTTTCCAAGCTGAATCTGACAACCTAGTATATCTAGAATGTCTGGTATATCTCAGCATGGTTTTTCTTTCAAATGCTAATTCTTATTTGTCAGAAGAGGCTAGTATGAAGTTGGAGGTATTGGTCTTGATTGATTTCTTCTTTCTCCAAGCCACTTGCTACCTTGTCACGGTCTCCAAGCTTCAATTCATTGTGACGTTTTGGAGAAATATGCTGTGTGACGCCTGCACAGAGTTGACATCACAAATGTGTCCTGGGGAGAAGTAAATAGCCTGGCAAGAAGGTAGCTCCCACAAGGAGTGCAAATTAAGAGCAGTCTGCACCAGCATGCAGAAAGATATTTCTCCCAAGTTCTGATAGATCAAAAACCTTTCAGGCCAAGAGTTTTTGGGGCAGGGCACAGGGAAAGCAATGTCACAGTAGGTGTTCATATTACTTTTAGATGAAGATATGGAAGTGTTATCACTGTATCAACTGACACTCTAGGGATTTCCTCAGTTTGGTATTTCTACAACATTGCTCAATGCAAGGGCAGAGGAGATGGGAAGCACTGCCAGGGGACTGCCTGCCTTTCAGGCAAACAGCAACCCTAAATTCAGGCTATAAGTGGACAACTGAGGGTATTCAAGTTACATGCCTGTGTGCCTGGAAGAAGAAGAAGAAGAAGAAGAAGAAGAAGAAGAAGAAGAAGAAGAAGAAGAAGAAGAAGAAGAAGAAGAAGAAGAAGATGGGGGGGGTGGGGGGGGGGGGGGGTGGGGGGGGGGGGGGGTGGGGGGGGGGGGGGGTGGGGGGGGGGGGGGGGGGGGGGGGGGGGGGGTGGGGGGGGGGACGGGAAGAAGAAGAAGAAGAAGAAGAAGAAGAAGAAGAAGAAGAAGAAGAAGAAGAAGAAGAAGAAGAAGAAGAAGAAGAAGAAGAAGAAGAAGAAGAAGAAGAAGAAGAGGAGGAGAAGGAGGAAGAAGAGGAGGAGGAGGAGGGAGAGGGGGAGGAGGAGGGGGAGGAGGAAGAGGAGGAGGGGAGGAGGGGGGGGGGGGGGGGGGGGGGGGGGGGGGGGGGGGGTGGGGGGGGGGGGGGGTGGGGGGGGGGGGGGGTGGGGGGGGGGGGGGGTGGGGGGGGGGGGGGGTGGGGGGGGGGGGGGGTGGGGGGGGGGGGGGGTGGGGGGGGGGGGGGGTGGGGGGGGGGGGGGGTGGGGGGGGGGGGGGGTGGGGGGGGGGGGGGGTGGGGGGGGGGGGGGGTGGGGGGGGGGGGGGGTGGGGGGGGGGGGGGGTGGGGGGGGGGGGGGGTGGGGGGGGGGGGGGGTGGGGGGGGGGGGGGGTGGGGGGGGGGGGGGGTGGGGGGGGGGGGGGGTGGGGGGGGGGGGGGGTGGGGGGGGGGGGGGGTGGGGGGGGGGGGGGGTGGGGGGGGGGGGGGGTGGGGGGGGGGGGGGGTGGGGGGGGGGGGGGGTGGGGGGGGGGGGGGGTGGGGGGGGGGGGGGGTGGGGGGGGGGGGGGGTGGGGGGGGGGGGGGGTGGGGGGGGGGGGGGGTGGGGGGGGGGGGGGGTGGGGGGGGGGGGGGGTGGGGGGGGGGGGGGGTGGGGGGGGGGGGGGGTGGGGGGGGGGGGGGGTGGGGGGGGGGGGGGGTGGGGGGGGGGGGGGGTGGGGGGGGGGGGGGGTGGGGGGGGGGGGGGGTGGGGGGGGGGGGGGGTGGGGGGGGGGGGGGGTGGGGGGGGGGGGGGGTGGGGGGGGGGGGGGGTGGGGGGGGGGGGGGGTGGGGGGGGGGGGGGGTGGGGGGGGGGGGGGGTGGGGGGGGGGGGGGGTGGGGGGGGGGGGGGGTGGGGGGGGGGGGGGGTGGGGGGGGGGGGGGGTGGGGGGGGGGGGGGGTGGGGGGGGGGGGGGGTGGGGGGGGGGGGGGGTGGGGGGGGGGGGGGGTGGGGGGGGGGGGGGGTGGGGGGGGGGGGGGGTGGGGGGGGGGGGGGGTGGGGGGGGGGGGGGGTGGGGGGGGGGGGGGGTGGGGGGGGGGGGGGGTGGGGGGGGGGGGGGGTGGGGGGGGGGGGGGGTGGGGGGGGGGGGGGGTGGGGGGGGGGGGGGGTGGGGGGGGGGGGGGGTGGGGGGGGGGGGGGGTGGGGGGGGGGGGGGGTGGGGGGGGGGGGGGGTGGGGGGGGGGGGGGGTGGGGGGGGGGGGGGGTGGGGGGGGGGGGGGGTGGGGGGGGGGGGGGGTGGGGGGGGGGGGGGGTGGGGGGGGGGGGGGGTGGGGGGGGGGGGGGGTGGGGGGGGGGGGGGGTGGGGGGGGGGGGGGGTGGGGGGGGGGGGGGGTGGGGGGGGGGGGGGGTGGGGGGGGGGGGGGGTGGGGGGGGGGGGGGGTGGGGGGGGGGGGGGGTGGGGGGGGGGGGGGGTGGGGGGGGGGGGGGGTGGGGGGGGGGGGGGGTGGGGGGGGGGGGGGGTGGGGGGGGGGGGGGGTGGGGGGGGGGGGGGGTGGGGGGGGGGGGGGGTGGGGGGGGGGGGGGGTGGGGGGGGGGGGGGGTGGGGGGGGGGGGGGGTGGGGGGGGGGGGGGGTGGGGGGGGGGGGGGGTGGGGGGGGGGGGGGGTGGGGGGGGGGGGGGGTGGGGGGGGGGGGGGGTGGGGGGGGGGGGGGGTGGGGGGGGGGGGGGGTGGGGGGGGGGGGGGGTGGGGGGGGGGGGGGGTGGGGGGGGGGGGGGGTGGGGGGGGGGGGGGGTGGGGGGGGGGGGGGGTGGGGGGGGGGGGGGGTGGGGGGGGGGGGGGGTGGGGGGGGGGGGGGGTGGGGGGGGGGGGGGGTGGGGGGGGGGGGGGGTGGGGGGGGGGGGGGGTGGGGGGGGGGGGGGGTGGGGGGGGGGGGGGGTGGGGGGGGGGGGGGGTGGGGGGGGGGGGGGGTGGGGGGGGGGGGGGGTGGGGGGGGGGGGGGGTGGGGGGGGGGGGGGGTGGGGGGGGGGGGGGGTGGGGGGGGGGGGGGGTGGGGGGGGGGGGGGGTGGGGGGGGGGGGGGGTGGGGGGGGGGGGGGGTGGGGGGGGGGGGGGGTGGGGGGGGGGGGGGGTGGGGGGGGGGGGGGGTGGGGGGGGGGGGGGGTGGGGGGGGGGGGGGGTGGGGGGGGGGGGGGGTGGGGGGGGGGGGGGGTGGGGGGGGGGGGGGGTGGGGGGGGGGGGGGGTGGGGGGGGGGGGGGGTGGGGGGGGGGGGGGGTGGGGGGGGGGGGGGGTGGGGGGGGGGGGGGGTGGGGGGGGGGGGGGGTGGGGGGGGGGGGGGGTGGGGGGGGGGGGGGGTGGGGGGGGGGGGGGGTGGGGGGGGGGGGGGGTGGGGGGGGGGGGGGGTGGGGGGGGGGGGGGGTGGGGGGGGGGGGGGGTGGGGGGGGGGGGGGGTGGGGGGGGGGGGGGGTGGGGGGGGGGGGGGGTGGGGGGGGGGGGGGGTGGGGGGGGGGGGGGGTGGGGGGGGGGGGGGGTGGGGGGGGGGGGGGGTGGGGGGGGGGGGGGGTGGGGGGGGGGGGGGGTGGGGGGGGGGGGGGGTGGGGGGGGGGGGGGGTGGGGGGGGGGGGGGGTGGGGGGGGGGGGGGGTGGGGGGGGGGGGGGGTGGGGGGGGGGGGGGGTGGGGGGGGGGGGGGGTGGGGGGGGGGGGGGGTGGGGGGGGGGGGGGGTGGGGGGGGGGGGGGGTGGGGGGGGGGGGGGGTGGGGGGGGGGGGGGGTGGGGGGGGGGGGGGGTGGGGGGGGGGGGGGGTGGGGGGGGGGGGGGGTGGGGGGGGGGGGGGGTGGGGGGGGGGGGGGGTGGGGGGGGGGGGGGGTGGGGGGGGGGGGGGGTGGGGGGGGGGGGGGGTGGGGGGGGGGGGGGGTGGGGGGGGGGGGGGGTGGGGGGGGGGGGGGGTGGGGGGGGGGGGGGGTGGGGGGGGGGGGGGGTGGGGGGGGGGGGGGGTGGGGGGGGGGGGGGGTGGGGGGGGGGGGGGGTGGGGGGGGGGGGGGGTGGGGGGGGGGGGGGGTGGGGGGGGGGGGGGGTGGGGGGGGGGGGGGGTGGGGGGGGGGGGGGGTGGGGGGGGGGGGGGGTGGGGGGGGGGGGGGGTGGGGGGGGGGGGGGGTGGGGGGGGGGGGGGGTGGGGGGGGGGGGGGGTGGGGGGGGGGGGGGGTGGGGGGGGGGGGGGGTGGGGGGGGGGGGGGGTGGGGGGGGGGGGGGGTGGGGGGGGGGGGGGGTGGGGGGGGGGGGGGGTGGGGGGGGGGGGGGGTGGGGGGGGGGGGGGGTGGGGGGGGGGGGGGGTGGGGGGGGGGGGGGGTGGGGGGGGGGGGGGGTGGGGGGGGGGGGGGGTGGGGGGGGGGGGGGGTGGGGGGGGGGGGGGGTGGGGGGGGGGGGGGGTGGGGGGGGGGGGGGGTGGGGGGGGGGGGGGGTGGGGGGGGGGGGGGGTGGGGGGGGGGGGGGGTGGGGGGGGGGGGGGGTGGGGGGGGGGGGGGGTGGGGGGGGGGGGGGGTGGGGGGGGGGGGGGGTGGGGGGGGGGGGGGGTGGGGGGGGGGGGGGGTGGGGGGGGGGGGGGGTGGGGGGGGGGGGGGGTGGGGGGGGGGGGGGGTGGGGGGGGGGGGGGGTGGGGGGGGGGGGGGGTGGGGGGGGGGGGGGGTGGGGGGGGGGGGGGGTGGGGGGGGGGGGGGGTGGGGGGGGGGGGGGGTGGGGGGGGGGGGGGGTGGGGGGGGGGGGGGGTGGGGGGGGGGGGGGGTGGGGGGGGGGGGGGGTGGGGGGGGGGGGGGGTGGGGGGGGGGGGGGGTGGGGGGGGGGGGGGGTGGGGGGGGGGGGGGGTGGGGGGGGGGGGGGGTGGGGGGGGGGGGGGGTGGGGGGGGGGGGGGGTGGGGGGGGGGGGGGGTGGGGGGGGGGGGGGGTGGGGGGGGGGGGGGGTGGGGGGGGGGGGGGGTGGGGGGGGGGGGGGGTGGGGGGGGGGGGGGGTGGGGGGGGGGGGGGGTGGGGGGGGGGGGGGGTGGGGGGGGGGGGGGGTGGGGGGGGGGGGGGGTGGGGGGGGGGGGGGGTGGGGGGGGGGGGGGGTGGGGGGGGGGGGGGGTGGGGGGGGGGGGGGGTGGGGGGGGGGGGGGGTGGGGGGGGGGGGGGGTGGGGGGGGGGGGGGGTGGGGGGGGGGGGGGGTGGGGGGGGGGGGGGGTGGGGGGGGGGGGGGGTGGGGGGGGGGGGGGGTGGGGGGGGGGGGGGGTGGGGGGGGGGGGGGGTGGGGGGGGGGGGGGGTGGGGGGGGGGGGGGGTGGGGGGGGGGGGGGGTGGGGGGGGGGGGGGGTGGGGGGGGGGGGGGGTGGGGGGGGGGGGGGGTGGGGGGGGGGGGGGGTGGGGGGGGGGGGGGGTGGGGGGGGGGGGGGGTGGGGGGGGGGGGGGGTGGGGGGGGGGGGGGGTGGGGGGGGGGGGGGGTGGGGGGGGGGGGGGGTGGGGGGGGGGGGGGGTGGGGGGGGGGGGGGGTGGGGGGGGGGGGGGGTGGGGGGGGGGGGGGGTGGGGGGGGGGGGGGGTGGGGGGGGGGGGGGGTGGGGGGGGGGGGGGGTGGGGGGGGGGGGGGGTGGGGGGGGGGGGGGGTGGGGGGGGGGGGGGGTGGGGGGGGGGGGGGGTGGGGGGGGGGGGGGGTGGGGGGGGGGGGGGGTGGGGGGGGGGGGGGGTGGGGGGGGGGGGGGGTGGGGGGGGGGGGGGGTGGGGGGGGGGGGGGGTGGGGGGGGGGGGGGGTGGGGGGGGGGGGGGGTGGGGGGGGGGGGGGGGGGGGGGGGGGGGGGGTGGGGGGGGGGGGGGGTGGGGGGGGGGTGGGGGGGGGGGTGGAGGGGTGGGGGGGGGGGGTTGTTGTGGGGGGGGGGGACCGGGCGGTGTGGGGGTGGGGGGGGGGGGGGGGGGTGGGGGGGGGGGGGGGTTGGGGGGGGTGGGGGGGGGGGGGGGGGGGGGGGG
The DNA here is from genome assembly GCF_021028975.2 of Sphaerodactylus townsendi. Taxonomy (NCBI): domain Eukaryota; kingdom Metazoa; phylum Chordata; class Lepidosauria; order Squamata; family Sphaerodactylidae; genus Sphaerodactylus; species Sphaerodactylus townsendi. Next base: position 94,448,342 of record NC_059430.1, on the reverse strand, counting down.
TGGGGCGGGGGGGGGGGGGGGGGGGGGGGGGGGGGGGGCGGCGCGGGGGGGGGGGGGGGGGGGGGGGGGGGGGGGGGGGGGGGGGGGGGGGGGGGGGGGAGGGGGGGGGGGGGGGAGGGTGGGGGGGGGGGTGGGGGGGGGGGGGGGGGCGTTACGTCACACCATGATTTCTCATAAAGCCCTTCTTGTTGGTATTCATTATTCTCCAAGCTGTTTCCTTGAGAAGGTGAAATTTGCTCTCAGAAAAATAAATCTTCTCTGCCCCGTTATTTCTACAACACCACCTTAATTAAAACATCAGTTTTGCTTTGGGTGGCGTGCTTACTGTTGTATCAAAGTTGGTGTGTCTTTTACGAAGAAACATGATTTCTTCCCCCAGACACACACATATGTACAAAACAAGGTTATTGATTTGTTGACCACTTAAAATCCAAAATTAAGTGTATATGTGGCTACTGTAAACACGTGGTTGATTTAATCCAAACTAATTGTTGAGGGAGTTAGAAAAAAAGCCATTTGAAATCCTTCTAAAAGCTGCAGCCTTAAAAGGCCAAAAGTACTGCTAGGTAAATCCCATGTTCTTATCACCCAACCATCCTTTGTAGCAGAATTCCCTGTATCATTTATTAGTGCTACTGCAACTTCGTGGGACATTGAAACTGTGAAACTGCTGAGGAAGTGTATTGTGCCCTATCACTTTACCCCACAGGCTTAGCTACCATGGGGACATCCGGGAACAAGTGCCCCGGGCGCCACCTTGTGGTGGGCACAAAAATTGCAGGTTCGTTTGTGGCTTTCTGTATTTTTTACTGTATTTTTCAATTTTGGCCTGCAGGGGGCGCAGTTTTTAGGCTAGCGGCACCAAAATTTCTGGCTATCGTCAGGTGACTCTCCTGATGATACCAGCCAAGTTTGGTGAAGTTTGGTTCAGGGGGTGACCCCATCCTCCATTGTTTCCAATGGGAGCTAATAGTAGATGGGCCTATCATTTTGAGGGTCCATAACTTTGGACCCTCTGAATCAAACTTCACTAAACCTAGGTGGTATCATAAGGATAGTCTCCTTCTGATACCACCCAGGTTTGGTGAAGGTTGGTTCAGGGGGTCCAAAGTTATGGACCCCCAAAAAGAGTGCTCCATCCCCCATTGTTTCCAATGGGAGCTAATGGTAGATGGGGCTATCCTTTTGAAGGTCCATAACTTTGGACCCCCTGAACCAAACTTCACGAAACCTGGGTGGTTTCATCAGGAGAGTCTCTTGAAGATAGCCTAAAATTTTGGTACTGTTAGCTTAAACATTGCTCTCCTGACAGGCACCCTCAAATTTCCCCCGGGTTCTCTCTTTAAATCTACCCCTTTGGAGTGGATTTAAAGAGAGAATCTAGGTTCCCTACATTAAAAAAACCATTGAAAGTATTGTTGAAGGCTTTCACAACCAGATTCAACTGCTTGTTGTGGGTTTTTCAGACTGTGTGGCCATGGGCTGGTAGATCTTGTTCCTAATGTTTCAATTGCATCTGTGGCTGGCTTCAGAGGTGTATCACAGAGAGAAGTCTGTTATAAGAGAAGTCTGGACACAGTGTATAACAGACTTCTCTCTGTGATACACCTCTGAAGATACCAGCCACAGATGCAGGTGAAACATTAGGAACAAGATCTACCACACCACAGCCACGCAGCCCAGAAAACCCACAACAACCAACATTGACAATGATGCTGTTTGGGGTGGATGGGTGGGAAATCTACCTTGAAACAGCATCACTTTCAATGTTGTTTAAACTAGAGAGCCCAAAGTCTCTCTTTAAGGTGGATTTAAAAGGAGAATCTGGGCTCTCTAGTTTAAACAACATTAAAAGTGATGCTGTTTCAGGGTGGATCCCCCCCCTTCAAAAAATAGCATCACTTTCAATGTTGTTTAAACTAGGGAGTCCTGGGTGTGTTCAGATTTGTGTGTTGGGGCATGTTCTATAATGTGATAGTGACTTTAAGATGACCTGGGGCAAAAAAATGTTGTTTGGTCGTGGTGGGGGAGGGACGCTGCCCATATGCCGGGGTGGGGGGCGCAAAACTCAGATTTTGTCCCGGGCTCCATTTTCCCTAGCTACGCCACTGATTCTGCTACTTGCAGTGGCCCACCAGATGCCTTTGAGAGCTCACATGCAGGATGTGAAAGCAATGGCAAAGAGATACCATGATCTATACATAGGTGTCAAACTTGCGGCCCTCCAGATGTTATGGACTACAGTTCCCATCATCCCCTGCCAGTATGGCTAATTGCTCATGTTGGCAGAGGATGATGGGAACTGTAGTCCATAACATCTGGAGGGGCATGAGTTTGACGCCTGTGATCTATGGTATTGAAAGTCGCTGAGAGATCCAGGAGAATCAACAGAGTGGCATCCCCTCGTCTCTCTCCCAGTACAGGTCATCTGTCAGGACGACCAAGGCCATTTCCATGCCATGACCCTGCCTGAAACCAGATTGACATGGGTCAAGAAAATCAGTTTCCTCCAAGTATGTTTGCAGCTGAGCCACCGCCACTGTCCCCAAGACCTTGCCCAAAAATGAGATGTTGGCCACCGGGCAATAGTTGTCCAGCAGATCTCTACTAGGGTTGTTATCTCCAGATTGGGATATTCCTGGAGATTTGGGAGTTGAGCCAGGGGAGCGCAGGGTTTGGGGCCCTTAGTGGAATATGCTGTCATAGTGTCCACCCTCCAAAACTGATTTTCTCCAGGGGAACTGACCTTGCTAGTCTGAAAAGAGAAGAATTCTTTAAAAAAACCCAAAGAAGTTTATTAACTGAAAACCAGTTGTAATTCTGGGAGGTCTCCAGTCCCCACTGGGAGGTTGGCAACTCTAATCTCTATTTCTACAGAGGAATCATTGAGTCTGTCATCTGCACCTCTATAACTGTGTGGTTTGGTTCTGCAACCCAACAAGATCGACACAGACTTCAGAGAATAATCAGAACTGCAGAAAAAACAATTGCTGCTAACCTGCCTTCCGTTGAGGACCTGTATACTGCACGGGTCAAAAAAAGGGCTGTGAAAATATTTACTGACCCCTCGCATCCTGGTCATAAACTGTTTCAACTCTTACCCTCTAAACGTCGCTACAGAGCACTGCACACCAAGACAACTAGACATAAGAACAGTTTTTTCCCGAATGCCATCACTCTGCTAAACAAATAATTCCCTCGATAATGTCAAACTATTTATTATATATTTATTATATAATTACTGCACTACTTTTTTCATCATTCCTATTACCCATCTCCTCCCACTTATGACTGTATGACTATAGCCTGTGCTGACATTTCATTTCATTTATTTTATGATTTTACATTTTATGTTTTCATTACTATTGATTGTTTCCTGATTGCTTACTAGACCTATATGACAATCATTAAGTGTTGTACCTTATGATTCTTGACAAATGTATTTTTCTTTTATGTACACTGAGAACATATGCACCGGAGACAAATTCCTTGTGTGTCCAATCACACTTGGCCAATAAAGATTCTATTCTATTCTATTCTATTCTATTCTATTCTATTCTATTCTATTTAAGCTTATAGTGTTCCTATCAGTATTGCTCAGGCATAAACTAGCTTGCACAAGCCAGTTCTCTGTTGCAACCAGTGGTGCAAAACCAAAGAACAGTTATCCGTGAAATGTGTTGGACTCTGTTGTAGTATTTATGCCTGGCCTTGCGCAAGTGGAAAGTTTGCTTACAATGGAAGCAGATTGGTCAACACCTCTTTTTAAAGTTTTTTTTTTAATCTGCATTTCAGAAAGGGGCCCTGAGATACAGGCCATTTTATTATCTCGAAACACTTGATCTTGCAGACAGAAGCCTTACAAGCTCGGCCTTCCAACCAACCTGTTCACAATTTTTCATTCTGCTATAAGCATCGCACTTCGCAGCAAGTGACAAAGTAGGAGGCTTAAATCTGTGTTCTAAATGGTTGCGAGCTTTCCATTTCCCAGTTGCAATGGGAGAGAAACGCAAAGCCCCGATGGAGTCCTCCTAACCGTCCTCGGCAACCCCCAAAACTGCGTTGTGCATTTGTTTTGCGTTTCCTCTTCTGCTGAGAGAAACAGGAGTCGGGCAGGTTTAAACAGAAGAAAAAGCCTAAAAGCATCAAGAAGTGTCAATCCAGCCTGGGTTCCGTCCAGGATCCGATCCCAAGCAGACCCCAAAGAATCCCTCTTTCGGCCTCCCCAGCAGTTTACCCCGCCGCGCCGCTTGGCTGGGCAAGGCCAGGAAGTGCCGGGTGCCTCCCTCCCACCGCTTGGCACGGGCAGGCCGGGCAGGCGGAGGCAGGGCCGCCGGAGCTCGTGCCCGGGCCGTGGCTCCTCCCGCCCCCCGCTCGCCCGCCTGCTTCCTTGGAGCCAGAGGGCGGGCAGAAGGGAGGAAGGAGAGGCGGGCCCGGCCGAGGCAGGAAAAAGTTTGTGAAGAGTTTTTCTCTTTTTTTTTCTTTATTTGTTTTGGAGGCGGCGCTGGGGAGGTGGCGGCGGGCAGCATGGACGCCCTCAAGTCCGCCGGGCGGGCCATCATCCGGAGCCCCAGCATCGCCAAACAGAACTGGGGCAGCGGCAGGCATAAGAGTAAGTGGGGCCGAGGAAACGGAGCGGCGCTCCCCCCCCCCCTCCTCCCCCGAGTCCATCTTCGAGACCACTTTTGGGGTTCACCCTGCGCGCTTGGAGAGCCGCGGTCGCGCCCTCCGCTAGTTGTGGGGGCGCACTTGGGGCGCGCGCAAGAGTACTGGTGGGGGGTTGTGAGGGTTGGGCGGCGGGAACGCGTGCGAACAACAGCCGAAGTTTAGAAACTTTAGGAAAGAATTCGCAGAACAGCGTTGTCAGCAAACTTTTTAAAGGAGCCGACGGGTTTTCTCCTGCATGTTTGTTAAGCGAAACGAAGGAGGACGGAAAGAGCTGCCGGGGCTTGAAGTTGCTTTCCCAGCCAGAGTCTTGCAGAGTAAACCTCGACAGGGCTCCGGAAATCTGCTCCACGGAGCTTCTTCCCAGGAAAGGGCTTCCCTGTTAAGTCTCTTGTGGTCAGACTCGGCTGCAGTCATCGGCCGAGGCTGTCCAGGGACTGAAGCAAAGAAAACCCTTCCTTGCCACCTGCTGCTTGAGATAGCAAAGCAAGAGGCCAGGGCCTCTGAGGAGGAGAGCCATTTGGCCCCAGCCTCAGACTCGGGAGAGGTGGTTAACTTTTTGTTTTACATTTGACAAGTTTCACAGCTTGTTTTTATGTTGTCGTTTTTAATTCTCCTTTGGTCTTCTGAAATAGGCTGCCTGCCGCTGGACTAGGGCCTCACCCTAAAGGTGATGGTGGTTTGCAAAGTGGGGTATTTCTGGAGGAAAGGCTCATTCTAGGCAGGTGAATAGAATAGAATACTTTATTTACGGTCAATGACCAAATAACTAGGCAGGTGGTAATGTTACATGCAGCGTAAAATAAAATAAGGAGCCCTGTGGCACATTTTATTCCAGCATGAGCTTCTTCTTTTTTTGTAAGTCACCAATCATGTAGAAATAAATTTTGTTGGGAAGAACTTTCCTTCCAGTAGTGTGGCAAGCAGGGCATTTTTAACGTAACAATCTGCCAAGGTTTTGTTCGGTGGGCTCCCCTCCTTTGAATGGGGAGTAGGTATTGAGATAGAAATACAGAGACTGGGATTCTGCCCAGTCAGGTGTATTTTTGTATTGCTTCAAAAGCAAGTGTTGTTGGAGTCTCTTAAAGGCCATACAAATATGAAGGAACATTAGAAGGTGTTGCATGCTGAGCCAGGGCCCCCTTCAAACATTTTTCATGGATACACAGTGTGGGGACTGTCTCTCATTCATTCATTTATAATTTGTATATCTCAATTTGTCCTCCAATGAGCTCCTCCAAGAATAACTGCTTGTATCCAGAGCCATAAGAAAGTGAGTTCTCCTAAGGGTCCTACACAGCTTGATCAGTCCTAAAAAAAGGATCCCAACCTATACTACACGCTCAGTTTCTCCAGCCATTGTGGAGAAGGTCTTCTCTCCTTGGGCAAGACTGTTTCACTAAAGGCCTGAGGAGAATCACATGGAGGTTGGGGAGGAACCACAAGAAATGCCTAGTTAGATGAATGTCACTGGCAAAGGGTTGCTTATAGGTGTGTTCATACATGACTATGGTTGAGAAAGAACATTACCTCGCTGTTTTGGGGTAGTGATGAAAGGGAGTGTGTGCCAGAATGATAACTATCTCCTGGAATCTGCTTCTTGGGCCTTTTTTATAGTCACGCGTTGTTTTATTGCTCCAGGTGTTCTCTCACATTTTCCTTGTAATGTTATGGCTTGTGATGCATGGGTTAAGACATGGACGATCCAGCCTTGGAACCTCAGCTAGAACAGTGCATTTTGGACTTGTGGGACCCTTCTTTCTGTTGGTGACTCTTTTCAGTAGAGCTCCATTGCATGGCTGGAAATTCTGGTGTATAGTCTGTATGTTGTTGTCTTTGAGCCTGGTTAGAGAGATTCAACTGATGCAGGCCATTATATTTTTTTTGGGGGGGGGGGGTGGCTGGAGAAGAATGCTTACTGGGTTTCCTTACCTCAGCAATGATAGTATCTTTCCATCCATTGGCCAGGCCTGGTAGGGCTCATTCCTACTGAAAGAAGAGAAGGTGACCTAGCTTTGGATGTATAGCCTGGCACACAGCAGGGGCACCCTTCTAATGAGGAGCAGTTTGGTTGGCAATTTCACTCCGACTCACCCAAACATTCTTAGGATGCCTTCGGATCCAGTTTCAAAACCTGCAGGTTTTGTGATGCTTCATGTACAGAAACACAAACACTGTAATGCCATTTTCAGAGCTGGCCAAAACAACACGAAATAGCACACAAGCTTTCAAGTTCTCTAGAACCTTTCTACAGGATGTTAAAAAAGCTGAGAGGATTGTTTCAGAATGGGCTGAAGACTTGGTGGAGCTGGTAATGCGGTACCGTGTTTAGCTTCCTCAGGAGAATGAGAAAAGTAGAGGGAGATCATCTGGGATAGATGCAATTGCACTTATTGGTAATACTACCCAGTTTCGTTTCCACCAACTCTATACCTAAATAATTTTTAGTAATGTAACCTCCATTTTTGTTTATATCACAACTAGAGACTCATTTTTGTTTATATCACAGCTAGAGACTTTTGCATTCTGTTTGGTGGTGGAAAAATATTTGATTAGTGTCATTTTGTTTTCCCCCAAAGACTTTGGTGCACTTTTAAACCAGTGAACCCAAATTCAGTTTACTTACGCTACATACAAAATACATCCAGAGTGATGTGCAGACATGTTTTCTCTTCTCCATCCCCTTTACTTTTTCACCCTATAGAGCTTCTAGCTGTAGGCAGGCCTGGCACACAATTGTTGATTGTCCTTGCTGGAAATAGGGCTGCTTTTCTGTCCTGACAATAAGCTGAACATGGCTCTTGTGTTCATTGCATATGTCCACAGAATGGCCATCATGTGGTACAAGTAGGTAAACTATTGAGACAGTTTGAAGCTGGAGTTAAGGGGAGCTTGTTCAGAAGTTATAGTAACTTGGGATAGCTTTATGTAGGTAGCTGTTTTGGTCTGCAGTAGAGGAGCAAGGCCATTTAGGCACTCACAATTTTCATGCAGTTGAACCAATGCATCAGCGCAGCACGGAATCAGCACTCTTGTGTTGGTTGCGGGTGCGTACATGTGCGGAGATCTGAGTAGCACCTGAATTGTTTTGCTACTGCCGAGTATCTTCCACTTATCTTGAGTAATCCAAAGAGTCTCCTCTCACAAGCATCCCAATCCCTTTTTTTGTGTAACTGTTCCTTTGGAAAGGGGGATTTTTGTATTAAATCTTCTGGGTCCCTCGTATTTTCTGTGACATACTCAGCATCTTTACCAAAAGGCTACCCAGAACTACCAGCCAGCAGGCACCCTGCTGGTTCCCCTCCCTCTTCAAAGCCTGGATCCAGCTTTGCAAATGAGGGGTGTCTATGGAGAATTCTTCCCATATTCATAGGCACCCTGCTGGTTTCCCACCCCCACTTTGTGGAGTCAGGATCCAACTTTGTAAATGGACGCTGCGAACTCTCTCTATCTTCACAGGAACCCTACTGGCTTCCCAACCCTTTGCATAGCTGGGATCCGTCTTTCCAAAAGAGGGGAAGAGAGAGAAATCCATAACCCTGGCCAACCCATAGCAACAACCAAATAGAGAATTCTGGGAGGGAAACGAGGGATCCAGCAGAGGAACAGGTGGAGAGCAAGCAGAGAAAGTGAGCAGCATACCACTCCAAGGGGGAAAAGGTGGGAAGGAAGGGGGGAAAGAACCTGAGACAGGCATAGTGTACTCGTTTCCAGCAAATTAGAGGGAAAAGTTGGAAATCCATCCTTTTGTTCATCAGAAGCGCAACAGCATTTGGACAGTTGCATAAATTAAAATCAAACTTGGATCATGTCATGAATCTGTTGCATATTTGAAAGTCTGCCCAGTTACCCTGATTAGAGTCCACCTGCTTTTAACCACTACATCACATGCTGTGTTTTCTCATAATATTTTTGGTTTTGGATTAGTTACTGTCCTGCTAATTTCAGTGAAAAGAACCCCCCCCCATATGTTACTCCTAGGGAGTAAGGGGTGCCATGCAAGGGAGGGGGAGGGGGCCCAGCACCTGGACATGGCCCACCCACCCTAGCGGGGGGAGAGGGAGGGGAGGGAGGGGTGGCATGCAAGGAAAGGGAGGGAGGGGGGGGGGGAAGGGGGGGCATGCAAGGGAGGGGGGGGGGGGCCAGCACCTGTGGACGCCATGGCTCCACCCTCTGGGGGGGGGGGGGGGGGGGGGGGGGGGGGTGGCATGCAAGGAAAGGGAGGAAGGGGAGGGAGGAAGGGGTGCCATGCAAGGGAGGGGGAGGGGGCCCAGCACCTGGACATGGCCCACCCACCCTAGCGGGGGGAGAGGGAGGGGAGGGAGGGGTGGCATGCAAGGAAAGGGAGGAAGGGGAGGGAGGAAGGGGTGCCATGCAAGGGAGGGGGAGGGGGCCCAGCACCTGGACATGGCCCACCCACCCTAGCGGGGGGAGAGGGAGGGGAGGGCAGGGAGGGGGTGGCATGCAAGGGGAAAGGGAGAGGGAGGGGAGGGAGGGAAAGGGGCACACAAGTGCACAAAAGGGAGGGGAGGGGCAACACCCAGCACCTGGACATGGCCCACCCACCCTAGCGGGGGGAGAGGGAGGGGAGGGAGGGGTGGCCCACCCACCCTAGCGGGGAGAGAGGGAGGGGGAGGGGTGGCATGCAAGGGAAGGGGAGGGAGTAAGGGGTGGCATGGAAAGGAGGGGGTACAGCACAGGCTTGGCATGGAAAATTTCCTGAACTTTCCTCCTTGACATTTTCAGTGGAAAGGATCTCTGGAAGATAGCTTTGGAGAACTTCAGCCAGTCAGAGCATTGGGCTAGATTGTCTAGTTCTTCATAAGGCAGGTGTGTGTGTGTTTGCTCAAATTCTATTTTTGTTACAGCTGAGACCGAGTGTTGTGTGGGAGAAACTCTGCATCCAACACCTGCTGTCTGTAGGTGTTTGTACAACTTTCTCTTTTGCTCAGCTCCCAGTTTGCAGGCAATAACTGTTAAAGAACTGAAGTGATTTGTGTGCTTCCAAAGGCACCTGCTGCAAACTTTTTTTTTGGAAGTGATTTCCATGTCCCTGTTGTGCTGTGCTATGGCTCCTAAAAGAGCAATCTTTTCCTCTGCCCACACATTGCATCAGGGTGCAGTCATTCACCAACCATCTTCTCCATGGCTTTGCTGCGATTTTTCCTAAACCTTCTTTGGGATGATATTTTTTAATAGATCATAGCCAATGCATGTTTGAACCATTGGAAAGTGCAGGCTTCTTGCAGATCATGCCCATGATGGTCTGACAGTCTCTCGTGACTGCTGTTTCCGTGCTGGTGAAGGTCTTTTATATGCTTTTTCAAAAAAAATTGGCAATTCCCATATTGCGAATAGTGTTACAATGCTATAGTGGTATGTCAGGCATCATTTTAAAAAAAGGAAAAGCCCTGTAAGGAGGCATGGCAGGGAAAAGTAAGAAGTGTGGACAGGGAACCCTTCTGCATAGATTTTCCATTGCTCTGCCGTCCGCCTCTGCATTCACAGTTGTTGTGTGGAAGCAGCCGTAATTACTATTTTTCCAGACATTTCTCTGTCTCATTTCCAATATATTGTGCAAGTAGAGAAAAAACTAAGAAGCTTCTGCCTCGATACTGCAGATAATAATGCCCACTGTCAAAGATGCTGGGAAAAGGTATGTTGTGTAGTGGTTAGAGTGCTGGACTAAGGCTGGAGAAATCCAAGTTCAAATTCCCTTCTGCCATGAAGTTCATTGAGTGACCTTTGGCAAAGCAGGAAACAGACTACCTCATTGGTATGATAATTAGTTTGCAATAATTAGCTCTTCCTCAGACCACAGGGGCAGCTGTTTTAAAGATAATTACGTGTGGTGACTTACCGCCTACTTGGGGACTGTTTTGACAAAATAATTTGTCACTCTAAATCTGAACCAATTCTATTGTTCAAAAGTAACTCCAGAGAACAGTGCCACTTCTAATATGCCACGTTGTATGTTGTATATAAAGAATATATATACACACACACACACACACACAATGCCTGTAAACTTTCAGACAAATGTATAAACTTCCATCGGGAAGAACTGAACATGGGAGCAAACATTTACTTCTGTTCCCAAGACCAGCACACTTTTTCAGAGTGCTGATTGGCTGGTCCTTGTGACAATCACAAAGGCAATCATCCTTTGCCAAGTGTTTTGAAATGTAGGCTAAAAATGTGTTGGCATAAAAGCAGGGGTGTGTGGGGGTAGGAATAATTGGTTAAATGGATAAAGATTGCTGGGCACCTAGTAAAACTGTTTATGTTAGCGTGTATGTATGCGTGTATGTTAGCGTGAGTATGAAAATCTACAGCAGTGGGCACCATTGGAATTTTGACACTATAGTGGGTGCAACCATAAAAATGACTGCTGCAGAATAGCTGCCACAGGTAGTGGAGCCTGTCATAAAATGACTGCTGGAACTTACCTTTAGTCACACAGTGAAGATGATTCGTGCTGCCAAAATATGTTAACAATGTGCTCAGTCTTTCAAACATCCAGTTGCCCTTTCAACATCTTGTTAGGCAAAAAGAAGAAGAGTTTGGATTTATATTTCACCTTTCCCTCCTGTAAGGCGACTCAAGGTGGCTTACAAACTCCTTTCCCTTCCTCTCCCCACAACAGACATCTTGTGAGGTGGGTGGGGCTGAGAGACTTCCGAAGAACTGTGACTAGCCCAAGGTCACCCAGCAGGAATGTAGGAGTGCGGAAACACATCTGGTTCACCAGATAAGCCTCTGTCACTCAGGTGGAGGAGTGGGGAATCAAACCTGGTTCTCCCGATTAGAATCCACTTGCTCTTAACCACTACACCACGCTGGCTCTCAAAAACCTCACCTGGCCCTTCTCACTTTCTAAACATACTTCTCAGACTCCAGGAAAAGCATTGGCAGGCGCCATGGCACCGTCGGGTACCATACTGAGAACACTTGACTTTGGTTGTCCCTTGCTGGAGGTCTTAACTCAAAGGTTGGATAGCCATTTATTTGTTGGGAATCCACCTTGGGTACTAAGCATCAAGTTGTACTAGATAACCCATGAGGCTCTTAGCACTCTTTGCTGTGTGCAAAAAGAAATAATCATACATTTGCTGTCACTTTCCTCGATGCCAGGCATTCTCCATGACTCCATTGTAGTCTTGTGTTCAGCTGTAAATAGCCTGTGGAAATGCAACAGTAAGACTGGTACTTAGCTTTAATTAGTCCTTTTGGATTGTTCAGGGTGCTTAGGAATATTGGATCAGTTGTGGATCTAACCCAGTGTCTTGTTTCCAGTCTGTTTGGGGGAAGCTCATAAGCAGGAGCTAAAAGGCAACAGCTTTCACCTTTTGTGTCCTGTGCATCTGGTGCTCAGAGTTATACTGCCTCTGATCAGAGAGATTCTACATGGACATCCTGGCTATTGACAAACCAAATCATCATGAATCAGGCTAATCCCTTTCTGAAGCCATCTAAGCCCTTAGCTGCCACCACCATCATTTCTTGCAGACGTGAATCCCATAAATAATGGCAAAGATTGCAGAGCTGAATTCAGCTTCACATGCAACAGCTCTGTAAGGCAGTACAACAGGACCATTATTTCCACAGAGTTGATCAGTGTGGGAAGAGAGAGATATGTTTTGTGGTAGGGGCGAGATATGAATCACAGGCTCGGTGGTTGATTGCTCACCACCACCATGGAGCATTGAACTCCTCACTGTAATCTGTGAAGAAATATAGAGTGAAAATGAATTGCTAAGTTGTGATCTGTGATTTAAGCAAGGGGGCATTGTATTTTGGTTTAGTCAGCAATCACATTTTCCTTACACATTCTTTATTTTTCTTCAGGCTTGATCCTGAAAACACACGAACACATACAAACACAAAATGCTTGGCAAGGTATCATTAAATCAGTGCTGTATGTTCCCCTTTTGATCTCCTGGGCTGGTCTCAGTTTTCCTAGCATGGCCAAACTGTGAGTCACTGGGGGCCCTGTTCCTGTTGGGCAGGCAATCACATTCTCCTGAGGGGCTGTGGCTCAGTGGTTGAGCAATTGGTTTGCATGCAGAAGGCCCCAGGTTCAATCACCACCCTCTCCAGTTAAAAGACTCAGGATACTTCCTGATATGAAAGACCTTGTCCTGATACCCTTGAGAGCCACTGTCAATCAGAACAGACAAGACTGACCTTGATAGATCCAAGGTCTGACTTGGTATAAGGCAGCCTCGTGAGTTCCTGGAAGACTTCTGGGAGTCAGTATGGCGTAGTGGTTAAGACCGGGTGAACTCTAATCTGGGGAACCAGGTTTGATTCCCCACTCCTCCACATAAGCGGTGGACTCTAATCTGGTGAACCAGATTTGTTTCCCCAGTCCTACATTCCTGCTGGGTGTCCTTGGGCTAGTCACAGTTCTGTCAGAATTTTCTCAGCCCTACTCTCTCACAAGGTGCCTATTGTGGGGAGAGGAAGGGAAAGGAGTTTGTAAATCCAAACTCTTCTTCTTACCTGGAAGGACATTTTGCTACCAAGAGCAGGTTTCTTTCTTTCTCCTCTGATTGCAAACAAGCTTAAAATCCCCTCCTCTGTATTAAAAAGGGAGAATGGAATGCAGATTGCTCGGCAGTCTGTGTATTGAGCAGTCTGTGTATTGAGCGGCCTCATTACCCTGCTGGTTTGGGGGTCAGAGCAATGGGATGTGTTGATTTAAGTACACAGGCTTAGATGTGCAAATCTCGGGGCTTAGAGTGCTTGAGGCCAGGCAGCCCATGACCCCAGCAAGAGGCCCAGGAAACTCAGGAAAAGCCAGCCCTGCTTTGGGTCTCCTTGCTAGGATGCCAAATGAGCGACACTCCCAAGTTTATTTGTTTTTTTTAAAATACTCTTCTCTCCAATTGTGATTCACAGTATTTTTTCTTCCTACTTAGCATGATGGTTTGTCCAACCCAGCAAATTGGTGCATTCCCATCAGGGGGTCCATCCCATCCTTCTCAAAGCTGCAACCTCTGAATGGAAAAATCCTATCCCAGCTTCTTTTCTTCCAAAGTACGTTGGGGGGAAGGGGATCTGATTCTGTCCTCACAAACCCTGCAATTTATAGTATTTACTCAAATTCAACACTAGTTTTTTCCTCCCAGGTATTCTATCACAAAAAGGGGTGTCATCTTACATTACATATAAGTTACAGTTATGTCCAATAACATTTTTTGTGTGCAAATTTTTTTTAAGAGGACTGTCTCAAACTCAGGTTTGTCTTCCTTTCAAGTAAAAACAGTTGATGAAGGTTAGCCTTTGTAACTTGAAAACTGCTTTATAAACATTCTGGTTGAGCAGGGAATTCTTTTGAAACAAATATATACTTTAGATTCTTCGAAAAACACCATAAAACTAGCCAAAAGCACATTGAATTGGCACATACAGTATCAGATAGCAGCTAGCAAAATGCATTATTCATCAATGGTGGGAAGGAAGGAAATAACCAGATTACAACACAATCAGCACAGTATCTGTGTGACCAGGAAATTATTCACCTGATGCTTGAAGTTAGAGCTGCTCAAAACATGCTGGTTAAATTCACATCCTGTTCACCAGTTCCAAACAGGGAGCAGGTTTTTCAAACAACTGTTTTTTCATTGACCTGTTTGTGGCTGTTCATTGAGTTTACTTTACTTTATTGCTTCCTGACAGTGCAGGACAGCACCATTGTATTTTTACACAGCTTTTTATACAGCCTTATTTTCTGTTCCCTCCTCCATCTTTGTTACTGCTTGCAGGCAATTGTTTATAGAAATGAAATCAGTCATGAATTCAGTCATAAATCAATGCCGTGTTTCCTACTGTTTGGTGTTTAAGTAGTCTTTAGTGATGTTAATGGCTGCCAATCTGTTTGGTTCAGTAGTGTTTTTACTCATGCACGGTTTTGGAAAAATAACTGATGTGAACCTGTTCAGCAGGCATTGGAGAAATTCCACGCTGACCCAAATAGGCCCAGTGATTGACTTGCGACTGATTGTCATGGAAGTATGAGGATAGTTTGACTAATAACTTCTCTGTGAAATTTGTAGGATCTGTGAATACACTGTGCATAGGGTTTGTTACTGTGATTTAACTTGGAAATTATCAGAGTGTGGGTAAGTGCATTTTTCTGTGGGAAAGACACCCAGGAGAACTGAACCCACATGTTCCCTGTCAGACATCCTAATCCTATTCGCTGCCTTGCATTGGAAGGGGATAATATTCAAGTGTCTCTCTGGTGGGCCTGGAGACGAAACTGAATCTCCTTCTCTGACAGCACTGCCTGTTGTGTTTCAATAAATGTCCTGCTTTGTGATTCTTTACTGCAAAGTGGGATAAAAATCTAATTGACTGAGAGATCTTTTGATTCCTGCATGATTGATCCTTGCTGTTCTCATGTGCTTCTTTAAATTATCTTTTCCATGTTGGTTCCAGAAGATTTTCAGGGTAGGGAAGCATGTGCTATGTATGTGTGTATATGTATATAATTTTATATCATTGCTGAGACTCAAGATGGGTTACAACATATAATAAATGCAGTCATGTGACATAAGACATACAGTAATCAGTGCAATAGAACAAGGCTTACATGATTACAATGTTACATGGATTTTTAAAAAACTGTCTACGAAAGTCTGGGGAGGGGCTGTGATTCAGTGGAAGAGCCTTTGGTTTGCGTGCCGAAGGTCCCAGGTCCAGTCCCCATCATCTACAGTTAAAAGAACCTACAGGCAGTAGGTATTGTGAGAGGCCTGAACCTGAGACCCAGGAGAGCTACTCCCCGGCTGGGTCGACAGTACTGATCTTGATGAACCAAGGGTCAGATTCAGTATAAGGCAGCTTCGTGTGTGTTCAAATGACATACCATAAACACTGCAGAAAATGGACTGCTAAGGGTAGAGAATTCAGCAAGAGCCAGATGAAACATGTGCTAAACAATATAATCAGCTACAATCCTATTCCCCCATAAAAGCTCCCTCCTGAACTATTCCATTATATAACAGCCCTATTGTGCTACGTTATATTATAGCCTTCGGGTAATACAGAATTTTCCTGGTGCCGAACAAGAAAGCGTAAGGGGAAGGTTTGTTTTGAAAAGGAAAAATGCTCCAGTTGTTTAGAGTAGGCAGTTCTCTCTATATAGCTGAACAACATTGCTCCCATTCTGCCCAATGAAGAATTCTGTGTAACTTGAAAATTGGTGTCCTCTTCTGACATCAGCAGTGGTAAATGTAGGTGGTTGTTGCCAGACCTTCGGCAAAAAGCAGAACAAGGCTTTTTCCCTCCGAAAGCATTTGTGCGAACTGAGTGGCACAACCTGTCACATTTCCTTTCTCATCAAATTTATGCAGGAGCAATTCAGGACAAGTCCGAATGTTTTTACTCCACCCCTTTTGCACATCCTGGCTTGGTAATAAAAGTATTACCATGATCACAAACTTTATATAGCAGCCATAATCTAAAGCCACAAACTACTTTTATTGTGACTTCATGAGCCTTGGGAATGTGGCGGAGTTTTATGGAGATGTAAAGGTCTCACTGGGTCGTCTATTCCAGGCAACAGTGAGAGCCAATCTGGTGTAGTGGTTAAGAGCGGCGGACTCTAATCTGGTGAACTGGGTTTGTTTCCTCTCTCCTCCTGGACTAGTCAAAGTTCTCTCAAAATCCTCTCAGCCCCACCAACTTCACAAGGTGTCTGTTGTGGGGAGGGAGCGGGAAGGTGGTTGTAAGACTCTCTGGGACTCCTTAAAGGTAGAGAAAAGTAGGATATAAAAATCAACTCTTCTTCTTCATCCCAGACCATCTGCTGAACCATACTTTATTCTGAGTCCCTTGCCGGAAGAGCTTGATGGAATTGGGCGTATGTGGATAATTCAGTGGTAGACCATCTACTTTGAATGCAGAAAGTCCCAGTTTCAACTCCTGGCATCACCAGTTTAAAAAAATTCTGATAGTAGGTGATTATCTTTATCCACAGAGTCGTGGGTCTGCATACTTTGCAGGGGACATTTGTCAACTATCCGTGATCTTGCTTAACTTCCTGTTCTAAGAAGAAATCCCTCTAGCGTCTTCAATAAACGTCTGTCCACTTTGGCTTAAGCTCTGTAGTGAAAAAAGAAGCCAGGGGGGCGGGTGGTGGAATTAGGTGCTCTTAAATCCATAGAATTAAAGTCTCTGGTCCAGCTAGCAATATTAAGTGCGAAGGGATTTCTGGAGCAGGATTCCAAACACATTATTTCAAGTCAATGCTTTTTGATCAGCTGTAGATTGCATGTTTTTGTTGCCCTTTTACCAGTTGTTCCTTTTTTATGCTCACACATAAAATCCTTTCAGATTTTTTTGGAGTTCATTTTTCCAAGCAGGTAATATCAAAACGCTTGACTTATGACTAATCCTTGTTTGGCACTGAACTCCATAGGTTTTAAGGATTAAGTGGGCCCAAACGCTCAATTTGGAAATTGTAGTGTTGCATCTGGAATGTGGTGTCAGCACTTGTAGAAGGAATTTTAAGTAGTAGTTTAGCGTGGTCAGATGAGTATTCCTCTCTCAAATGTTGAGTTCCTGTTCTCCTCTCTTACAATATCTAATTGTCATTAAATGTCCACATGTCTAAACAAAACAAAATACAGTAGGACAATCTGTTTGGCTCACAACAGTCTTTTGGCTTTGGATGAGGGGAAGGATCACAGGCAGTTGATGGAAAAGAAAAGCTGGATATAATAAATAATAATCTATAGAGTTCCTTTCTTGAGAGTTCCAAAATATTTTGTGAAACTCCGGAGTCTTTATGAAAATACTAGAATATGCTGATCAGATCTTGCCTGGGACCAAGTGTTACTTGTACTGGAAGAGCTATGATTGACCTCTTGAACTAAAAAAAAACAACAACCCCTGAATTGAGGGGCTGCTATTTTGATTAAGGAAGGGTGTAAGAGGGCTGGAAGCATTCACTAGTGTGAGTGTTGCCATTAAATGTGTTGGAGCAGAAGTCTATGAAAACAATGGCATAAGCAGGAGAAGCAAAATGGAAAGAGAAGTTGGTAACCAGAGTTGCTAACCCTGTGCTAGCATATCTTGGGAGCTTTCAGGAGGCAGAGTATGGGGAAAGGAAATGTTGCTGGTGTAGTGATGTCAGAAGTGGCATCACTGTGTCAGCGATGCTCCTCTTCCTAATCTCTTTACCTTAGAGAGGGGAAATTTGTAGAGCGTCATGGATGTGGCAACCAGAAGTGACATCACCATGTCTGCAGGACTCCTATCCATTGCCTTCCACTCAGTTCCCCAATTGCTGGCAGAGATCGGAAGCTGCTTATTACTAACAGGGCAACTGCTAACCCTGTTAGTAACCTTAGGCCCGACTCATGCTTTCAGAAGGATGATTCTGGGGTTATTTGTATTTATCAGTGGCCCTTCTCTTTGAAAAACACCAGAGGTTCAAAAATTTAGTACTGAAGTTGTTGAAAGTGACTTTTGGAACATCTCCAGAAACAGTGGAGTTGGAACTGTGGAACCAAAGGACAAAGAAACAACTTGGGGGTTTCTTGTGCTCCTATTGGAAATGGTCCCTCTTATGAGGAATTTTAAGCTTGTAAATCGGCCCATCTGGAGCTTGACCATTGACCCTGAGAAGGAGGCTGCATTGTTGAAAAAAACAAAGGGGCTTACTGAGGTAAAGCTGAACAACCCTGGGATATTGCCTGGTAATTGGTTGCTGACCTTCTAGGCAAGACCTAGTCATGTTTACTCATTCATTAGCTCCCTTAAAGCTTCTCTTTCGGATTGTTCCCTCTGCAAACAGATCATTCATCAGTGGTTTGGCTGAACTGGGCTCAGAACCACAAGCTAATGAGTTGGGGATTAGCCTTGCAGAACACACTCCAGGGAAGCAGAATAGGGTGGCTGATGAATTATTGAGGAGGGAGACTTGAGATGCTGACAGTCAGGAAGTGGAGTTGAGGGGGTGGAGATAAGCACTGCAGTTGTTTCTGTCCGAACTTTATAGAAACCTTTTTTTTGGCAATGCTGTGAATGTGTACTCTGCTTATGCCCAGTGACTAGGTGCCACTGTGAGTGGTAACGTTGCTTCCAACGTAGAGAATCTCTGTAGAGCAAATGCTTCTGTGGATTTTGTACTGTTTTTCTGTTTGATGCCTGACTCATCCATAGGTAAGTGCAGTTGTGGGATTCAGCAGGTTCGCACCACTTCGGCAGAACCAGTTGTTAAAATGGTGCTTGTAAACAACCAATTGTTAAATTATTTGAATCCCACCACCGGAACTGGTTGTTAAATTATTTGAATCCCATCACTGGGTAGGTGGCAGGTACTTGTACAAATACAGTCATTCTTGTCCCTGGAAATCTCTTAGGAGGGATGTTGTGATGAGGTGGGAGGGGGGGATAAGAGATGCGTAGAAAGTTGTGGCAATGGAAGGCTGCCCAGGCACTGTGGTCGAGATGAAAGGGAGAAGGTGTTCTTTGCTGGGTAGAGCATCCTTTTCCAACTGAGTGGGATAACATGCCAGCCCTTGATGTGTTAACACCTCTTGATTGGAGGGTCCAGGTTTGACTGGGCTTCAACCACCAAGTTTGGCACCCAGATTGGCTGAAGGTCCCAGAACACACGTGGGAGCTGAAAAAGGGAGCTGTTCCTTTGTTTAGGGAGAAGAGAGAGACTCTTGAGGAAAAACTCCTGAGTGTGGTTGGGTGGGTGTTTTACCACAAAGGAAGACAGAAGAGAATGATGCTAAACAGTGTTGCAAATGCACCAGGGATAGGCCCATCCTACAACTGCCAGAGATCAGATGTAACATGGTGTGGATTGGGGAGGGACAAAATAATGCCTTTGTGATCCAAAAACACTTACCTGTTTTTTAATTTGCAACCTTAATCCATATCTGAAAAGATTCCAGACTGAATTGCAGGGAATCTTTTTCCTTGCCTAGAGCATGGATCTCTATATTTCCACTCTTTCACACACACCTTCCTCAGTGCCTTGATGCAAGTCCTTCAGTGAGTTTCAGAGTTTGGTTAACAGCAGTAAAAAGCTGAATTGAACAGAAGTCCCCTAGCTCTTTAAAGACTGACAAAATTTGTTCCACCTTGACCTTTCATGAGTCAGAGCTTATGTCATCAGACATATGAAGTATACATTCATGGATGGTCCAAGCTAGCCCAATCCCTTCAGATCTCAGCAACTAAACAGGGTTGGCCCTGATTAGTATTTGGGTGGGAGACCACCAAGGTAGTCCAGAATCTCTAGGCAGAGGCACCTCTGGACATCTTTTGCCATAAAGTGGCTGCAACATGATGGCACTTTTCACTACCAGCCCCACATCATAGCATCTTAAGTGTGCATTGGAATAAATGTTATTTGACTTTAAGGAGTTGCTGGATCCCTGTTTTATTTTGTTGCTACAGCTAAGGCAGCTGCCCCTCTGTTGTTGTTATAATGGAAAGCTTGCTGTCTAAAAGCCTCAGGTTGGTGACATTTGGGTGAAGAATGGGGTTGGCACTGTTGGAATGCTCCACTGGGCAAGCTTGGCTCATTGAAATGAATGGGAACTTCACAGTGGTGCAGTTCATTTCAGGCAAACATTCTGGTGGATTGCCTCTTGGGCCAATTTAAGAGCTAGAGTGCCATTACAGTTTTCCACATAAACCGGCAAAAACATACACCTTGATTGGGGGGAACTGGAAACACATGTCAGTCTGGTCCCATGCTGGTCCTGGATCATACAGCAAACAGACTGATGGCAAATGGGACTGTCATTCATTAGGGCTGCTGAGTAGAGAGAATTGCATTTAAAAATACTGCCAGTTCCCAGTTTTTATCTTGCTTATTTCTGATAAAGTTTTTCTCAAAAATGCCCTTCCCAAGAAATTCCAGAAACTGCAGTGTTAAAGTCTCTAGGGCGTCTCCACGCATAGGTAGAGCAATCCTGAGGTGTGCCTGTGGTGTGGCAGTTGACCATGGTGTAACTGTGGTGCTACTAGTGTTCTCCCAGTAGGATTTGTTCATTCAGCTGCAGAGAAGAAATCAGTGTCAGAAGCTGGCTTTAAGTGGCTTCAACCATGTCAGCATTCCCAGCAACCATGCTGCACCATTTCTTGGAGATGTTGTGGTGACCTCCAAGCTCTGTGGAAGGATCTCGGGCCAGCTCTCAAGAGCCAAGCCCCTGCTTCCCCACATCATTCCTGGCCTTGGTGAGCTACTATCTGCACATTTTCATAGATGCCATGCCAGCCAATTTACAGGAGCATGTGCATGTCCCCACAGAAGGGACAAAGCTGGCACCCATCTGTGCATGGTTTGCTGCAGTCTGAGGCTTTCCCAACATAGTGGACCACATTGCCCTCATCGTCCATAGAGAGGAGCCGCAAGTGTATCAAGACCTCCATTGTCTTTGCAGCTTGAACATTCAGGCGTCTTGCAATCCCCAGTACATCTTCACAGACCTTGTGGCCAAGGATCCAGGCCATGTCAATAATGCACAGATTTTTGCAGCATCTGGCCTCAACCACCAGTTGGCCATGTAGCCAGATGGCAAAGGGAGGCTGCTGGGTCAGTAGTCAGGGAAGGGGAAGTGGGCTATCAGGCAGGATTCCTCAGTGCTAATATCCTATTTGCTGACACCATCTTCCAAGGGCAACCCAGACTGCACAGCCTACAACCAAGCACACAGCCAGACAATCTGAGTTGCACCTGTGTGCAGTTGCCGTGCAGTAGCACCAGCACCCAATAACAGCGCAGCAGTGCTGGGGTCCTGCACTGGTGTAAGTGGCCCTTACCCTGGCATATCTCGTGAGGCACCCTGACATAAGGATCATTTGGCTCTCTAAGCTCCTGGCCCTCCCAGTAGGACTGCAATGCAAGAAATGTATAATTCTTAGGATTATCTCTGTTTTCCAGTTTAAATCTAACTGACCTTCCTTTGCAGAGCTTTGTTTCTTGCTTTAAAGAGGCAAGGGGAAGGGATTAATGGGGGGGGGGGGGTATTGTTCACACATTCAAGATTAAGGTTCACATCTTGGTTTTATGTATTGTGCCATGGGGGGTTATCCTTTCTTTGGATGAACTAACAAGGCCAGGGTGTTTCAGTTCATCTCCCCTGCTGACTTGTCTTGGGTTGTACGAGGTCATTGCCTTTCTTAGAACAGCAAACTCCTCCCACCAGAAGAGATAACACAACCCTGTCATTGTTTACAAAGATCACTTCCCGGGATCTAGAAAAGATGGATTGATAGAGCAGGGGATGCCTTGGTCTTGCCAGAGGGTTGGCAACTCCTTTTTTCAACTGACTTGACTCCTTCAGTGCATAAACAAATCACAGATGGGAACAATTTAAGAGCTTGTTATCTTTACGATAACTGATTCTTACATAGAACAAGGCTGTCATCCTTCAAACACATCCGGCATGACATGTCATCTGGTGGGCTCTGCTAATCTTTCTGCCCGCATCAAAGAGTGCAAATTTGGGAGTCGCATCTTGACATGTTTGGGTGAATAGAGTTCTTATGGATACTCAGACCCATCTGTGAAGTGTGTTCGGCTTGAGCTACTGCAGTGCACGCTAACTGGTCTCTTGGGACACTCCTGCCAGCTTGAGTAAATGAACAGCTGTGGTTATGGCAAGTAGCTGTGAGCCTGTTTGCCTTGTTGTTTTCAAATTCATGAAGTTTACCGTGTTGCAGGAATCTCTTAATACTTTACCTTAGGGCTTAACAACACTTTACATTTACCTCAGGCGCATCTCCAGGTCTGAGTGAGATCTGCTGTGTTCTGCACTTCTTGGGCATAAGCAGGCCCAATTTGGATCCGGACCAAGGTGCACAGGTAGAGACAGCCTAGTTCCCTCCCCCCATGCCAGTTTCCTGACATCATACAGCCCCAGGGGTACTGATTAGGCCCTTGCGGCAAGGTAACATTTAGCTCATCAGAAGACACTCTCAAGAACAACGTAACACCCTCAAGAACAATGTAACATTTAGTGTGGGCCCATAATGTCTTAATTAATGTCTTAATTAATGTAATGTCTTAATTAATGTAATGAATGTCTTATAATTTATGATCTTTTTCTTTTTGTTGCTTTTGGTAATCATTTCAAGTAATAATAAAAAAATTGACACTGAAATTTCTCTTTATTATAAAACTGAGATATTATATGAGATCTAATGGTTTAGTTAATCCAACATCTGATATATTTGTTGAGAAATGGTCCTTGTTAATTTTACATTGGAATGGTAAAGTCTAGGATAAAATTTTATCTTATGTTCATCTGGGTCTGATATAATGGATTGTGATTGTGGTATGGTATTGGTTTACTTTTATATATTGGTTTTAAAGTTTTAATTATTATGCCGTAAAATGTTTATGCTGTTACCCCTCCCTGAGCCCTACAGGGATAAGGCAGGATAGAAATCAACTAAGTAACTGAATTAATCAATCAATCAATTAATTAATTAATGATCACACAGATTCTACCAGCAAACTATACGGGGAGAGCCTTCTCTGTAACATTGCCTGAGCTGTAGAATCTCTCCCCCCGTCCCCCAAATCCTCTATTGTGCACAGAACCTTTTGATTTTTCAGCACCAGATTTTTAAAAAAAGTCTGGTTGTTCAGGCTGTTCCCATTAGCTGGAGAGTGTGTGTCTGTGTGTGAGTTCACTCTCTGCCAGCCATCCCTGCAGGGTAGCCACCTTGGTCTCATAGGAGCTCAGCTACCTTTTTGGAATAAGCAAGATGTGACTCTGGCATCTGCTCATAAGCTCTTTACTTTCATCAGGTAGGTAACAACACTCCTGTAAGCTTGAGCCCCTGCACCACACCAGCCAACCTCCTTTTTTCCCTCTCTGGAGGTTCCCTCCCTCCTGGGAGTTCCCTTCTTCAGCCTCCCAGTGGCTGGTGAGCTGTCTGTCAAGCACGAAATGGCAAAGGTTCATGCCATAGCATGAGGGTTTTATTATACAATTTAGTCCTGCAGTTAATCTGACTGAACAAATTTGAACACTGAGGAAGGTTTTCCCAAAAACGCCGCTTACTGCAGGTTGCTTTCGCTGCAATTTATTCTACATATTCAGCACTGCATAGACACTGTATTCGTGTCAATTTCACCAGGAAAGCAAAGCACTACAGGTCTCAGAAACTGACTAATTGAAGGACCTCTGCAAAGTTTGCTTGAAGGATTGACAGAGCACGGGAGGGTTGGGGTTTTTTTGAATACCACAATTGACTATCGTTTAACTTGAATTCCTGTGCCAGTCTGTAAAATCAATACATAAACGAGGATAGTATGCGTGTGGTATTTCAAGCAGACTACAATTTGCGTGTCAAAGTCTTTCCTGGTTGTAGTTCTATGATAAGACAATATTAGTATTATTATATTTTAATTTAGGATGTACAGTTATTGCACTTATTTGCACTTTTATACTTTATTAAAAATTGCATTCTAGGTTGGTTTATTATTATTGGCAGCTAGGGTACAGTGGGTTTCCTGTTTGTCATAGTCATTACACTGTACCCATTTTCTTCTTGTTTTGGGCTCCTCCTGGGCTGCCAGGCTGGGGCTCTTCTGGCCCCACGCCACTCTCTGAGGCTGCAGTGGGCGGCTGATTGCAACTTGGCCGGGGCTGTTCTATCTTAACCCTTTCCCCCAGAACTGCTGAGGCTTGCGCTTGGAAATTCTGATTCTGGGTACTTTTTGTTGCTGCTGGATTTGATCCAGTCCAGCACAGCTCTTTTATTGACTTGGTATTGAATAATTATAATTAAAAAAATCTGTGTTTTAGTGATGTTGATTCTGCTTCCCCCCTCACCCCAGTTAGAGACTGGTGTATATACACTTATCAAATAAATAAGTAAATAAATGTATTAAATAAATGTCAAAGCCAGTTCTGGGCATTCTGTCAAGTGATATGGCGCAGCTAAGAGAGGGAGCCCAGGTTGGGGTATGCAGATAGAAAGGGTTGGAAAGAGGCCTCCAAAACAAAGTGTAATGTCCCCCTCCCATAGTGAATTTGATAGAAGTCATTGTGCACATTCAGATAGTAGGACAAACCTCCATTTGTCTGTGATTGGCAAGAACACTGAATGCTCATACATTCCTGCCCCCTACCCACACATGGAGTGTGACTGAAGAAGTCCTTGTTTTGGATTTTATTCCGTTATTGCTCCCTTGTTTTGGCCACTTTTCTGTGACATTTCTACTTCTGACACAAACCCCTGAACTGCTGGTGACATGTCTAGGGTCAGCAGCATGGCAGCAAGAATGACTGATGCCCATCTTCAATCCCCAAGATTTGCTGCTGCTAGCTGGGTCTAAGGCTGATTTCCCACTTCAATTGAAAGCGGATGCAGACCGTGCTCATAAGAAACGGGTGTTCTTGAGCACGGGTTAATGCCTCCCCACCCCAGTCAGCCTTCACCCTCCCTCCCTCCCTCCCTCCCTCCCACGACCGTTTTTCCCTCGCGTGCTCTCCAGCCTGCAGTGCCAGTGACTCAACCCAAGGGGAGGGGTGGAGGGCGATCCACACCCAGGGCCAGCAGAGGGGAAAGGCTCTGCGCGGGTTTTCCAAAAGGTGCCCTTCCATGCAGGAGCGGAAAAGACGCGCCCTGAGGAGCCAGAAAAGCGGCAGAATCGGGTGGCTGTGTTGTCGCCAGTGGTGCAGTGGGGAGTGCACCGCAACCCTGGGTTACTTTCCGTGAATACCCTGCACCAAACAGTGAGTGGGGAAACGGCCTAAGGCGGCCCCTGAGTCACTGCCAGCACTGCTGGCACTTACACTTGGCCAGACAATCTGGGAGCAATCAAACTCCTGTCTCTTCTCTCCACCATTGTTTGTCGCCACACAAACATCTTCACTGGTAGACGTTCCTTTGTATCCCTTCCAGCACTAGAGCCAAAAAGATTGCCTGCCTCCGATTCATCTTTTGATAAAAAGAAGGGGGAGGGGAGAGCAGCACCAATAAATACGCACGCAAGAGTGCTGACAACTTGTTGGCTTCAGTGATAAATGTTAGTAGCCAAATGTGAGGTGGACCATTGTTCAGACTTGTTATGAGGCCGGTTATTTTGCCCTTACATAACAGATAATGCTTTGGGATGTGTTTTTTGCCTTTACAGCAACTGAATGGAGGTCATTCTTGCTCCTGTTTTTTTTCCAGAAGGAGGAGAGAAAGTGACTTGCCAAAGCTGTGGTGCTAGCAGTGAGCTTGGAACCTTCTCTCCCCGCCCCCACTGTGCCAGTAGTCATCAGATGGAGCCAAGAGTGTTAATTCTTACCCATGCTTGCTAGCTTAAAAGACTGTTAGCTTTCTGTGGTCTGTGTTTCTTGTTGAATTCACAGTTGAGGACCTTGGAGATGCTCCTCACCAATCATTTCAGCCAACCTTGGGATGGCTGGGTCTTCTGTAGTCCTATTCTTGCACTCAGGGATTGAGTGGGAGAAGCAAAAAAAAGTTAAGTAGCTTTTGGAGAGCCTGCAATAACTGCCAAAAACAGAGGTCAAAAGGAGGCTCTTCAGACTTCTGATTCTGGCGCTCGTTTCTGTGTAGTCCCCACAGCCTCACAGGCTTATCAAGCACTTTTGAAGCTTGGAGGAAGCATTGCAGGGCTGTTGGTGCTGTGCAGAAGATCAGCTGCTCTTTTATTTACAAGGCTCAGAATCTACCCCGCAACATGATGCTCAGGCTGCTCAGCGTTAGACTTCTTGTTTGTCCGCTGCAGAGAGATGAAATCGGTGTCTTGCACAGAATCAGCAGTCAAATCCCCACTACTGTCTTAGCCAGGTTTCATAACGCAAACTAACCAGGTTTGAGGGACGACCTCCCCGTTGCTTTTTGGCAGATTCCGTTTCTGGCGCTCGTTCTCCCCGTTCTTCCGCGTTCCAGCAGGACCTGGTTGCAAGTGGCATAGACCCCATTGACACGGTTCAGAGCTGATCCGAGGGGAGGGACAAAGGTTGAAACCCTGATTCGTTTCCCGCCCTGGAGCGTGACACAGAATTCGGGCAACCAATCAGCGCTGTGATGCGCGCGCAGCCTTTCCTTGGTTTCGTTTCCGCTTTTGCTATCGGCCAGCAGAAGGGGACGCATGCGCAAGCACACGGAAAACGTTTACCCGTTCACTGATGAAATGTTTTAACAATAAAATGTGAAATACCACTGATAACCCTTTAAGCAGCATAAACGTTCGTAAACATAAATGTTAAACTTTTACACGTTAGGTTTTTTGAGCATGCCCCAACAAGGTACGTGGGGGACAAAGGTCCTGCCTCATCAAGCCACGCCAGCCAATCAGGGGAGACCGGCGAAGCGAGATCACCTGGTATTGGGGCTTGCTAAGAGTTCTGTAACCGGGTGAGTCTGCTGCGTGCACACTGCAGTGCGGAGGGAGAAACTTCGATGAAGAGGACACGGTTTCACAACCAACTGGTTTTGATCTGCGTGCAATTTTCAAGTGGGGATTCGACCAGCCACCAGTGTGAAGTTTGGTGTGGCTATATAACTTTGTGACCTCTGCAAGAACTCACATGAGGCAGGCATCTTGTGGCAGCTGTCCAAAGCCAGAGGCTTGTCATCTATGTATCTAGGTATTTCTTGCTGACACCCAGGAATTTTAAATATTCTGCAGCCCTGTACAGAATTTGCTTCCCTCAGCTTGAGTTATTCTTCCAGCCTACTGACGGGTGCTGTTTTGGTTTCAATCCAAGGCCAAAAGCCCAAATTTTTTCACAGAAGTTGAGCAGTGTCTTTCCTGCTATTGTTGTATTTCCTGCTGTAGTTGGGTAGCATTTTATTCTTTGCATGAACACAAACAGCTAATTCCTGCATTCTTCTGTTTCCTGTCAGACATGCTTTGCCTTGCTCTTTATCTGGAAGCCATCCACAAAAACTGAGGCTGCTTTGATTCCTGCTGGAAACCCCCCCCCCCCCCCCCCACATGCCTCTCTCTTGCTGCTGTTGTCCCATTATGTAAAATAAAAAGTTAGTAACTTGGCTGAGCAAAGCAGATTGCTAGGTCATGGCCAAACATTAGGGGGTGGACTGTCCATGTGCCTGTACGGGAAAGCTTTTGTTTGGTTTAAACAATACCTTGCTGAAAATAGCAGATGACATTGTGCCGTCTTATTGCTTTCGATAGCTTCCTTTTATCCTAAAGGCCCAAGGCAGGGTACATTAATTCCTTGTTTCATTTCGGGCCCTGCCAGCAAGTTTATTTGGGTTAGGCTGAGATTTAGTGATTTGCTAAAAACAACCCAGTGAGTGCTTTCTGTCCTAAATAGGCACTCTCTTCAAGTACAACTAGGCATGCCTGGGGACGCATGAGCACATGAAGCTGCCTTATACAGAGTCTATGATGGTCAGTCTTGTCTACAGTGGTTGGCAGCTGCTCTCGGGGCAGGGGGTTGCATTTTCTACAACCCGATCCTTTGGACTGAAGACTAAACCCAGGACTTTTTGCATATACAGCAGATCCTAAACCACTGAGCCACCATGTGCAGAAAAGCCCCTTCCTACATAGGGTGGCTTTATGAATCCTTTTTAGGGTGTGTGTGTGTGAATATATTATGTTCTCAGGAAACCATGGGGGCAGGGGCTGAGGAAATAAGCATATTTTTTTTCTTGGTGGTGGTTGTAATACCAATGCAATAATATGTGGTGGACTCACCTGCTTGACCCAACTAGCAGTGTGCTCTCTGAACTCCTTTGTCATCTTGGTGGAGTAGCAAATTTGCAAATGTAATGGCACTAATATGTATGTTGTTTTGTATCTGCTTTTAAAAGTATCTGTCATGCAAATGTACTTATTTATCTCTTGCCACATTCCAGCTGCTTGAGTTTAACAGACAGCTCTAGCATACAAACTCTGCCTCCCAAGGTAGTACTAATGCCGCTGTGTTTACAGGATGTAGTGTTAAAAAAATGTAAATGATTCTAGAAATCAGACTTGGTAGCTCAAGGAACACAGCACTCTGAGCATCACGTGCATTTCCACTTCACCCTGCAGCACTGCAACTTTTTCATAAGCACCAGAGTAGGCTATAGCAGGCCTTGACAAATTGTCTTCCTTTTCACAAGCCACCACGAAAATTTAGGAGCGCAATTTATTTTTCAGCCTTCAGCCTTATGTGTGTGTGTTTGTAAAATTTAGTTACCATTTTTTTTCTAATTATTGCTAGCACAAAACCCAATCCTGAATTGTTTGGAGTTGTTTAGCATTTTTTCAAAAGCACTGTAGCATATAAATAGCTATCAGGTAACACTGGGTGTCCTCACAGCCAAAAAACTAACTTCTGTCTCTTACCTATGTAAATAAGCTTTGTATTTCTAGTGAGAACCACCCAGAAGCACTTACAGTGAATGACTGGTGAAAACAGTAGCGGCCACAATGAAATTTCTAGGTGCCCTGGGGCCTGGGATTTGTCAAGCCAGGGGCTATGGCAGCGGTAGACCTTGTGCTCATTATTAACAGATGATCATTGTAATTCTTTATGGCTGTGGAGCCACCCGGTTCAAACCTGTGAAGAACATTTATGGATAACTTTTCAGTGTTTTTATCTTTCCTGTCCTGTACAACAACCTATCCTTGATGACTTCTGGTTCCTCTGCCAGGGTCAGAGCTGAACCTTCAGGTTCAGTGCACCTCTCAATACCACTTGCTGGAAGACAAACAATGTGGGAAGGCTGGTTTTCTAGCAGTTTCTCTTTCCAGCAATGATCAGCCAGGATGTATTTGCTCCTTGATGGCTCTTAGTGCTGGCATGCTTGCAGTCAGGTCGTTTCACACATTATGGGGAGGCAAGATTGTGTTTGAGTGAACACTGAGTGAACACTCAAAAGGGAGCTGAAGCCATTCATGTCTCCCCAGCAATCTTATGTGTACAGTTCAGATGCTTGGCATGCACACGTGACATTTTTAGAACATGTTAGGTGTACATCTGAGAACTGGCTTCAAAATAACTAGCTTGAATCTGATTATTCATGATGAGTCTGAGCAGTGCAGATTTTTGCTTCAGTTCCTTTTGACCTATCAACCTGGTTGTTTACAGTTCCACCATATTTCTGGATCTGGTTTAACGCAGACTTCAGCGGCAGTTTTGTTTATGGCAAAATGCACTGGATCCAAGGGATTCTGGTTTAACCACTGGAAGAACTGATGCAGGTAGGAAAAAAGTGCCTATTTTTATGTGATGAGCTCTATTTCTGCCAGTGTACACATTTCCTTCTCCTGAGTCATCCTGTATAGTGTTCATCTGTTTTGCCCTGCACTCCACATTCTGGGCAGAATTCTTAGTCATCTAGCATTACAGTGCAGGGTGTGAGGAGCTTTCATGGGTGGCAAGGGAGTTTTCTTGCTCATTTTATCACCAGATGTAATTCAAACAGTAATTGACTGCTGTGTAATCTCTTCCTCAAAACCACTTCTTGATCTGGAATATAGCGGTAGAGACCGTTCTTGCTGTCATATGCCTGAATTCTGGACTGTAGCATCTTTGGCAGTGGCTTTCCTTGGGTAGTTATGAAGTTGTAATGTATACAGACACTTGGGCACATTCAGGCAGTAGAATATTTAGAGCCCGAAAGGGTTAATTTGGAGTTCCACGTGATTGGCTGAGAGAACTGCACAGAATTGTATGGACAGAGGACAGGGAGTTCTGAGGGAGAACTGAATTGAGAGTCAGAGTGACCAATGGTTGTGTGGTAATTCAATCCTCTGGCAACTGAGGGCCAGTTCAAAGTGAGCTGTGCTACTCTGATCAAGGGCCAGGAAGGACAGATATAAGTTAGAGGACTTGTGCCAAGGTCCTGGAGTTAACCATAACACAGTAACACTGATTAATCACATGGGTGGCTTGGTAGTTTTTTCTCCAAGGAAAACCCCATTCAGATATGGAGCAGGGTGGGGTGGGGGTGGAGTTATATATAGAGAAGATTGGAATTTCCTGAGGGAGAGCAACCATCCTTCTATGAGAAGTGTGAGAGAGACACTCTAGTGGAGAGACTATCTTAGAAGTGTTTACTTACCTGAGGGTAGAAATTGAGGCTTGAAAACCGAACAAATACCGAAAACCAATAAAAGGCTTGAAAACCGAACAAAACACTGTGACACATGTATGGGAGTACCTAAATGTTTTTGTCTAGAGTTGAAGTGACTGTAACAACGGGACTATATGAAACTTATATCTAATGGGGAAAAAGAGTTGCTGAAACAACTTGTAAATAGTAACCTCTCAGAAACCAGCTTTGTTTGTCTGTCTGTCTGTCCCTTTGCCAGTAAAGCTCTTTTACTTGGTTCCCATACATAAAATGTTTTCATGGTTCAATGCCACAAGCCTCTGGTGCCACTTTATTATTTCTTGTCAGAAAGAAAACTGGTTATTTTGGTGTCCAGAATAGCTCCTATGCCTAAAGAAAAAGTGTTCTTGATGAACAGCTGGAGAATATTTTGATGATTTATTGGTGAAGAAAATGTCAGTGCTAACCCCCCAAGGGGAATACAGCCCAAGAAGAAGAAGAATAGAATGATAAACATGGGAAAACTCAAAGAGTAATACAAACTCTAAAACACCTTCTTCACATTACTAAAAGTCTGTTCTGACAAAGGGAAAGAAAAAAAAAGAAATCAGAGCTCTACTGTCTGTTAGAGGGGTTTTTTTCCAGGGAAAATTCCCTCAAGGCTGTGGGCAGGTGCTTGGCAGCACCCCATTTCATATAGGTGTACATGTGATAGAA
Organism: Sphaerodactylus townsendi; assembly: GCF_021028975.2. NCBI lineage: Eukaryota > Metazoa > Chordata > Lepidosauria > Squamata > Sphaerodactylidae > Sphaerodactylus > Sphaerodactylus townsendi. The sequence continues at coordinate 94,416,932 of NC_059430.1, read as the reverse complement.
GTCATTCATAGTTTGCTAGAATTGTTGTACATTGTTCATAGTGTCATACATTGTTCGTACCTCAGATGGATGATAAACATTACTCATGCAGGGCAGAAAGCTGCCAAGATTAAGGCTGTGCTGAGAAGCCAAAGCACGTGTCTTGGACTTAGGGTTGGAGTTCCTTTAAATAATGTTTAGTAGAGGACGAACTTCTTTTGCAAGGTTTGCTGCTGATGCTTGTGACATCGATGACTAGAACAGATAGAGGGAACTGCTTGTTCCTTCTGGGTGAATGGAGGGAGGCATGATTTCAGTGGCAGAGCCTGTTTTGCATGTGGAAGATCCTAGGTTCAATCTCAGTTTCTGACTGTGGATGGTGCTATGCTTAGATAAGACAAGATGCAGTAATGGCAGCTGGCCTTGTTTGTTTGTGTTTACATTTAGACCCACTTTCTCTTCAGTGGAAAACCAACTAGTTTACAACAGTAGTTCAATGGTCTCACCCTTTACGTCACTTCGTTTTGATGGGTGTATGAGAGGTCCAGTCCATAGTACAAAATGCTCCTGTTTTAGTGTTTTGTATGATCTGTATGCAGGCAGGTTTTGTGGGCTGGCTCGGCCGCTGGTATCCAGCTGAGCTGACATCAGGCAGTGGCACATCCTCTGGCTAGCCCCTGGCACTCTCTCTTACTTTTTGGCACCAAGGGGAGTGGTAGGTGGGGACAGCATTTGCAGTTGATTGACAGATTTGGTGGTGTGTCTCAAGAGTTGCAGAGTGGTTCAGGACTGGAATATGGAAAGTTACCTTTTCCTATAGACTATTCAGTGCTCCAGGATGTATGCTACCCATTGTTTGAAATATATCCCCCCTTCCCTGTTCAGCCCACGGTGACTAAGTTCCTTTTGATCTTTTGTTCTCCTTCTGCCTGTTTAGCATTTGCAGCTTTTTAGGTTGGAGGTGGGTGGGCAACTAAAAGGGCAATTTGATACAGGTTTAGGAAAATTGTGCACGGTTTTGAGGAAGTGGGTAGAAGGGAATTTTTCCTTTTTCTCCTGTAACACTCAAACATAGGGACAGGGGCTGAAATGGACTGGCTGCCAGTTTAGGAGTCCTAAAATGAATCCCTTTGCATAGTGTGGAGTTGACTTGTAGAACTTGCTGGTGCAGTATGTGCTGCTGTCCCTTACCGTAGAATCTACAGCGTAGATCACTTTGAAAGAGAATTAATAATGGAGGAGAGTTGGAGCTCTGAGACATGATGATTATAAGGGTACCTTAACTGTTGCTTTGAGTGGGGCAGGAACTGCTGTGTTCAGTGTCTGCTTGTGAGCTTACTGGGAGCTTACTGGAAACGTTGACCTACTTGCTGTTGGAAAGGATAGTGGTCTGGATGGCCTCTTCGTTTGATCCTTCAAGGTTCTTAGGTGTGAACTTAGTTTACATATCACCCAATCCATATCCGCTTAGGATTGCGTATGCTTTAAAAACTGCCTGCAAAGAGAAAAAAAGAACTTTTTGTCTGGGTAAATTGCAAGTCAAGCACATTTGCATAATTTAATCTTTGGATTGCTCTCACTGAGAGTGTGGAATGCCTAGTTCCTGGAAATCCTGCTCAACACCTTTTTGCCTTTGGAGAAATCTCCAACTTGATAGTGCTCTTGGGCCCCTTCCGCACATGCAGAATAATGCATTTTCAATCCACTTTCACAATTGTTTGCAGGTGGATTTTGCTTTTCCACACAGTAAAATCCAGCTGCAAAGTGCATTGAATGTGGATTGAAAGTGCATTATTCTGCATGTGCAGAAGGGGCCTTTGATTTGGATCATGGTTTCGTACCCTAAGGGGTATAAATTTGTCTTTTGTCTTTTTAAAGTCCACATTGCCTGTAGTCTGATAGATTCTGACCTCAATAATTGCTATGTTATGTGTGTGTGTGTGGGGGGGGGGGGGGGGGCCCTGGACCTTCTAAAGGAGAATTCATTGCTAACTCAGTTTACTGGTGCTGTTGCTGGTGCCCTTGGGCTCATACCTCAGCTTACTGGTGCCCTTGGGCTCATAGCTCAGAGCATCTTCTGTGAGTTAGAGGCCAGCTATCCTGACTTTCCATTATTGCAATGATGCTACTGACAAGCTATGGGATGGGGCACCTGGTGACAGCCAGCACAAGAATGAGAAGGCCAGCTGGAAACTGTTAAATCTGCCTGATGAGCTCACTTTCCCACAGGGATGCAGTTATGTTTTTGTCCTAGTTACCTACTTAGCTTTCCTTGCATCTGGGCCTCCTTTTCAAATCAGAAGCCTTGTATTTGGCTTCCAATCCAGCTTTCCCTGCTTAGGGAGGCATATCTGATCTGACACAGTAGTTAGAAACCCAAGAAGTCTTCTACAATTACTGGCTCAGATTGCCAGAAGTGGGGTGCAGTGGCTTTAGGCCTTTGGAAGAGAATGAAAATGCCACCAAGTTCTTTGGAACTCTCTCTCTCTCTCTCACCCACCTACCTCACAAGGTGTCTGTTGTGGAGAGAGGGAGTGAAAGGGATTTAAGCCCTTTTGAGTATCCTTGCAGGAGAAAAAGGAGGAATAAACCCAAACTTTTCTTCCTCTTCCTTCTTTAGATGGAGTTTCAGTCACTGAGATCCATCACAGTTGTACTGCTGTTGGGTGAGGTGGGGGGAGGAATCATTTAGAGCCCTATTGTATAGACTTCCTGTTAGGAGGGGGCTTCCTGTGTCCAAAGGACTTTCCTCATTCAGCATATATTTTTCAGAAGGGTTTTGCAATAGTTATGCAAGTATGAAAAGCTTCTCATATGACGGTTCCTTTTATGGCTTGTTTGAACCCTTATCCAAGAATGTAATGAGAGAGAGGTTTAAGCCATAGTTAGACCATTAAGAGTTCATGTGCAGAGAATCTAGTTGAATGAATGCAATAGACCTCATCTTTTTGTGCACAAAGCTATCATCTCCTTGATTCTGTGTGCCTTTGATACCAGTCACAATGCCTGTGATCATGTATCAAGGGTATTTCCTTCAAGAGGACTCCTTCTTTTATAAAAGAATGACCAATGAACAAAAGCACTCTTGTGCGTGTGTGTGAAGGAAATGCTCTTTCACTTGTCCAGAGACTGGGCATGCTCTGGAACCAGATGTCCTGCACTTTGGCCATCTTGCCTAGGGTAATCCCACACATCCTGCATTGCTCTGGGCAATATGCTGTATTACAGATTCAGCCTTCTCATCTCTCAACTCCATTGCTGAGCACACGCAGCACGAACAGCTCAGCTGGAAACCTTCCAGCTATGCATCCTCTGAATCTGGCAGTTGACCAAGAGAGCAATATTCCTGGATGCCATTTAGGCGTTAAGGTTGTGAAATGCTGATGGAGGGAAACAGATCTAAGCCTATACTGATATTCCATCTCTTTGATATGTGTCTGTGTTGGGAAGAGGGAGAGTATCTGGAATCTGAGTTAGACTAGTGAGTGTAGGAGGGATGTCAGAGCAGAAGATGGAAGATACCAAATCCATCATTATGTCAGTATTGTCCCATCACAACCTTGAGCTTTTACCTATCCTCCTGCACTTCAGCGGGCTTAGGCTAGCATTCAAGTGACTTGAGATGTATTCCAAGTTTGCTTTAGGCAGCAGGTGGTCTGTTGGGGCCATGCTGCTTATCAGTGGTTTATGCTATTGGATTGTGTTGTTTTTATACCATGTAATACCTTGATGGTTGGTGAGACAGGTGGGCTATAAATAAAGTAAGTGCAGATGTGAGGAGGGGAAATTGCATTCAGGGCCACAGAGCTAAGGATGAGTTAACTTGTCCACTTCATTGCTCCCCTGATCAAAAATGGCCTACCACCCAGGCTGCTTTAAGGCCTAGTGAAGAATAAGCTAGCAGGATCCATGCTGAGTCTGTAAAGACTGTAAAGACCATGCTGAGTCTGTAAAGACTGGGTTGCTGT